>NC_135502.1:131403587-131746087 GCF_052857255.1 Amblyomma americanum
GCAGTCCAACACCCACGTGACCAAGAAAATAGCAAACGCGTTCAACTATCTAATACAAAAAAAAAACGAAGTACACAATATCAAAGTGATACATATCTGGGTAACGCAAAGTCAGCCAAGAACCGATAAAACCGAGAGGACCACGACGAACCGTAAGGTGCACGCATGGAAAATGAACAGTCAGCGACCTTTGCCGCCAATGCAGCACGAGGCAAAACGAAGACGGAGTTCCCGGGTTCGAACCCGACCGCGGCGGCTGCGTTTTTATGGAGGAAAAACGCTAAGGCGCCCGTGTGCTGTGCGATGTCAGTGCACGTTAAAGATCCCCAGGTGGTCGAAATTATTCCGGAGCCCTCCACTACGGACCTATTTGTTCCTCTCTTCTTTCACTCCCTCCTTTATCCCTTCCCTTACGGCGCGGTTCAGGTGTCCAACGATATATGAGACAGATACTGCGCCATCTCCTTTCCACCAAAAACCAATTATTATTATTATTAATAACAAAATAGTCACCGAACAATAAGTAAAAGTCGAAGCTAAAAGCAGGGTCGGGGCCAAACGCATAACAAAACAATACAAAACGCAACGCAAAAGCTGAGTCAACCGTTCACAGTCAAACTGAGTCAAAAAAGTTGAAAGTTCTCTAGAACAAGAATTAAAAGCAGACGTGAATAAAAAAGACGTGTTTATAGTGGGCCTAGAAAACTGGACTCCTTGTCTGTAAGTGAAATTGAAGGCGTGCTGACGCACTTGTCTCCAGCTTTGGCTATCATCCTTGCCTCAATGATGACCCTTTCATTTTCTGTCCGCGCCCGTGCTCTGACAACCGTGCGCGTGTAACATGGTTCGCAGCCTTTGCAAGACTTGCAATGGTCGTCCAGGTGCCCGCCGCTTTTGTTACGGACCCTACGGCGGTGTTCAAACAATCTCTCGTTGAGACACCTGCCGGTTTGCCCAAAATACACGCGTCCACACTTCAAGGGAATCTCGTAAATGACACAAGTAGCACAGTGTGTGAGACTCTTCTCCAGAAATTGAAAGTGCAAGGCAAAGACGCAGGCAAACTAGAACAGGCCAAACGACCTCCTTTGGCCGTCATCCCGTATCTTCACAAGTTGTCTCACAATTTAAAGAAGGTTGCAAAAAGAAACAACGTAAACCTTGTCTTCTCAGCCCCGTGCAAATTGTCACGAGTGTGTACACTGCTGACAAAGCAAAAGAAAAAGGTTTGCCCTATTAGACATGTAGAACCACTCACACATTGTGCTACTTGTGTCATTTACGAGATTCCCTTGGAGTGTGGACGCGTGTATATTGGGAAAACCGGCAGGTGTCTCTACGAGAGATTGTTTGAACACCGCCGTAGGGTCCGTAACAAAAGCGGCGGGCACCTGGACGACCATTGCAAGTCTTGCATAGGCTGCGAACCATGTTACACTCGCACGGTTGTCAGAGCACGGGCGCGGACAGAAAATGAAAGGGTCATCATTGAGGCAAGGATGATAGCCAAAGCTGGAGACAAGTGCGTCAGCACGCCTTCAATTTCACTTACAGACAAGGAGTCCAGTTTTCTAGACCCACTATAAACACGTCTTTTTTATTCACGTCTGCTTTTAATTCTTGTTCTAGAGAACTTTCAACTTTTTTGACTCAGTTTGACTGTGAACGGTTGACTCAGCTTTTGCGTTGCGTTTTGTATTGTTTTGTTATGCGTTTGGCCCCGACCCTGCTTTTAGCTTCGACTTTTACTTATTGTTCGGTGACTATTTTGTTATTGTCGTCTTCGTTTTGCCTCGTGCTGCATTGGCGGCAAAGGTCGCTGACTGTTCATTTTCCATGCGTGCACCTTACGGTTCGTCGTGGTCCTCTCGGTTTTATCGGTTCTTGGCTGACTTTGCGTTACCCAGATATGTATCACTTTGATATTGTGTACTTCGTTTTGTTTTTTTTTTTTGTATTAGATAGTTGAACGCGTTTGCTATTTTCTTGGTCACGTGGGTGTTGGACTGCGTTATATAAGCTGCTCATCCTTCTGAATAAATGTGTTGGTAGTCAGCGCCCTGTCCTGTCCACTTCTGTTCGTCCTTGTTTTTTTCGCGCTGCATTCTTTTTACCAATTAATTAAAAGCGTCCTAAAAACGATATACCTCAGTTGTTCACGCTGCATAGGAGGTCATGCGAGTAAATTGAAACTCCCCAAGTTGCGGCCGTTGGTTGTGCTTATAACTGATATACTGAGAAGTAGAAAAGTGTACTGGTTTTCCATGTTCCTGTGATCCTGGGATTTGCAGTGGTTTTGTTTAAGCGCTTACTGTTGGCTCTAAAAAAATTCATACAGTGAAGCAGATGATGCGGAGAAAGTGAGGGACGCTGCTATTTGGTTGGGTTAACTTCCACGCAAGATTACCGGTGGGACCCTCTTTCGTGCTAGAAAGGGAATTAAGGCTGGCTGATGCCATACATCAAGAACTTTCTGAATGTGTATGTCTATTCCGCTGCCCTGATTGACTAGCTACATCCTGATGCTACGGTGATTGACAGACTGGATAACGCCACCCACTTGCACAGTCTGAACACGTCAGCGGCTGTTCCACTGATACTAACGCATACTATACCGCATCAATCGAAACTCATCACCTGTAATATTTTAAACGAATTGGTGTGAGTTAAATGAATGACCTCAATACATCGGGTGGCGGTGGCAGGTTGCTGCACAAGGCTGCTCATACAACTGTCTTGAATTTTCAGGTTAGTTGGTCTTTTCTTATTTTTGTTAAGCTCTCATTGCCCGTCGCTACCACTGCGATGAAGCTCTACTTACCCTCACTTGTAGCAAATGACATTTAAGGGTTACATCGCCGTACTTCTGAACCTTGCAAGGTGCTTGTAGTCCTGATCCATTATACCAACAAATCCACCAAAGCAGACTGTATTTCAAAGCGGAATGAATGCGAAGATGACATTCGATTTTTTGATAACTTCACTGCTACCAGCTAGAATTTCCTGCAGCTCGCTAAAATGAAGGCTAAAGAAATTAAATACACTTTCGTCTGGACTAAGGAAGGAAAGACTTATGCTCGAAAGCAACCAGGAGGACGAGCCATAAGAATCGCTTGCGAGGAGGACATTCATAAGAATGTTTAAGTGCTGTAGCTGCGAGGCTGCGCAGTACACCTGCTCAAAGATGGCTTATTTTACTTCCGAGTCTTTTATTGACATTCTCAATAATGATGTTTATAATCCTCGCAACACGCTATCTTTTTATGAATTGAAATGTCAGGGCCTAAATAAAAAATCGAAGGAAGTAGAAGCCGAATTATTCAACTTGACCTTAGTTTTGACCTTATTGCTTTCACTGAAACATGGTTTGCCTCATATGCAAGAGTTCCAGAGTTTGCTGGTTACAAACCAATTTCGGTATTCTGAGTTAGAGAGCGTGGTGGTGGTGTATCTTTATATGTCAAAAGTCGTTTGTGCGTTGAGATCTTGTCCTCAAGGTAATTCAGACAACTTTTTCGGTTCATTGATTCTTTTATGAAGTTTGCAAGCGGCGTATCGTTTTGTTAAGTTATTTCAATATTAACTTTGTGGAGGATAACCCTCTGAAGATCAGTTTAAATCAAATAATGCTGTCTATTTTTTGTGACAATGTTTTTTAATTGCCAACTCGCATTTAACTGCTCTCTGACACATTCATTGATTTGTGTTGCACTAATTTCCCACCCGATAGCTGCATACCAGTTGCTTTTTCTTCTGCGTTTAGTGGTTACTTGCCTTTCTTTTCAAATTTTTTGTTGAGACGACCAAATCCAATATTCCCGTACATGCGCGGAGAGTTTATAATGAAAAAGGCAGCTCCAGATTTTTTCACTTCATGTCTACAATTAATTGGGGGATGCATATCATGAAGATGACTCGTCCAGTGCCTATGTTATATTTATTGAGAAACTGCATGAATGTTGTGACGCTGCGTTCCCAACCAAATCTATAAAGAACAAAGGAAGGCTAGAAAATAATAGATGACAGGAGCGCTTTTGAAACAAGTGAGACAACATAATAACATGTTCCCTCGTTTTTTGGAAACGCGGTGCCCGCATGATTTAATTAAGTGTAAGAAACTTCGTGACAAATTAAACTCAGATTTAAAAAACGCTAAATATTCTTTCTATATTAATGAGTTTTTGTCTAAATCACACAACTCTAAATTACTTTGGCAATTAAAGTATTAACCTCATCATGAGGAACAGCAAGAATGATCTTTCCTCTGAGCTAAAATTCAACGGGGTGAATTATGCTGGAGTCTCGATTGCCAATATACTCAATGAACACTTTTTAGCTGCCGGATCATACCAATCTTCTGTTAGCTGTCACTTAACTTGGACAGTAGACCCATACTTGCCCTCTTGTAGGACTGATCCTATATTTTTGTCCCCTACTTCAGTAGGTGTTGTTGCTGGCATTAATGCTTTTAGAAACGCGTTCTCACCTTTAGATGATGGCGTTGCGGTTTTTCCTATCAAATGTGCTGGTAATAATTTTGCTGGTCATAGTATATATGTATTTAAGAAAAAAACTCAAGATTGCTTTTCCCCCTGCATAAACTTCAGCTATCTATGTATGCTAAGTTTTTGTGCGTTGTTTCCTTTTCTACCCGAATGTGCATATTTCGAAAATGTTTTTTTTTTACTGCTAATAATTGTTCAGCATATTTTGTATTGTTTACCGTTGTTCACTATTTCTATGGTGGTAATTTTTGTTTATTGTTGTGAAAGTGTGTGCTTTTTTGTTGTGCATACGGCCACCATTGTTCAAGGTGTATAATTCGGGGTGCAGGCCTCGCCAGGAGGCATGCTTCGTCTTCCTCATTTAGCCTCACGTCGATGCTATAGCGTATAATATGGCAAACATACCACTACTACTGCTACTACTACTACTAAACCAGTGCTGCATATAAGGGGCAAAAAATGGCTAGGTATCTAAGCATCGCAGAAGGTAGCGCACTGATAGAGAGGAGAACGCTGCAGGCGCATCGCAAGCTGGACTGAAAGTGGCCTATCGGCTTATATAATAATAATAATAATAATAATAATAATAATAATAATAATAATAATAATAATAATAATAATAATAATAATAATAATAATAATAATAATAATAATAATAATAATAATAATAATAATCAATCAATCAATCTTTATTTTTCGGTGCCCAGGAACAACCCAAAGGTCTTGGTGCTGGTACACCATTCACACGCACAAAATGTAAATTTATTTCACTACAAAGGAAGACACTCAGGGGAGGTAATGCAGCAGTCACGGCGATAGAAAAAAAAAAGACATATAAACTAGGCGTGACAGCAAGCATGAAGCAAAAAAGCGAAAACAAGAAAACAGCGAGAACAGCGGTAAATAAAAACAGCTAGAACAGGCAACAGACATATAAATAACTAATGAAACAATAAACAAAGAGAATGAACGACCGATAACAGCCAAGTACAGCATATAGCAAAATACAAACAAGAATAAAGCCAATACTAATATGAACGAATATAAAACCTCTGAAATACAAGCTAGAAATACAATCATACACAATAAGAAACGTAATTAGTGAACGCGTTACAGACAATCAGGCGTGAGTATACAGTATTAAAGAAATAATATTAATGAAAACAAGTACACGTGATGAACAATTAAGGAGAGAAAAAACAATATAATACCGGTGCAAACGCACAAGTGTTGTAAAGACAAAATGCATGAAAGGGGAAGTTATGTATGAGAAAAAGAGTGCTCAAAGTGGAACGTCACGGACATCCAATATAAAGGAAGGGAGAGAATTTTCGAATATATCTAGGTGAGGACAAAGAGAATTAAACAACTTCTGCATTCTGTCCAGAGGGGAGAGGGAGTGCAGGAGCGCAGAAACTTGGAATGGTCTGAATTCCCTTATGCTCTTTCGCGGTACACGCAAAAGGATACGCGCTAGGAGCTGAGGGCATAGAATGTGACCATGAAGAAGTTTATACAAGAAAATTATATCTGCCCTCACGCGACGGCAGCTAAAAGAAGGAAGCTGCAGTGAGTTACTCCGTCTGGGACGGGAGCTGGAAGTTTTGCAAGAAAACCGATGTTGAAATATGCGTAAAAACTTTAGCTGAACTCTGTCGATTTTTTCACAGTTCGACTGGCAAGTGCCGTTCCAAACAACAGACGCATATTCCAAAAGCGGCAAGCATATGGAGAGGTAGAGCTTTAAGAAAGGAAGTGGGGATCGAAACTCTCTCGAAAGCCTGCAGATGAAGCCGAGTGTACGCATAGCCCGTAGAGCAATGCGTTTTGTATGAGAGGAGAAGCTGAGGCTACGGTCGAAAAGTACGCCGAGGTCATTAATTTCATCAACCCTGGGCAGCGGCCTACCATTCACAGAATAAGAGTAGAGAAGACTGCGTTTTACGCGTAAATGAAACAACCTTGGTTTTAGATGAATTGAAAGTGAGCCCATTCTTCAAGCACCAATCAGAGAAGGCGGATATGTCAGATTGCAATGACAAGCAATCGTGAAGAGTATGTATTGCCTTGAACATTTTTATATCGTCCGCATAAAGGAGAAATGAGGAGTTTTTGACCACGGAGGAAACGTCATTGATAAAAACAGAGAACAGAAGCGGGCCTAATACCGAGCCCTGAGGAACTCCGCTGGTTGGAGTGTAAACAAATGAGGTCTGTCCATTTACACTGACAAAGCAGGACCGATCAAGAAGATAGTTGCGTAGGAGGGCTACAATTGAAACGTCGATCTCAAACAGCAGAAGCTTTTGAAGAAGTAATGAGTGAGTAACAACGTCGAAAGCTTTGCTCAAATCACAGTACACAGCGTCTACCTGACTCCTCTGAAGGACTTCAGCTGATGTATACGTCATAAAAGTCACAAGGTTAGTTGTAGTAGAACGACCTTTTATGAAACCATGCTGATTATGAATGATTACATTTTTGAGGTGGAAGGAAAGTACTTTGTGCAAAGCTAATTCAAAAAGCTTAGAGGTTGCACAAAGAAGAGAAATGGGGCGGTAGTTCGAAACATCAGATTTGTTTCCTGATTTGAAGACAGGGAAAACACGCGCCGTTTTCCACACGCGGGGAAAGGCAGAATTTTTCAAACAGTTATTAAATATCGTGGTTAAAACAGGGACGAAGGTACTATTGAAGGCTTTTATTATGGCGGCTGGAATGCCATCAGGTCCAGGGGATAAAGATGGTTTCAAACACTTACTAACTTCTCGTCGAGAAGAACGGAATTATGTGCGCCAGCTGGAAGGCACACGGAGTCGAAAAGTGGAGATTTGTACACGGAGGAAAAGTGTTGAGCAAAGCCGTCAGCGACATTCCGAATTTCATTCCCATGAGAGTCAACTAAGTGAATATGACTATCAGATTTATTCGAACGCTTGCGAACGTATCGCCAGAATTCAGTAGGACGATTAGAGGCACTTTTCTCTAAATAATCAAGATAGGACTCATGATCCCGCTTGTACAGGCGTTTGCAAAGGGAACGCAAGCGGCGAAATTCATCTGCCCATGTATCCAGCCCAGGGCGTTTCGCTTTATGGTGGGCCCGCTCCTTAAGTTTCAGCGCTGTTCGAAGTTCCTTGGAAAACCAGAACGGAAACTTGCTGCGAGTAGGAGTGTGCATAGGTATGTACTGGCGCATACCATTGAGAACTATTTCAGTGAAGCGACTGACTTGTTCGTCAACATCGCTGATTTCGCTTAAAACAGACCAGTCGACAGAAGAGAAGAAACCGAAGAGACCAACATAGTCGCCAAGTGCGTAAGCGAAACGGGGGGAATTCCCCGCACGATTTGAATTAGCAGAAGGTGGGACAGAAACCGAAGCCGTTATTAGAATTGGAGGATGAAATTTGTCACAGCGAGTAAGTGAGATGTCAGATGACGAGACTCGAACATTTTCAAAATTAGATAAACAAATGTCAAGAACATTACCACAACAGTTTTCAATTAAATTGTGTTGCTGCAAGGTGTTAAAAGCTATGAAATCTAAAAGCCGGTTGCACTTACTAACTACATAATGATTGTTGTGTGAATATGTAAAGGTATTCCAGTTAATACCTGGAGTATTAAAATCCCCTAAAATGAGCAGTTTGTGCTTGCTATGAGAAGTGATAACATATTCAATAGAATGTAGTACATCATCGTAGGCAGGAGGAGGCAGATTAGGGGAAATATAGAAAGCTGCCAATAAGAGTTTTTGATGTCGAGTTAAAGTGAGCTCTAACCAGACAGATTCTTCGATGGTTTCCAGGTCGGAACGCCGAACGCACTGCACGGAACTGTCAATAGCAATGAGCACTCCCCCTCCCTTTTGTTTAGAAGCTGATTCAGGGCGGTCACTTCGAAAAACAGAATAGTTATTAGGAAAGAAGTCACCTGAGTTAACTTCGCTAGACAGCCAGGTCTCAGTAATTACAACAGCCGAGTAACAAGAGGCTAATGCATTAGAAAAAAATACAGGTCCCTTAGTCCGAAGACCTCGGGCATTTTGATAATATATATCCAAGTTAGGGTTGACTGCGATCAACCGTCAGCTCGGAAGGATGCAACATACCATCCAGGAGCTTTCCACGAAAAGCCTTGAAGATGCAGCCCGTAGGCCACATCGAAGGGTCAACAAGCTGATCGTAAAATTCCGCGCTGACTGTGAGGTGGAAGGACGAGTAGGAGTCATATTTCGTTTTCAACTGCCGGCAGGTTAGGGGGGTGACGTTCACGCACTTCAGATGGTTCGTCAGATCAGCCGACGTTGTCTCAGGGCACAGCTTGGAGACGAAAATAGCCTTCGGGCGCTTCTGAGGTCTGGCGACGTTCAGACTGGATGAGCTCGACGAGCCAGTGATGGCTGGGCTTCGGTGCTTCTTCTGCGCCTCAGGCGAATTAACTACAAGTGGGGGGACAGATACAGATGTCGGGCAGGTGGCCAAATCAACAGGTGCCATCCCACAGTGAAGGGCAGCAGAGTAGCTCTTGGATGCCTGGAACATACGGGAAGGACTGCTCGCGGACAGGGGCTCGACGAAAGGCGGATCACGCTGCGATGAAGCAGGGCGCCTCGCAAGCTCCTCGCGTAAGCTGCGAACATCAGCCCGCAGAGAGGCAACGACCTCAGCCTGGAGAGCGAGCGCCCGCGAGTTGTCACCACGAAGGCGCTCATTCTCCTCCCGCAGCTGGGCGACCTCGTCGCTCAGAAACGAGATTCCTTCAAGTGCGTCGAGGAGGAGAGCCCGAAGGGAGGCAAGCGCACCGTCAGGTTCGCCCGTCGGGGAGGAAGCGAGGGAACCGGTCGGGTCGGTCGGGTGATGGGGCTGGTGGGCCGTGGAAGAAAGGAATGCAGCCGCTGACTCGCCACCGTCGCTAGGCTTAGCACCGCCGCAAGACGACAAACACAGATTGCACATGAATGGTCGCGAGCCGGACTTCAAAAGCTGCAGCTCGTCGTCACTCCAAGTGACACACTTCGCGTGTACACGTTTGTTGCAGTCGGCACAACGAAAAAACTGCTGCTTACCAAAAAACGGACGGGAGCACAGCACACATGCGTCCTTACTGGGCGCCATGTTGGGGAAAATAATAATAATAATAATAATATAAAATAATAATAATAATAATAATAATAATAATAATAATAATAATAATAATAATAATAATAATAATAAAACATCGGCGAGATGTTCTAAAAGGGTGGATGCGCGAAATTTTTGTTCCGTCTTTTTTTCTTTTAGGATGATGCATAAGACGCCAGTGACCGCGGATCCCCATGTCCCGTTGGCTTTGTCCACAGAGAATATTTTTAATTAATGTTATTCGAATATGCAGCTTCGGTTTTTGCAATGGAATGTTGGCGATGACATCAAAAGTAAAACTTAGGCCACGTGAGGCGCTCAGAAAAAGCAAATAAATGCCTTTCCGTTCTCTCTATGTAGTATTGGCTATTTTAACGACCTAGAGGGAGCGCCTCGATCGATGCTATATGGCTGCATTACGGAGGAATAACGATGGGATAAGCTGAGGTTTATTAGGGCCTGTTTTAAAATTTAACGTATTTAACAAAACACATTTAAGGTACATTGCAGCATATTTGATATATAAATGGTTGCGTTTACACAAATGGCAAAAGGAAAGCACTGCCTCGTAAGCAAAAAAAAAAAAAGTTCCAGAGAGTTCCCGAAAGGTTTGCCCAGCTGAGTTGTAACTGCACGCCGTTCATCTTCTACGCCCTCATCATTCCTTTTTTCGATCGCTGCGGAACGCTCGCCTTTCAAACAGAATAAAAAGCCGGGCGAGTTGGAGGCTGTTTGAGGCGTATTTGTGGGCCCAAACTTTACAATGACGCAGAGGGAAGACACATGACACCCGCCTTTTGCTCCTTGCATCGAGCTTTACAGGCAGCTGTCAGGAGTGCAATAACATGATTGCGTCCAGCTCTCTTCCAATAACACAATCACTCAATCCTCGAGAGAGTTGTTTTCACAATGTACGCAGATCAGACAAAACTGAACGGTGAAGAGGGCGCACCATTCTTACACGGCGCATGAAAAGCGTCATTCGCTGCCAACACGGGATTTTTTTCTGGAATGTACGTAGTATATAAAGAATGGCCATTTCTTCAACGTCATGTCTCGTGAAATTTTTTTTTCACCTCGCTCAAAGCAACTCTGTGTCATTTCGGACATGTTCGTACAGCGGCCTTGCGCAAGCTTCGCTCGCGTGGTCTGGGCCGTCGACTGACGCGCAACGTTCGCAGGGCATGCAGCCTCCATATCGCTCATGTCTCGCCTGCTTTGAGACAGCCTTGCGTAAAGACGGCGTTCAGTCCCCCCCCCCCCCCCCCCCCTCCCCCATCCCCCTGCCAGGAGGCAACGCGCATACGCTTTCAAGCCTTGCATCGATCTCGTTGCTTTCGACATCCGTGCGTCTTTGCGCGCCGCGTGGTGCCCGGCCTTCCGCGCTTTCTTCAATCTTTGCCGGCCTCAATATTGCCTCGCCGTCAAAGCTGTCGCTTGGGCCAGAACACGTGGCCGCTTTTAAAGAGAACATTTTATAGCCCCTCTCCCGAACTTTGACGCCATATGGGGCGGTGCACGGTGCGGCGAGGTCTACAGCGGCGTTGCTGCTGCCCTGCATTTTACAGTGAACTACGGCGCGTCACTCGCGAAAGTATTCTGTAACCACGTGACACAGGGCCGTTGTTTTCCACCGCTAAGCCACAAAGAACAGCGGGCGCTGCTTTAGAATCGGGATATTTGATTTCGGAAATTGAATGTCATGACGGCGGAAACCTGTCGCAGGCTAACAGAAGGCTTTGGTGGGTTCACGCACTTCGAAGACGTGAGGGTCCGACGGTCGAGAGAGGAGGTCGTGACACATCACGAGGGAGGCTGCTGAGGCCGTTACTGCACGTGACAGCTGACCGGTGCGCATGCGTTGAGCTTTCGCAATGGGGAGTTTCGAGAATGGAGGTACAGCGAAGGGTGCGCGATCCGCCATCATTTGCACCGAAGGCACGCGGCGGTGCGTCAGTCGGGACTTGTTCATCATGATCATCGTCAGCCTAACCACGTCTACGACAGGATTAAGGCCTATCCCATACCCAGCCGATTAACCCTTTCCTGCGTCACCTGCCGCCACTTCATCCCCGCAAACTTCCAAATCTGATCTGCCTGAATCTCTGCCGCCGTCGGCTGCGCTTCTCTTCCATACTGCGTTATCATAAGGGATTAGCGCCTACCTGCTTTTTGCGTTAAATTCTCTGGACGCCCCACTCCAGTTGAAGCCAACACAGTGCTGTGCGCGTGTGTGATTTAATTCCTCTAAAATGAACTAATCACGCGCACAACCTGGACACATTTCTTATTGTGTAAATAGTTTGTACATATTACTTCTCCCCCTATTCTCTCTTCCTGTCCCCTCACCTCTTTCATTTCATTTCTCCATTATACCTGCTATCCTTTATTTCCGCTTCCCCAGCTCAGGTGCTTCAGTATCGATGGCAGAAGCCGGGGCTAGCAAAAATCTTTTCCTTCCTTTTTACTATTATTTTAATAAACAACCACTACCATGTGCCCGCCTCTTCTCTGTTTCAGCTAAGATTGAGAAGTTATCTCAATGAGTTTCAAAGAGATCGGGTCTCGCGAATTTCCTCTCATTCCTTTTTAATGAAAAGCACGAAAAGCGATACCGCAAAGTTTGCTACCATCTCATCGCAATGTTTACGTGCGCGAAAACTGAACGATGCCAAATGTAGACTTCCTTAGTGTGCAACTCTGGGTACGAAGCAACAATTTTTCGTACCCAGAATAACGCACTACGGAAGTCAATCATGAAAAACGAAGGAGGACCATTCACAGCTTTGCTGACCAAATGTAGAACCGTTTGTTGCGTGATCGGACTGTTCTCGTGTGCTTGAGAGCAGAAGCGAATGTGTGCTGATGTTGCATAAGCTCATGCAAAGAATCATAAGGTACGCCCACAAAAGAGAACTGTGGAAGGCCAAAACATCGACAGCAGGAGCCAGCACAGTGTGGGCTGGTACTTGGTATGAACTGAAGAATCTGCAAGGGTGAGAATACAACGTAGCAGCACCTAAATGAGCCGAGTGAGCTAGGAACAGCTGATCTAAGAAAATGACTAAAGTAAATTACAACGCTTACGCTTTCTGCGTAAATCTTATCTTGAAATTCAGCGATACTAAGCAAACGGCTTTTTTTTAATTCCCTCCATCTTTCACCCCCAATTCTTAATTCCTTTCCGCGCGTTAAGGTGTACGTGTAGACAAACTCCGAGAACGGTACCAGCCCTTTAGCTTCGTTATTAACTACCGCTAACCTCTACGCAGACGCTCAATCTGCGGTAATTTGGAAGAGTGAGGAGGCTCTTGCCTGCAGCTTGGCTTTGAATCGTGTGTAACGAGTCATCAAAGAGATTAGACGATACTGGTATCGCTGAGTTCCTATCATCGCGCAGCAAGGCACTAACGTTAACACTTGTTATCTTTGAAGTGTGCGAGAGCAGACATGATGGTGGTATCGGGTAGCGCGTTTACGACAGCGTACCAAGCGCGGGCTCCCTGTTTTCAGCCAAGAAGCTGTCGGTGACTGTAGTCACGTAGGTAGCGATGCTAGCATCCCAGGAAGGCAGCGTCCCACGCAAAAAGGCCCGGCTGCTGTTTCGACGATATTAGAGAGATTCACCATAGCGGCGGCGTAGTAGCAGGGGCATCTGCCGGATTACACTACGGCACCTGCGCATGCACAGTGGCAGGTGCGCGGTCGCGAGGGACCACTGCGCGTGCGCAGGAGGCATACGCTAATCCGGTAGACGTCTCCGCTACTGCGCCGCCGCTATGCGGAATCTATTAGAGCGTTCTAACATAACGTATATCATCTACTGTCACCGCTTACCGTGGCCGCCAGTTGCCGATGCGAACGCGCAGATAGCGCTAGATGCCAGAACCCGGCCCGTCGGCATCATCTGCGCGCGCCTATTGGCGAATAGTGACAGTAACAAGGGACAGTGGGCAGTATTAGTTATGCTAAAACTCTCTATTGAGGACGAGAAACAGCCTCATGGGTGTACCGGTGACAGCTTTGCGTTTCGTCGAGACATCGCTGCGTTGGAAAGATTGTGAACGCCGCCTTCGTCGATAGGCTAAACTACTGCAGTTGCTTAGCATGGGCCAATGGGCGGCATTGCACTACATTGAAGTCGGCTTTGGTTTTTAAATTGAATGAATCTTTTTGTTCTGTCCCACGGTGTACTAGTTTTGCGGCAGGCAAACAGAACGATAATTGTTTTTCTTAGCACCAAACTGGCGGCTCTACAGCTGTATCTTGTTTCTGCGCGCTGCTTTGTGATTGCGAAGAAAACAACAACAACAAAAAACGGTACAAGGACAACCCACTCGGGCGATGCTTGATTGAAAGCCTTTGCTAGGCGATCCGGAGGACACCCGCAAATGAACGACATGATTAAATTATAGATCCAGCAATTAGTTGCTATAGAAGTTGCTATAGAAGCTAGAAACGCAAATAAAAAGTTTAAATTTCAAATGAGGGGGTATCAAAAAGGTCATGCAGTGAGTACAATACCAAGGCAGTGGAAGTGTGGAAGTCATAAGTTCCGTCTTCGACAGACGGAATGCTTCCTTGCCTCAAATTAAAATGAAGGCCCTAAGGGCGTGCAAAAGCCTTGAGTTGAACGCTCGATGCCACAGCATCGATTAAGATGCAGTGTCATTTTCCGTTTCTTCCTTGCGCCCTGTGCACAGTCTCGCACGCCTTGTTTAAACTAGTCATGAACGATTTCGCCCATAAGTCGATTCTTCTGAACGTCAAAATGTAGACCTAAATAGTCTTTTATGAAGCAGCGCTGTGACGCTCCTTGTGTGTGCTACGATGGTCCGCGTTCGACGGCGCGGCGTAGACGGAGCCCCCAGTGGCGGCAAAAGCACTCAAGGGAAAGCAATTCAGCTGGAAGAGAGGAGATCGGCGACAGCCGGTCTCGTTTTGGAAGCAGCCAGCACACATGTTTCTACTGTATATGGCTGCAAGCAACTTGAGTGGGATTGCTTTCAGGCCTGCCGCCATGGACCGCACGGAGAAGACCCAGGTGACAGCTGCGTCCAATTACCGAGCCATACTCGTTGAGAGTGAACGACCAAAACGAAGGGGTTTAAGCACAACCGGACCCCCTTTCCATAGTGTCGGCACGTGTCGAACGCCGCCGCCGCCGCCGCGGGGAGACGGGCGTTATCTTCTCCAATTGCCGTGACCGTGCCGGGGACAAAGGGCCTCGTTTCGGTGGGCCTGGCCCCGTGACAAGACGGCGGGCATCATCACCAACACTCCCGAGCACATCCTAGGACAAGGGACCACTTTCCCGGCCTTTTGGTGACCTCGCGTTCCGGCCTTGAGTGCGAGTGTCATTTGATGGAGAACGGAGGTCGGTGACCCGCGGAAACCGTCAGCGGGCCAGAGACCGTCTACCACAGCCGACGCTACCTCGACGACAACCTTCTTTCCATCGGACTCAACACGTGACGGGGCGAGACCCTAAGTGTGGTGGTGTGTTTGTGCGCCCAAGTGAAAGCCCTAGGCCCCTCCCACTCCGGCGTGGGCGTCCTCAACCTAGGGAATGTGGGGAATAAGAAGGATATAAAAATCGACAAGGAGTACGGAAGAAACAACGCTCAGGACGACATCGTTCGCCAAGGGGGCCTTCAGCGCCGAAGCCCGACGGCGTGCAGCTTCTGCCAGCAACCGTTCGTGCTCAACTCCAGAGCCCCTCCATCGTCCCCATGAAGTCGTCGGCACGTAAGCTCGGACACCCCAGACTCTGATGTATAATCATAATCATGTATAATTATTGAATATATCTGTTTGTTTAAACTGAGCCATACGGTGTCTCTTTGCCTCTCCGTCCCGTGTGGACCTGCGCATTATGGGGGGTCGTCACACTGGTGTCAGAAGTGGGGCCTCAAAAGCAAGTGTCCTCTGGATGCTGCGACATTCAAGACTTCAAAATTGTAATCAAAAGGGAATCACGGGACTGATTGTGGGACTTTTACCCCCATTTGAGAGGCTTGAGGCACCAGAGGGCTTGAGCGAAAAAAAAATGTCTGTATCTGAGGGAGCTCCCACTCCACAGCCGTCGCTCGGAGCAAGCATGCTGGCATTAGGAAGCGTCATTCCGACGTTTACGGGAGATAAGACAGGGGTTCCAATCTGCGATTTCTTTTCCATGCTAGAAGAGATTGGGAAAATGGGGGGATGGTCCGATGCTCAAATGCTGGGAATGGCGAGGTGTAAGATGGCAGGAGCTGCTCATGATTTTGCATGGCGAGACGAAAAAGTAAAATCCACAAAATCATTTGCGGAATTTAAGAAGCTCGCGTTTGAGCATTTCGACACTGAACCACGTCACGTGCCTGTACAGAGGTTCCGTGACGCCGGACAGATGGTAGGGGAGGACGTGCGAACGTTTGCGTCGCGGCTTCAGCGCTTAGCGCGCGATACGTTAAGCAGGGAGGAGGAAGGAGACCAGCTAAAGAAGAAATACGCGGAGGATATACTTAAAGAGGAAATGACCGCTTTGTTCGTGGCTGGTCTGCAAGACCCCGTGCGCCGGTTCGTGCTCTCGCGCAAGCCGAGCAATTTCGACCAAGCCGTGGCGGCCGCATTGGATGAGGAACGAAATGAGGCGTTAACGACAGCCACAGCGAGAGTACGCGTCATAGAGAGAGCGGTTTACAACCCTGAGGTTGCTCTCTTGACAGAGCGGTTAGATCGCTTAGAACAGCTGCTATCTCAGCAGGTGGACCGCCAGGTTGAAGCGCGCGCTCCACAGCGCCCATTCGCTGGAAACCGGAGACCGCCACAAGCTACAGGCGCGGTATGCGAGATTTTGAAGAAATCGTATGCTTCGCTTGCCAGGGTCGCGGACACATCGCCAGGTTCTGCCAAAACGTGCGCCGTGGGGAGCCACAAAGAGAAGCAGGCGAGACACGCCCTAAGCAAGCCTACAGCGGGGCTCCAGATACCGAGACAAAAAACTAGATAGTCCTCCCCATCCTGAGGAGCGTGGGGAGGGAGCAGTGGATGATGAGGTGGTGGTGGTTTGTGTGGCCGACGAGGCATGTCCTGTTGTGCGTTGCAAGTTAAATGGTTGTTGCGTGGAATTGTTGATAGATACGGGGTCAAAGGTGACGTTGCTTAAGGAGAGCAGTTTTAACACGTTTCGAAGGAAGGGGGACTGAGAGGTGTTGGAAGCGTCTGGTGGTATGGCAACCAAATTTGTAGGCATAACGGGGGATCCTCTTGGCATAAGTGAACTCTACCGGTTACACTTCTCTCTCGGCGGAATTGCATTGGAGCACCCCTGCTACGTATGCCCGGACACGGTGTCTCTGCCAAACGGAGTGTCAGGTATATTAGGGCAGGATTTTTTGAGAAAAGGGAAGGTAGTAGTCTCATTCTCTGAGGAAGAGGTTAATGCGGGCGGCTCAAAAGTTCCGTTTTTGAACAGGAGATGGGCTGAGATTCGCATTACTGATATTGACACCCGTCAAACAGTGGGATCATTGGAGAAGGTATATTCGCGGGTTGCCGTCAGGCTGGTCGATGAGGCGGTCGTCCTTCCCTGGTCGGAGCACATTTTGTACGCGTGTGTGCCTTCAGATGTAGAGAGCGGCGCCGTGGGAGTGCTTGAGCCGGTCGACTCTCTCAGCAATGGCCTGAAGGCAGCCGCGTGCCTCGTGACAGTTAATGGCGCCCACAGAGTGCCCCTACGGGTGGTTAACTGTAGCCAGCAGCCACTGAGCCTTCCCAAGAACAAAACATTGGCTTTCTTCACCTCTGCAATAGAGAAACGTGAGCCCACCGATACGGTACTCGCAACTGCAGAGCATGCTAGTCCTTCGGCTGCTCTAAAGGCGTCGTTCGATCTTTCTCACGTAAAATCCAGGAAGAGGGAGGCTCTGGCTGGTTTGCTGAACGACTACTCGGAGGTATTCGCCGCGTCCAACCTGGATTTGGGCTGCTGTGGCGTTATAAAGCACAGGAGAGAAACCGGCACTTCATCGCCCGTTTACCAGCGTGCGTACAGGATTCCTTACTCCCAACGTGAGGAGATGGAGCGGCAGGTGCAGGACCTGATTGATCGCGGCATTGTCGAACACTCAAAGTCACCCTGGGGAGCACCAGCACTATTGGTGGAAAAGCCAGATGTCTCGTATCGATTGGTAGTGGACTACCGCAATGTGACATTCCGTGTGTGCTACGAGGATCCACGTTCGACGGCGCGGCGTAGACGGAGACCCGTGACAGCGGCATCATCAATTACCCAGCCATGCTCTTTGAGTGACGACCAGAACAACCGGACCCGCCGCCGCCCCGGGGAAACAGGCTTTATCCTCCCCAATTTCCGTACACATTCCAGGACAAGGGAGCTGTCAGCGGGCCAGAGCGCGCCGTACCACAGCCGACGCTATGCGCTACCGCGAAGACAACATTCTTTCCCTCCCCCCCCCCCTTTGTCGTGGGCTATCGCCGGGAAGGCACCCACAGCTTCCCAGAAGGGCCGTGACGGACACCTGTCATGGCGGACAGGCAGTACTCGCCAAGAATGTGGAAAGACAGGCGCTAGTGAATTAGCTCCGAAGAGAGAGCCTGTGTATACTCTCACTTGAGAGAGAGTGGTGGCGTTTTTGTTGTTTATTTAGTTTGTATTGTTAACAGACTCTGGGGTCGAGGCTAAGCCCAACCCAAGGGGTGGTCTCCATCTCGCATGTTATTTTGGATTGGAGAATTGATGCTTTGGGCGGGCCACTGGAAATGACCGCCCTTAGTCCTTTGTTAATCAAGTGCTTAAAAGCGCATGTAAACGGATGCAGTTCAGTCTGAGCTGGGGCTCCGTGCTTAGCATGTAATGTGATGCTACTTAGGCACTAACCTGCCCGGTCGATGAGTAATGTAGTGCAAAGTTTGTTCTTTTGTAAATTCAGTTCTGCTTTTTCCAGTTTAACTCTGCATATGTATGTTGTAAAATATGCTCTGCTGTCAT
This sequence comes from Amblyomma americanum, assembly GCF_052857255.1. NCBI lineage: Eukaryota > Metazoa > Arthropoda > Arachnida > Ixodida > Ixodidae > Amblyomma > Amblyomma americanum. The sequence continues at coordinate 131,422,214 of NC_135502.1, forward strand.
CATCTACAAGCTCGCCTCCTGTTCATCTTCCAAGCCGAACGACACTAGAGGAAGGGTTTGTGAACCATCCTCGAAGAAACGGACGACTATTGAAATTCTACTGCATAGAGCTGAGGACGACACCGTTCGCCAAGAGGGCCTTCAGCGCCGAAGCCCGACGGCGTGCAGCTTCTGCCAGCAACCGCTCGAGCCCAACTCCGGAGCCACTCCATCGCCCCCATGAAGTCGTCGGCACGTAAGCTCGGACGCCCCAGCCTCTGATGTATAACCTTAATCATGTGTAATTATTGAATATACCTGTTTGTTTAAACTGAGCCATACGGTGTCTCTTTGCCTCTCCGTCCCGTGTGGACCTGCGCATTATGGGGGTCATCACAGCAAACTAAATGCCGTAACTCGCATCGATCCATACCCCATCCCCAATATACAGGAGACGCTTTCTCAGCTGGGCTCTGCCAGGTACTTCACGGTAGTGGACATGGCGGCGGGATTCTGGCAGATAGCAATGGATCCGGCAGATGCCGAGAAAACGGCATTCAGCACGCCCTCAGGGCACTATGAATGGAAAAGAATGTCGATGGGTCTGGCCAACAGCCCTGCTGTCTGGCAGAGAACCGCTGATGTTATCCTGGTAGGTCTTCTGGGGAGGTTGTGCTTCGTGTATATGGATGACATAATCATATACAGTGACAGTTTTGAGAACCATTTGCACGATATTGAGCAGGTTTTGGTGCGACTAAGAGGAACGGGTCTCAAGCTGAAGCCCTCTTAGTGCCAATTCCTCAAAAACGAGGTGAAATACCTCGGGCACGTTGTTTCAGCTGACGGCGTGCGACCGGACCCTGAGAAACTAAGGTGTGTCTCGGATTTTCCATTCCCGACTAGCGTCCGCCAGGTCCGGCAGTTTCTCGACCTGATCGGTTACTACCGAAGGCACATAGAGGAGTTCGCCAAGCTCGCTAAGCCGCTCACCGCCTTAACAGCCAAAAATGTCGCCTTTCGCTGGGACGAAAACGCGGAGGATGCTTTTGGGGCCCTGAAAAGGAATCTAATGAGTGCACCGCTGTTGCGCCACCCGGATTTTAATTTGCCCTTCGTTATGGCCACAGATACGTCAAAGTTCGCAGTTGGTGCCGTGCTATCTCAGGTTATCGAGGGCAAAGAACATCCCGTTGCTTTTGCTAGCCGACACCTGAGCCCCACAGAGCAAAAGTACGGAGCTACGTAAAGGGAGTGCCTCGCCGTTGTCTGGGCAGTAAAGTACTTCAGATGCTACCTTTACGGCCGCAAATTCAAGCTAGTCACAGACTGCCATCCTCTGAAATGGGTAATGAGTGTCAGGGACCATAGCTCGCGACTCGCTAGATGAAATCTACACCTGCAGGAATACTGCTTTGAAGTGGAGCACAAGTCAGGAAAGACACATCTGAATGCTGATGCACTCAGCCGCACAGCTGCCGTGGCAGCTATAGATGAGTTTGTCACCGTAGTCGACCCCGCCGAATTACGCACAGAGCAGTGCAAAGATCCTGATCTGAAGCGAATAATCGAAAGCTTAGAGGGCGCGCCGTCTCACCCCGAACAGCTAGGTTATTTCATTGGCAAAGACGGCACCCTGTGTCGGCGCACGAGGCCAACCAGGAAAGGGAGACCAGAGAAAACCGCTTGGGAGAGAGTCGTCATACCTCGGTCGTGGACAGAAAGGGTTCTTCGCGCGTTTCACGATGCGCCATGCGCCGGTCATTTTGGCATAGCGAAGACACGCAGGCGTGTGGAGTGTTTGTACTTTTGGAGTGGCATGCGACAGGATGTTAGAGACTACTGTGCGAAGTGTCATTCCTGCCTCGAAAGAAAAACACCCAAGGGACGAAGACCAGCTCCAATTCAGCCGTTCCCTGAGGTTTCGGCTCCCTTCGAGCGGACAGGTATGGACATAATGGGCCCATTGCCCACGACCCCTTCCGGAAACAGGTACATTTTAGTATTTGTCGATCACCTTTCAAAATACGCGGAAGCGGTAGCACTCCCAGATCAGAAGGCAGACACGGTTGCAAGAGCATTTGTCGAACAGATCGTGCTCCGACATGGACCCCCGAGGCAACTCTTGACAGATCGGGGAACGAACTTCGTGTCGCAGCTAATGAGGAGAGTTTGCGAGCTGCTTAAGATCGCTAAGAAGCAGACAACACCGTACCATCCGGCTTGCAACGGCGCGGTGGAGCGACTGAACCAAACCGTGGCCGGGTTCCTGTCGCATTTTGTTTCGCGCGACCAGCGGGACTGGGACTTGTGGCTCCCGTATGCAATGTTTGCCTACAATTCCGCAGCACACGAGAGCACGGGCGAATAGCCATTCTTTCTTCTCTACAGCCGAGACCCGGACCAGCCTAGTGAAGTGCCAGAGGGCCCCCGTCGTGTCCCATACGCTTCACTGGACGACTATAAGGTTGAGCTAAAATCGCGCTTGCAAGTGGCGAGGGACATCGCAAAGGAGGCCTTAAAGAAAGCGGCGAAGCGCAGGAAGGAGGTGCACGATCGCAGTGCTAGAGACGCGCCGTTTGATGTGGGGGACAGCGTGTACATTGAAAACTGCCAAAGGCAGATTGGGCTAGCTCGTAAGTGCCAGACGAAGTGGAGAGGACCGTGCGAGGTTGTCGAGAAGCTTTCTCCGGTAAACTTCAGTGTCCGAGACGTGAACCGGCGCTTGATAAGGATACATGCAAATCGCTTCAAGTCGGCACCGGTTCAGTATTCACGAAATGAGGAAAGGGAAAGCGCGGATTTTGATGGGGACAGAAGTGAAGCGGAGCGCGCAGATAGTTCGCAAGAAACGCCCTCTCCTGCATTTGTTCGGCAGGCGCCAGAGGTGACGGCCGGAATGCCACCGGATTTACTTCATGCTTTGCTAGAATAAGAAGAAGCGCGCGAGGTTGCCGCGCAGATAACGCCAGGAGAGGCTCCTGCCACGAGCCCTCGCGAGTCTCCAAGCAGACAAAGCGTCACAGACTTACTTGGTATGACTCATGAAGGCCGATATCCGCTGCGAAATCGGAAAGCTAAGTCGGACTAATGGCGTAAACAGAGCGGAGTTGTGAACTGGTTAGAATTGTGTAATGCCGCAGCTTATAACATTGCTATGTGCTTATGTGTTAAGATATCGGAGTTGGTAGTTAAGCCTTTCTGTCATTAAGTAACACCTTCACAGGAGAGCATGCGGAGCGCATGCAGAACCTGCCCTACTTCCTTTCGTTATCTATATTTTTGTCTGTGCCGTGATCGTGCTAGAAGTGGGAGCTCCTTTGTAACTGTGGTAAATTTATTTTGTCCAGTTTGGACTAGAAAGGAGAGGATTGGGTGCTGAGTTTCATGTTTTTCTGTAAAAGAAGATCAGTGCTGCCCCTGGAGACGCCAGTTATGACAGCTGAGGCATATGGTGTTGTGCAGTGGTGTTGAGTGCAGCGAAAAGTGTTTTGTCGGACGCATTGTGCGAGGCGATTCAGAAAGAGAAGGGGAGCTGCATGGACTCAAATGTTCGGAGAACATTCTTCTGGAGGGTGAGCGAGTGTGACGTTCCTTGTGTGTGCTACGAGGGTCCGCATTCGACGGCGCGGCGTAGACGGAGCCCCCAGTGGCGGCAAAAGCACTCAAGGGAAAGCAATTCAGCTGGAAGAGAGGAGATCGGCGACAGCCGGTCTCGTTTTGGAAGCAGCCAGCACACATGTTTCTACTGTATATGGCTGCAAGCAACTTGAGTGGGATTGCTTTCAGGCCTGCCGCCATGGACCGCACGGAGAAGACCCAGGTGACAGCTGCGTCCAATTACCGAGCCATACTCGTTAAGGGTGAACGACCAAAACGAAGGGGTTTAAGCACAACCGGACCCCCTTTCCATAGTGTCGGCACATGTCGAACGCCGCCGCCGCCGCCGCGGGGAGACGGGCGTTATCTTCCCCAATTGCCGTGACCGTGCCGGGGACAAAGGGCCTCGTTTCGGTGGGCCTGGCCCCGTGACAAGACGGCGGGCATCATCACCAACACTCCCGAGCACATCCTTGGACAAGGGACCACTTTCCCGGCCTTTTGGTGACCTCGCGTTCCGGCCTTGAGTGCGAGTGTCATTTGATGGAGAACGGAGGTCGGTGACCCGCGGGAACCGTCAGCGGGCCAGAGACCGTCTACCACAGCCGACGCTACCTCGACGACAACCTTCTTTCTTCGGACTCAACACGTGACGGGGGCGAGATCATAAGTGCAGTGGTGTGTTTGTGCGCCCAAGTGAAAGCCCTAGGCCCCTCCCACTCCGGCGTGGGCGTCCTCAACCTAAGGAATGTGGGGAATAAGAAGGATATAAAAATCGACAAGGAGTACGGAAGAAACAACGCTCAGGACGACATCGTTCGCCAAGGGGGCCTTCAGCGCCGAAGCCCGACGGCGTGCAGCTTCTGCCAGCAACCGTTCGAGCTCAACTCCGGAGCCCCTCCATCGTCCCCATGAAGTCGTCGGCCCGTAAGCTCGGACACCCCAGCCTCTGATGTATAATCATAATCATGTATAATTATTGAATATATCTGTTTGTTTAAACTGAGCCATACGGTGTCTCTTTGCCTCTCCGTCCCGTGTGGACCTGCGCATTATGGGGGGTCGTCACAGCGCTCATCATTCTTGAAGGGCGGTGTTCTCACTTTGCCAGGCAATGTAACGATTAGTCACTGTACAACGTGAAAGACCACTATAATGAACTTCAATAGGAGGAGCCCCCCCCCATTTACGAATTCTCCCTCTAAGTCCCTATTAAATGAAATGCAGATAGGGTTCAATTGAGTGGATCTTAGCTCATTTGAACTTTCACTTCAGCAGACATAACGGTGAACCACTCAGGTGCAGGTTTGTACAGAAGTAAACGGAGCACGCTATGGCCTTCGAACTATATTTAGGCGTAGCATAACGAAACTTTTTGGGTTGATAGGATTTCACGCATAATAAAAAGCAATACTTCATGCTTACGCGCCGAGTCTCAAGTTGGTTCTGACGCCCACCTGGCACTGTTTATTGAGCGCGTGTGAACATCTTACTAGTCAAGACTTTGTTCTTCTATTTCGCATTTTGCAATGAGTCGAAATAAAAGCTCAGGTGTCCTCTCCATGAAATAGAATAGAGCTTATTTTCCAGCCCTCTTTAGGTAAGGAACCCCTAAATTAAGAGTATCCCTCACTGCGAATACCAGGTAAATCATAGACTGATGTAGGAGATTGTCTTACCTCTTCGTTTTTGCAAGTCTTTTGTGACATCTGTCATCCCAAGTGCAATAAGAGTCTGGATCTGCGCTCGAGAGAGAAGACAGGGCAAAAATCAGTGCAGGCGTAACGGACACTTGTTCTTCTGTGTAGCGGACAAGAAGCCATGCAAAGGAAAAAAGAGTCGGGGAAAACAACAGCTCATTAAAGCATTGGTACTACGGAGAACATAAAACAGCAGCAAGATGTTGCTTCTGGTAAAAACTAGAACTGGAAAAGAGTGTGCTCAATTACGGTGATTAACGTCGGAAAACATCACCTTTTAAAACGGCGAGGAGGTGCACAAGCCGCTTTCTCAGTCTAGTTTATTCCACATATATATAGCAGCCGCACTTACGAGCCATTCATCGTCCATTAGTATTGAAGTGGGAACTAACCAAGTGATGAAGAACTCGAGAGATACCTCGTGCAACAAATGACGATGCCTTGAAATTTGTGTATTTCTACATTCCTTCTTGTCCTGTTCTCTGCGTTCGCGCGAAAATAGTAAGTGCTCAGTGTCCGTTCGTTATTGCTGCAAAATTTTTTTTAGAGTATTTGCATTTATGACGAAACTTGTGCAAAGCATTTCCACCTTTTATCATGTTGGTCAGATCTTCCACTCGAAACTAGCCGTTGGTTATGGGTCCAAACAGTGTTTTCAAATTTTGCACGCTACAAAAGCGAGGTACACAAGCAAGCTGAGACGGTTGTTTTTTGCACTAAAAGAAAAGAAACATGTCCAATTCAGCAACAAAGTAAGCGAAGAAAGGAACGTATATGGTTTGTGTGTACTGAAGACTAACTTTATTCTGAATTTTCTCTTGCTGCGGCTGCTTGCCCACTGCCATATTTTTATATCAAATGCTTCAGAACTTTTTTGGAGGTGTTGTGTAAGACCTCATCGTCGTCGAGCAATTGTGGATTCTTGTGTTCATGTACATTAGTACGAGTGGGGTATATTCCATTGTAATAGCCTTACGATATTTATTAGATTATCAACAACGCCCCTGCCGTTTCTCACAACAACCAAATGCATTTTTGCGGACTGAACTAAAAGCAATGAAAAGAATTAATACTCTAAAATGCGTCGCGGTGAATAGGGCGTTTGCAAGCGTTTAAAAGCAACTTGCATTACTCGTCACGGCAATTCCCCGCTTCCACGCTGCGCTGTTGGACATGAGATCGAAAGTTAAGCACTTGGCTGCGGCAAGAGCATTTTGATGAATGCGAAATAAAAGGAAAACTGGAAACGATATAACCAGTGGGGTAAACTATGTTAGGGCAGACAGCAAGAAAATTTGAAGGCCTGCCCCTATGCGTCATTTATAAGCTACCGCATGACTTTCAGCCAGACATCTTTGCACGGAATAACAATTTCTTTTGTTTAAAAAAGGTACGTACACAGACTTTGAGGTTCTATGTTCTGCTTACAACGATTTTATACTTCTGCCAAATTAAGGAAGCACTGCCCGCCCCCCCCTCTCATAACTTTAATTAATCCCCAACATGCAAAATCATCAGTGCCCAGAAAACCTGGAGAGACACGTGATGCCTGTTTCTTTCACACACGGTTGCATGGTATTGATGATCTTGATTCTGACGAAAGCATCATCCAAAAAAAGGAAGTGTATTTTTTCTGCATAAAAACTATTTAACCTTTGGACAATCAACTATAGATAAAAGACACACACAGCCTCCCTCATCTCGCCTTTTCAAAGCCCTTGGAATCAATGAAGACATTCCTCCCGTTACAAAAAGCAAACGGGAAGTAACATGTCAACCTTTGGATTCACCAAAATGAATAAATCAACACTTTACAGAAAGGAAAATAAAACGGACCGACGCAAAAGAAGAACGCACAAGACACGTCCTTCGCGTCCGCAATTTTTTTGTTTGCTGTTTGTCAACTATCGTCAACAGCTAGCTACCTCACTGAAATTTTCAAGTCCGACAGGCTCAATGAAATGCACCTTCAAAAACAGTTGTCACTAGGCACAGGAAACTTTGACTAAACAAAAAGTGGACTAAAACAACGAGAAATTAAAACTCTTTATGAAAGCACAGGCACGCGCTCCGCCAGTCATGCAAGTGGCCTGTTTAAAAGACTGTCCGGCCAGCACTGAAACGAGCAGGATCCGGCGCCTGGCCGCAAAGTTCTCTGCGTCCTGTGCTGCTTGGAGACAGGAACCGCATCAAGGGTCTCTTCTCAATTTCATTAATTGAGCAATCCTTGTTTTATTCATAATGCTATTTCCTTACGCCCTTTTTTCTTATTCCTTTTTCTCCCTAGGGCAATAAACCGTGCTAGAAAAAAAAGACGTTCTGTACCTTGTTTAGGTCGAGAGAGGCGTCCCGTTCCTCCAGGCTCGACGCGCCGCCGACAGACAGGCGTGCGGGGGAGCGCAGCCCGTGTGGCTGCTTCCCGGAGCCGCCTGTTGCCCCGGGCGAGTCCAGCGCCGCCGTCGCCTTGGACTCGAGCCGACGCCACTGGTATTGCAGCTGCCTCGTCAGGGGGTCGTCGCCTTCGTCCCGAAACAAGTTGGGCTGCGTGACTGCATCCGGTCGTCCCAGACCGCGGACTTCGTCCTGCACCGACTCTGCGAGTGCCAGGCAGTGGCGAATCGAATCGAACAGTTTTTATTCGAAAAGGATGGCCCGAGGCTAAATGGAGTGCGGGAAGGTAGGGCGGGCGGGCACTAAATAAAAGGCACAAAGGTCTGTGAAACTCTCAACTCCAATTCTCAACTCTTATTCGTCTTCGCGATGAGGCGCACATAAAGGCAGGCAGCACATTTTCAAAGCAAGCGCTCAAAAATATTCTGGTAAAAGGAGCTCTGCAAACACCTTTTGAGGACAGTACATAAACTCGCTCAATCAGTGCATTCGTCATTAGCACCTGAGCCAAATAGTACACTTCTGCACGCACCAGAGAACCCACAATTGCGCCTGTAAGTTGGCGAGTCCTTTCCGTCGACTTTTTCATGCTCGCGCCCTCCTTCATCGCACGCGTCTACGTAATTCTGTTCAGCGATGGCTATTGGTTAGATTCTTTCAGACGTCACGCAGCTGCCATGGCCGTAGCCAGTCAGCAGCGTCTCTACGGTGGGTAAGGATGTTCCACCCACAAAAGAATTCCCGCACGCATCAGCGAAAGGGCTGGCGAATGGCCGCCGGCCTTTGAGCGTGCAAAAAGTGACGAGAGGAGAAGGAAAGGGATACCAAGACGCTGAAATTCAAATTTTGGCTGCTGATAACTCAGCTTCTACAAAAGCATTAAAAAAAATTGGATGTGACACTTATGCTTCCCTTAAGGGCATGACGTGATAGCGTAATGGGTTAATGCCCGTGTATGCAGAATTTTCGTTGTATAATTTACATTCTTATGTCCCTGGGAGTCCTCATACGCCTCCTGGCGCAGTGGTGCTGCGATGCGCCGCTAGCCTGCTATGGAAGGTGCTGTCCGTGGTGGGCCTTGTGCGACCAAGGTTGTTCTTCCCGAGCGACCTATCATTAACTCAACTACCACCTGCCACGGTGGGAAGGTTGTGATGAAGGTCACGTGACCTAGGTGGCCCACCTGCCTCCTAGGTTGCTCGCTGGTGATCACCTGCCAGAGCCATGTCCATGATTTTCTGGTCCTCCTTAAGGATATGACGTGACAGCTTTCATGGGTTAACGCATATATATGCGCTCACAACGCCGACGACGACGCCCACGACGGCGGATTTTCCGCACAACGAGGGCCTTAACGCTGCCGACTTAAAATTCTTGCGGGAGGATAATCGTGGTGCGGCGTCCTTTAACACCCCACGAATACCGTACCTTTATTGAAATCCCCTTTCAGAACACATTTCGCAACTCTTAAGTGTGCGGAGAAAAATATCGGCTGGTGTCGAGTGAAGAGAATCGTGTTAGAAAGCCGTATATCAGCAAATAATGGTTGTACTCCTTTGCACGGTACATCTAATATTTCCAGTGAATGACGTTAGATTCGATAGTAATATAATTTTATTATGCTTAGGATAAACTTGCACTTGATATTGATCCCGTGCTTGTTTCCGACACCATGTTGTCGCGGTCTTCACCGAAGACACGGTGTGGTGCGAGCTCACGCTCTTATTCCTTCTTCAGCATGACCTGGAATCAGGCACATGACATTGTTTAAAGTGCTGTGGAAACTGGCAAAGCTGCAAAATTTTGGCATTTCGTAAGAAGCATTTTTGGATGGCCATTTGGTTCATGGTCCAAGTTAACACGGCGCAGAAAGACAAGGACGAAAGCAAAGGAACGAATACTACGAGGCGAGCGCCGACTACCGGCCAATTTATTGCACCGACGCAAGAACCTTTATACATAATGACGGTGCATTATCATGCGAAACCCAGCTTACACGCAGACGCCTTAAAGGGGAAGGGGCACAGATATTGCATTCGGAGAGCGGATATCACCAGCGATTGCAATCCTGATCCACGCGGGTAAATCTAAAAAAACCAATTACTGTTCCATGCGTCGCACGGACGGTGCACTGATACACATGCGCCAAGCTGCCTTAATGATTTCTCTTCCCAGTCGGTCCTTACCATCGCTGATAAATTTGGCTCTTTGAATGATAGTTTTTCTCTTTTTTTTGCCCGGTGGTTGCGGCTGCGTTTCGATAAAGGCTACCGTGTCGTGTGCAATGTCTGTGCACGTTAAAGATCCCCACGTGGTCGAAATCATTTCGGAGCCTTCCAGTACAGCACCAGTTTCTTCTTTTCTTCTTTAACCCCCTCTTTTATACCGTCCCTTAAGGCGCGGTTGAGGTGTCCACTGAGACATATGAGGCAGTTACTGCGGCATTTCATCTCCTCAAAAACCACTATATTTCTGTTTACATTTTTGCGTCTTGAGTGCCGTCTTGAGTTATTTTCCAACGCGCGCTTGTGCTCACGCGCACTCTCGTTGAAGCATCGGTCTGTTTGGCCAATGCCCAATGCCCGCATTCAAGAGACGTATCTCGTATATGAGACAGACTGACACTCAGCAAACCTTACCAGATGCTTCGCAGCAGATTCCTGTGGTCGCCTCGTCATTGTGTAGCAAATCCGTGCATGTTTGAGCGGTGCTGAAAAAACGACGTCCACACCAAAGCTACCACCGAGCTTCTTGATGTGTGCTAGCTTGTGAACGCATGTATGGAATTCCTGCGGCACGTCTCTTGACTTTTTGCATGCTTGGAATTTCAGCGCAAGTGTGTTTAATAATTTGGAACAGAAAAGATGAAACGCACTTTGCGCAAAATTTTAGACGGTCAAACTGTAATACGGATTCATGGGGAAAATAAAGGTAGCTGCTATATTATAGGGCTCAATCCCAGATATTCAGGCAGTTCGACATATCAGGAGGGACGATTTACCCATTTACCTCCTGCCATTCATTGGACCACATTCAGGGGCGGGAATAAGCGGAGCCAAATTTGGCTGCAGTTCGTTACCATTGGAAACGGGCGTCGAGAGCGACGCCAGGGAAACGTACGTGACAAACTTTAAAACGACATTGCATTGAGGGCTCCATTACTTCCTAATGTACCGTAGTTTATTGATATTAATCCGGTACTTAGTGTCATTAAATGTCGCTTTGTTTTCCACGTAAAATTTACAATAAAGGACTTGTAATAAAACGATGAAAAAAGAAGCAATTTATGTTAAGTGGTTGCTGGCTTGTTAAGTGCAGCCACTCTGCTTTGACATGCGGGGCTGTACTGTCTTCTTAATCCTAGTCTAGACAAGCGTAAGGAAGCTAGGCAACACCAAACCCTGGCCAGTCCCCCACCGTGGGGATGTGCTATCGCTTCTGAGGCAACAAAAACAACAACAGCTACTACTACTGCTACTACTACTACTACTACTACTACTACTACTACTACTACTACTACTGCTACTACTACTACTACTACTACTACTACTACTACCACTACCACTACCACTACTCCTACTACTGCTACTACTCCTACTCCTACTACTACTACTACAACTATAAAAACAACAAAAACATTAACCACAACAAACCTTGCGTCGTCGTTCTCGCTCCCTGGCCCGAAGAAGAGGGCGACGGCGGTGGGCTTATCTGACCCGTAGTAGGAACGGTCTGCTCCTGCTGGAAGGATTCATGGCCCGGCGACGGTGCCGGCGATGACCTGTGAGTGGAAAGAGAGACACGAGACATCGGTAACCAGGAGCGAAGGCGGAGAGAGCGCCAGAAGTGAGACATTTACAAAGTTTTAGTTATGTCAGTGGCTGCCCTACGCAAAACTGGGTGCCAACCAACGAGCTGAGAGCGTTTTGCAGGCACAAACGTGGTCCACGAAGCCCACGTAAAACATTCCGAAAAAAAAATTCGCTTCACAGGAAGCGACTGACCAGGCAGAATTACAGGCGGCGCTTAGTGCACTTACTTGCGAGTAATGCGAAAGCATTGTAATTTCATTCCGATTTTATTATAAATATATTCGATTTCCATTTGAATTGTATTAAAATTCTAATACAATTCTGTTCTAATTATATTGTAATCCCATTATATTTTATGTAATCGGTGCAGTTGCAAGTATTAGTATTGGTTATTACTGGTTAACATTTCGCATTGTCCGGTCTTCCATGACGTTACAGCAATCGCGATGCCGGGCTTTCGTGTCGATAAGCCATTTAATTCTTTCTCGTTAATAAGGCAAACTGCTCATTATATGCACGCTGATAAGCTTAAACCAGGAATTTTTGCAGTGCGGCAGTACGCTGCAGTCAATGACTAGACTACGTGGCACGCGACAGCAGCAGCCAGGGCTTGTAGTAGGAAAATGCGTGCAGTGATACCCCGCATGGCACCTGAGGGAATACTGGAAGCCCGGCACGACAGCAGAAACAAGTGCCGCTGCCTCTGTTTTAGAAAAAGGTATCTGGATTCCCACTTTGGATGATTTCTAGAACCGTAGCGTGCCGCTTCGACTTACGAGGTGTGCTTGGTTGTTGCCCATACCACGCCTCAGAAGTGGAGAAACCACTACCATAAAGAGCTGTGTAGAAGATGAGGTCGTTCAGGTGTTGCCACGTTTCTATAAAAACGCAGTCACTCGCAAGCCTGTAGATATGAACGCCCCGTGGAGAGAAAATAGGTAGGCGTGCCTTCGCCCAAAAGGGAAATTCGTATGGGCTATTCCATAGAACGGAGAACTTATTGTCAAAAACTATTCATTGGGCCCTTTCCGACGAGAGACAAACATGATGACAAATCATGAGAAGTAGCCTGAATGCTGCTTGTTATGGTCCCTGTGTTTTCCTTTCAGCAAAGGATGACCAAGGTGTCATGGTTACCTGAAAACCAGAAGCTGCAATGTCTGCTTTGTCATTTCAAGAAAAAGCTCCCCATAGCATAAGGCTGAGTGGATCGTGTACTTGAAGCAAAGATCAATGCTCCTGAAGGCCTCTTACGGGGGCGGATAAAAGAGGGAGGATGGGAGCTTGATTATTGCAACCCATGGTTACAGCGCGACAGACGAGAAAAAGAAGGAACGCAACAGAAATAACAACTTGTCTAGTCGAGCCATTATCTGCTCTAACCGAATTCTTAATTGGCTTAGAAGATGTTGGGAGGTGTAGTCGCGCGATCATACAAACGGTACTCGAACCAAAGCACCCCTCGTCACATTAAAACTGCGCTAGGTAGCTCGTGAGTCCTCAGAACACTGCAGCGCGCTGCGTCTGTACGCTATCGGCGAGGCACACCCGACAGGAGTTCAGACGTATGAAGATCAAGAAGTGAAAGGTGTCGCTCTCAGCCAGCGGCATCGCGTCTCATCTTTCGGCGATACTATCTACGCTCAGGCCCTAGGTTTCCACACCAATGCGAACGCCCTTTCAAGAAGAACGCGTACATTTAAAGGGGGAGCGTCCCTCAGTGCATCATAGAGCTGTAGAAGTGAGGAAATAATTTTCATCCTCTACTTCGGACCACACTAAATCTTTCCAGTTTCGGACATGTCCGTCTGAAACTTTTGACGGCCGGCATAAGGAAGTCCTCAGCGTAATTAAGCAGGCAATGCTTTACGGCATGGTTCTCAAAGGAAGCTGGGCCACATCGCTTTCAGGTGACAACGCCTGAAAATGGGGAAACTGACTACGTCCACCCATCCGCCCACCAGCCACCCAAGCGGAACAAGTCGAACCCACTTATAACGAACCTGACAGTCGCCCGGATTTCATTCGTTGTATACGATGTTCGTAGCATAAGGACTTTCCATAACGCATCTAAAAACACGAGATCAGACGAAAGCGACATTTGTTAAAAAAAAATTTCGTCACACATGCCTAGTCGTCCAAATGAGAGACTATCACAGCGCTTTCCAAGCTCTCCGGCGTTGCCATGTGCTCCCCAACTCTTTGTCATGATGAGCTGCCCCTCGCTATAGGCGGCATTACTGCACTCCGTGAGAAACTTTTTCTGGCAATGGATGGGAAGCTACAAAGTCGAAACGCGCTCTCTCTTCCTACGCAGCGGAATATTGACTCCGCTTGTAGTTAAAACTTTTCTCTTGAAACATAATATATTGTCAACCTTCGTTTTTTAATGCGTAATTCTTACACAACTTACAACTTTCAATGCTGAATGTCAAGGAAAGAACAATTTTCTTGGTTACAAAAAATATATTAGGGTCGTCTAGCAGCAAAAAACATCATTTAATTGCGCCAGCCGCTCCAGAGCCATTATGTGACAGATTGGTTCATAATGATGATCATCAGCCTGACTACGCACACTGCAAGGCAAAGGCCTCTCCCATGGCTCTCAAATTAACCTTGTCCTTTGCCAGCTACGGCCAACGAATCCCTGCAAATTTTTAAATCTCATTCACCCACCTAACTTTCTGCCGCCCCCTGCTACGCTTGCCTTCTCTTCGAATCCACTCCGTTACACTTAAGGACCGGCGGTTATGTCGCCTTCGCATTACATGCCCTGCCCAAGCCCATTTCTTCCTCTTGATTTCGACTAGGATGTCATTAACCCGCGTTTGTTCTTACACCCAGTCTGCTCGCTTCCAGTCTCTTCACGTTACACCTATCATTTTTCTTTCCGTAGCTCGCTGTGTTGTCCTTAACTTAAGCTGAACCCTTTTCGTTAGCCTCCATGTTTCTGCCCAGTGGGTGAGCACCGGTAAGATAAAGCTATTGTACACTTTCCTCTTTAGGGAAATTGGTAAACTGCCACTCATGATCTAAGAGAACCTGCCATATGCGCTCCACCCCATTCTTATCCTTCTAGTTACTTCCCTCTCATTATCCAGAGCAGCTGTCACTACCTGCCCTAAGTAAACGTATTTCTTTACCACTTCCAGCACCTCGCTACCAATTGTGAACTGCTGTTCCCTTGCAAGACTGTTGAACCTTGCTTTGATTTTCTGCATGTTAATTTTTAGACCGTGTTCTGCTCTGCCTATTGAACTCATTGATCATGCTTTGCAGTTTGTCTCCGGAGTAACTCAGCAAAAGCAATGTCATCACCGAATCGCAGATTATTTAGGTATTCCCCTTTAACTCTTACCCCCAAGTCTTCCCAGTTCAGGCCTCGGAATAACTCCTGTAAACAGGCGGTGAATCGCATTGGCGAAATCGTGCCTCGCTGCGTGACTCCCTTCCTTATCGGAATTTTATTGCTGACATTATGCAGGACAATGGCAGCTGTGCATTTAATATAGATATCTTCCAGTATGTCCACATAAGGCTCTTCTTCCCCCTGATTCCGCAATGCCTGTATGACTGGTGAGGTATCCACTGAGTCCAATGCATTCTCGTAATTAATAAAGGCTATATATAGGGGTTGGCTATATTATGCGCATTTCTCTAGCACCTGATTGATAGTGTAAATATGGTCTATTGTGGAATATTTTTTACGAAAGCTTACTTGATTATTGGGTTGATTAAAGTCTAAGGTTGCCCTGAATCTATTAGCGATGACCTTAGTAAATACTTTCTAGGCAACGGACAGTAAGCTGATCAGTCTGTAATTTTTCAAGTACTTGACGTCTCCTTTCTTATGAATTAAGATAATGTTAGCATTCTTCCAAGTTTCTGGTATACTCGAGGTCATAAGACATTAAGTATACTGGGTAGCTAGTTCTTCTAGCACAACCTCCTCTCCGTCCTTCAACAGATATGCTGTTACCTGATCCTCACCAGCTGCTTTTCCCCTCTGCATTGCTCCTAAGGCTTTCTTTACTTCCTCTTTCGTTACATGGGGGGTGGGTGGGGGTGGGGGGGGGGGCGGATGTCTCATTGCTGTGCGCTGCTGTCTCTGTCATTAACATTCTCATTGTATTGGCTGCTGTACATATTTGTGTAGAACTCCTCCGTTAATTTAACTATCCTATCCATATTGTTAATTGCATTGACCTCTTCGGCTCTTAACGCATATATCTGGTTTTTACGTATGCCTAGTTTCCTCTTTACCGCTTTCAGGCTACCTCCATTCTTTAGAGCATGCTGGATTCTCTCTATATTAAACTTCCTTATGTCGGCTACCTTTCGCTTATTTATTAACTTTGGTAGCTCTGCCAGTTCTATTCTGACTGCAGGGTTAGGCGTTTCCATGCTCTGGTTTTCTTAATCAGTCCTTTCGTCTCCTAAGATAGGTTGCAGATATCCTGTCGAACCATCCTAACGCTTACTTCTACTGCGCCCTCCGTTATGATAGCTGTGAGATTATCATTCACTCTTTGAACATTAAAATCGTCTTCCTCGGGTAGAACCGAGTATCTGCTCTGCAGCAATATCCTGAATTCCTCTACTTTCCCTTTTACTGCAAACTTGTAATGGGCTTCCGCTTCGCTAGTTTCTGCCGTTCCCTCTTCAAGAGCAAGCTAATTCGAGACCTTTCCATTCTGTGGTTGCTACAACGCGCCTTTACGAGGATCTCCACAACCTACACGATGCCAGGGTGAGCGTACGGTAAGAACTCTATTTTATTTTTAGTCTCACCACTGGGGCTGTTCCACTTCTTGTTCTGTCGTTTTCTGCAGAAGGTATTCGTGATCCGTAACTTATTTCTCTCTGCGAAATCTACCAACAACTCCCACCGGCTATTCCTGAGAATACGCTATAATGGCCTTCCGTTTGGTCACTAGCCTGCTTCTTGCCCACCTTCGCATTGAAGTCTCTCATCAGTACAGTGTACTGTGATTTTACCTTGTCCATTTCCGATTCCACGTCTTCATAGAAGCTTTCAACAGTCTGGTCATCATGGCTGGAAGTAGGCGCGTAGACCTGAAGAACCTTCAGCTTGCACCTCTTACTAAGCCTAATTACGATACCTGCCAGCCTCTCGCTAATACTATAGAGCTTCTCTATGTTGCCAGCTATATCCTGATTGATGGGAAGTCCCACAGTTCTCGTCTGCCTGCTAATCCACGATAGCACAGTACGCGCCCGCCCTTTAGTACTGTATACGCCTGATACAATATGTAACCCCCTTATAAGTTCCATATGAGTCGTTGTCACAAAGTTCATGCCTGCCCTGTCCAGCTTTGACCTTTGTTTCCTAGAAACATGTCGCGGAGCGGCGTCGACGACTTTTTCCCCCTCCAAGTCGGGGGAACGGCATTCTCACCATAGCTTGGAGGGGTCACTCAAAACTACTCCCCCCCCCCCCCCCCCCCCTCCTAGCATTGTTGCCATACAGGTGGCAAGCGCTTGCATGTGTTGGGAACAGCAGAAGCGGATTGAATGCCCCGGCATTGTTCGCGGCCCCCAATGACTCCTCGTGGGATTAAGGCATTGTGCCGAATTGTTTCGAGATTCCTTCATGTGTTCTTTTTTTTCTTTTTGGGAGCTGCATTCCTCTGTGCGTGGCTCCTGAAGAGTCTTTTTTTTCCCTGTGTTTTTTTTCCCATTCTTTGCCATGCGAAGGGGGCGACGGTAACGCCGCGGGCTGGCAGTTGGTCTGGAGATTTCGGTGTGTGCGGTCGTGAGTGAAGTCAGCCAGGGAAGTAAGTGGTCGGCAAGGAGCCTAGGCGGAGATCTGACGCGCAGAGCGCGGCGACGGTGGTCCCGAAGACGCGAGGCCCAAGTTTGTCCGTATCCGCAAGCCCCCATCAGCCCCGCGACGAGCAACCGCAGCCCGACGCTCCCTGCGACCGGACCTTGCCACTTCGCAGCTAAGCCATCGTTTCTCACCACTCACTTCAACTCTTTTATCTTTGTATTTTTGCTTGCTTTCTGTGTTTCTCGTTGTAATCCTTTGTACTGTATTTCCCACTCGTAACATTTTTGTATAGCAATCGGCCTGATGTTTCTTTCTTTGTGTTAATTGTTGTGTTAACGTGTTAAATTGGTGCTTGTGCTATTTGCGTCACGTCAGTGTACGGTGCTACCTTGTCGGACATATTGTAATACTTGGTTGTTATTTGCCTAATTAAATTAATTCGCTACGGAACTTGCCTACGCCTCATGCCTCCGGTCAACGACTAATCAGGCGTGGCCCCTATCGCCGGTCAGCAGTCGAATCACAATCTTTCGCACGCGGGGTGAAGTTTGTCGCTCCTCCCCCTCCGAACTTAAGGAGAGTGCAGGGGTGGGCAAGTTGGCCCGATTAATTGTAACTTCGGCGCCAACCAACACCACAGCCGCCCACGATATCTTGACAGTCGCTCGTCTGGAGTTATGGAAATATGGAGCCCATAAAGCATGGAAGAATTATGAAAACTTATATCATCTCTGTAGGAAGTTAATAAGCGTTCCATAAAATTTATATACGATTTCCATACAGTGTACCTGACATTTGAGACAGTTACTGTGTCACTTCCTTTCCTGAAAACCAATTTTCATTTCATTTTTTCTACGCTCTGCAGTCTGTCGCAGTGATCGCAGGCGCTGCAATGCCATATAAAATTCCGTGTACTTTGTAACTGGGATGAAGAACCACATCGCGTTTTCTATGCCTCCTTAATTCTGCCTTCCAAACCTGCCGAGAAGCCTTCTCTGCAAGCATCTTCCGTAAGTGGTTGAAACGCTGACCAGTCGTTGCGTCAAAGACGTGTGGCAGAGGTGCATGTTGCAGCGCTCGTTTTTATGCGCTCTGATTCTTTCCTTCGGGTTCTTCGTTTCGCCATGCGACTTGTTTTGCTGTCGGCAGAGCTCCCTGCGCTCACTGCAAGGCTAGCCAAACTAGCTACATTGGCCATTTTGAGCCGCCTGAACCACTCAGCAGA
Organism: Amblyomma americanum; assembly: GCF_052857255.1. Lineage (NCBI taxonomy): Eukaryota > Metazoa > Arthropoda > Arachnida > Ixodida > Ixodidae > Amblyomma > Amblyomma americanum. Next base: position 131,440,715 of record NC_135502.1, read on the forward strand.
GGATAAGCACATGTCCAGCTTAGAAGATTAGACGCATCCCGATTAAAAGGACGACTTGACGCCGGTGGCCACGCGAACAAGGTGGGTCTGTGACTGGGCGCACGTATGCTTGAGGAGCGGTGCAGGCGCGGCTACCGCGCTCGCTTCTTTCTCAGGGGGGGAGGGCGGAAAGCATGGAAGTTTTTACACCCAAAAGGTGTTACATCGACCTCAGTCGCGATAGCTTTCAGTGATGCGTTCCTAGAATGCGGCAGCCTCACGACCACGCGCGTTCTTCAGGCGCCCGTGACCGCACCGTCTACTTTCTGGCTTAGAGCGCAGGTCGCAGCGCCTTAGTCACCGAAGACGCGGGATCGTCGGGCCAGCCGCAGTCAGCAGCCGAGATTCAGCGCTTGCGCCAGCGCGAGAAGAAGCGTCGGCAACTACAAAAAGCTGCCGTCCATGAGGCGAACACGCCAGGCTTTGCGCTGCTCAAGCCCAACATGGTCGTCAGATGAATGTAGCGTATGTTCGGGAAAGGGAAGCATTCGAATTGGCCGTGCCCGGAGCGTCGACGAAGCGGCCACCCAAACAGCACAGATCATCGGCCCAATATTGCAACAGGATGGTCCCATCCTGGTCCTTTGTAGGGCCAACTTTGCCAATACAGTTCCAATGTTGGGCCAATTACTTGTGCTGCATGGGCACCTGCAAAACGTGTGCTGAAGAATGAACAGCCTGCTCCAAAGCCGGACAGCGTCGGGAACACCGCCGCGTGGTAAGCTGCATTCCTCGTGTAAAGCAGTAGCTTAGCCGCTTTTTGAATTTACTCAATCTAGAAAGCACGGTGAAGCGACAGAACTCTGGCTCGAGTAGCATTAAAGTGGAAGCAGCAATCAAAAGCAGTGCACGTTTTAAATGCGAAGTATGTATCGGTGGTTTTCACTCGAGAAAGGTTTTTAATAAAAATAAGAATAACATCCGATGCTTGGTCGTGCGCTTCTGAGCTCAATTAATAATAATAAGACATCCATACGCGCACCGACTTAAGTACGATTACAGATTCCCAAAACCACAACGACGTCAGCAAAATTATGTCCCAATTTTCTTTTGTGAAAACGTCAAGGATTACAAAAGAAAATTGAGGCTAGATCCATAATATAGATTTTGGGATTATATGTGTTCCTCTTTTTGTTTGAAAGGTCGAGGTAAAACTTGTGCCGTCGTTCTTCCCAACTTTCTTCTTGCACAATAGGATATCGAAAGACTGAGGGTCCGCAGAAAACACGAACGCTGCTAATTAGACGCCGCTAATGGCGAAGCCTTTTTTATAATGCAACTACCTTTTGACCTTTACACAGTGGCTGGCAACAACAGTCCGAACAGACAAACGACAACAGACTTCTCGAGCCTTGAGATCGATTAGTGAGAGATTAGTGAGTCTCCAGGGGCGTCCTTGCGAACATCCGTCGCACTCGGGTGTAGCAGAACTGTTGCCAACAGACCTCACCCTCGGCCTCTGCGGCGTGGGCGCCGAACAAAATAAAAAAGTTCCGGGGCCAAAAGTAGACGAAGTGCAGCCTCCCCAAAACTTTCCTTGCTTTCACCGCGTACCAGATGTCGTAAACTTCGCGATCCACTTACTCAGCGTTTTCGAGGCACCCGCTCTGTGTTCAGGGCGCCACCGTAACCTATTGTTTCTACTACCGTGTTTTCCTGAGCGACTGCAATGTTGCCTTGGAGCATTTGCAGAAACAAAACACATTGAAAGAAAACCAACGAAACGGGAAGTTTCGTAACACTCGCCGCAACGCCAAGCTGTACAAGACATACTTTCCGCTTAAAGCTGCGCTTTCTCCCGTGCCGTGTACGCTCTTAGCTTTTTTTTTTGACGAATAAGTTTACAGACGGGAACTACCGAGCCAAGCACCTTTCGCTCGCATATTTTAAACTACAGCTTTCTGCGAAAGACCAAAACAATGGGGACTTCTTCGCTTGGGGCTAACGCGTGAGGGATTCTCAAGCGAGGATGTACTGACACCAAAAATTACTGGCGTGCTTCGAATATGAAGGGAATGCCTCATCGTGAGCTTTGTTGCGAGGTTTATTAAACATTCCCTTTTTTTTTGTAGCGATATAGCTACATTACGGTAGCATTTCGAGCCTCAGCGTGGTGGCGCCGCCACGCTGTCACGTGGTTGGCCACGTGGCGCGGAGAAGCTGCGGGCGCCGTGGCTCATCACATGGTTCGTCGCGTGTTGGCCACGTGACCAGCCACTTGGTGCGGAGCAGCTGCTGCTGCCGGCGGCGCGGCGCGCTGCCACAGCTGTGCTGCCACCGAGCTGCCACAGCTGTGCGCATGAGCCGTGTCAAGTTGGACGAATACGAAGAAGGAACGCCAGGCGAAATGGAGCGGAGAAAGACTGACTGCAATTTAACTGAGCAAGTTCCACTCGGCCAGCTGTAGCTATCGCGCCACTCCAGGTTTAACCAGAGCTAAACCAACGCCAAGTTTTTTTTTGTAATGACACACCTACTCATTAGCATACAGTAGCAAGGAAACGCATACTCTAGTTCATCTTTATTCGCCTAGAAGTAACGCGATTTGGTGGCCTAGGGGTTGCATGCTCACCTCGCAGTCTGAAGGTTCTTAGTTTAAACCCCGCACCTTAGGAGGAAATATTACCTATCCTTGCTGTTGACATTACTATCGCATGATCAACTGCTGACGCCATGCGAGACGATGCTGGCGTCACTGGGTTGTTTTCAGACCACTGCTGCTGGTCAACGCCGCCTGGCTTTGTTACCGATGAGCAATATCATGCTTGCTCATTAAAACAGAAGCGCTGACATTTACACCACGTTTTTGGCCTGGGAGACTTCCCCGGGTAAAAAGAGGGCGCTTGAATACTGAGCGTTGATAACGACTGGCAAGACTATTCGGAAAGTCAGTGGCAACGACTGTACAAAAAGTTCATGCAATTAACTGTTTGTACACGACTAAGCTACTACCACTGCTAATGTATACTACCATAGGAGGCATACAGACGAAAGCCGTCGGGAACGCAGCTTTTGCACCGCGGCAGCGCAGGTGCCTGCTTACTCAGCCTCTGGTTCTTTTGGCTGCAACCAAGTGGCGCATGACATTCAATAATAGCGCGTTGACATCATCCATGATGTAAACAAACAAAACAGAAACACTGCAGAACAGAACAGGATATTCCGCTAGGCTTATCGCCGGCTGGCCGCTCTCACGGATCCCTGGTAATGCGCCATGGAACATTCAGCACACCACTAGATCACTCCCATTATCTCCAGGATGGTCAACACGGAGCAAAACCTAGTGCTGCGGAAGCACCATGGAACCCTCGGGCCTGAACCACAGCCTTTGATTTGATGCTTTTGCGATATAAAGTCATGAGACTTGTGCCAGACGCTCTACAGGAGACATGCCACTCGGCGTGAAAGCGCCGTGGCGGCGCATCGGTCAGACGGCACATCCTCTCCCCTGAATGGAAGACGTCAGTCTCATTCAGAACATATAAAGCTTAGAGGATCGCGAGTTTTTTGTCACCCTGTAGTACACAACCAGAAGTCCACCTCGACAGAAGTCATGTTTATAGAGAAAGGCGACGCTGGGGTCTACGGCGACGCAGGATGTGGGCAAAAAGCAGGCCGCATTCCAGGTGGCATCAAAACATTACAACAATGCCACTTTTTGTTATGATCAGACGCTATTGCATTGTTCTTCAATGCTTTTTTAGCGTTTGTGAAACATAGCAAATAAGCTTTGGAATAACAATCTCATAAATTCGCGTAAACATTTAAACAACATGTGTACAACTTTCGCTAACGTGGTAACCCTGGCAAGCCAGACCCGGCAACTCTGAATGAACACAACGTCAATCAACGCTTTGTAGAAGCATGAGGCAACCAGGGGAGGCATGCACTGCAAAGCCCCCAAACTAGTACATTCAGCTCATACGCGCACCTTCTGATGCATATCGTGGCCTCAAACTTGTATAGCTAGCCGTGAAAGGTGCTGTAAGTGAGAGTGGTGGATTGATGCAGATAATGCTTTAAAGTACTGGTAATTTGGTTTTAAATTTATTGTTTGAACTTCATAATAACATTACATTTTTTTATCTTGTATTGTAGTCATCATTTTAGCATAAAAAATAACATTGCGAGCGCTGTAAAAGCACAATGTTTAGTTTTTAACGTTAAGATTTAAGTGTTTAGCACGCAACATATAAGTTATTTGTTAATTTTTAACATAATAGCTTGCTGTTGGAGTTTTCGGTTTTCATTTATTGCAAATTCTTTTTCGGTTCCTTTCGACGAATATTATTTTCTACGGAGGTATTACTACTTCTTTTCGGTGGTAAATGCGCTTTACTGATTGGTCAAAAATCAGCGAGAGTTTATCTCGGACTCAGCATGAATAGTCGATTTAACAGTAATTAACGCAACAAATGGTCGTCCGTGAGAGCTCCGCACGTGGATGAAATCTTATGGACCGCAAGAAAAAAAGTACCCAGAATGAAGTGGTGGAACCGTCAGACAAAGCCGCTGCTCTTTTAAGAACTGGGCTGTAATAGTGTCGATGGGTTGTTGAGCTATGTGTGTCTGGAGGGCGGCGATGCATCCCGTGGTCTCCATGATGATGGCGGCGATAGAACTGCCACTAAATCTTTGAGGTATAGCCAGAACATACTTTTCGTAACTCTCATGCATGGTTTCGCGTCAGTGTTCTTACATGCAGTGAAGAAACTGCCCTGATCTGATGATGACATTCAATTTACAGCACTACGCCGTCAGACGATGTCTGGCGGGGATATGTATCCCATCGTCCTGTATAGGGGTTGCTATGCTTGAGCACGCATTCCGCTGGCATCCATGGAAAACCAGCGCCATGTGCCCGTCATAGCGCAAAGCAAGCCCGGACTCTCACTCATGCCGCGGCTTGCTGCATGATTCGTCCAGACTCTACACGCGCAACCCCCCCTTTCCTCGCTAGGGCCGGCTCTATACTCATCCAGCGCTTCTCCAGCAGCCCTTCCCCGGCCGCGAACTTTGAACGGCCGAGCCCCTCTCGTCCATTCTTACAATTCAAACGGTGACCAGTGGCGTGATTTGTTTCGAGGTGTTGGAGGGTTTGAACGGCTGGCTGCTGCAATGGTCCCCGAGGCTATAAAAACCGCCACGCTGAGAGGGAACAGGAGACAGGGAGCAGACGGCGACATCAAGCGAAAGAGACGCTCTCCCGGGCATCGCCGTGCTGCTTTGTGCGAGGCCGTTGTGCTCTCGGCCCCTATGCCGATTATGTAACGCCCTTTTATATGAGAACTTGTAGCGGGGCGTGTTGGTGCATATTCAGCAAAAACACAGTAGTGACTGGTTTGGGCCCGTGCCTTGGTGCACGGGTAAAAATGAAGCTGTATAAGCGATCTTTGCCAAATAAAGCCTGTTGCAAGTAAAGCGCTCGTCCTTTTCCATCACTAAGTCCATTTTCGCCTTTAACGCTACTGTTGCCTTGTATACATGTATACTGTACATGAATGTTTTGTTGACTCACCGTCGCTTTGACCGTTTCATCGCTGAGCTCCGCACAACGGTGGCAGCAGGCTGAGAAGCCCCAGTAGCAACAGTGGTGACAGGGTAGGATGCCCAGTCCTAACAGCGTGTGACTCTAAAGGCACAACAGCCTCATTTAATGCAACGTTACCACTGGTTCGCGATACCCCTGGCTCTTTCATCTTTGTTTTTCGCTCGCGTTGTTACATACTTTGCAGCGCATGCGCGCACGTTCTGTGCACAAGCGTTTTATTTTTTCTTGGGCTCTGTGCATGTCGCTCTAGCCCGCCTTGTTTGCTGCAGTTTTTGCAGAGGCACGCCCCTTTATATTCTCTTTTGCTTAATGACGTTTTCGTACGCGCTTGACCTGTTTTTTGCGCTCTTATTAAATCTCGTTTGGCTTCATGTGTCGTCATTAAAGTTGGAAGTGGTGCCTCTGTCCTGTCGTCTACGTCCTTTCTCTGACTACGTTAATTGATCGCACACTTAAATCAATGCAGCAGTCAATTATTACAATTTTGTTAACCAGTTTACTAGTTAACACAATTAACCTGTTTGCTGGAGTTTGCCACGAGTGAAATTCCTATGCCACAAAAGCGGCTTTATGCCTTGAAAAGCCTATTTTGAAATATTACTGGCGGGATTTGGAGAGTCACCCTGTATCTATAACACAGTGAACTATACAATACAGTGTAAGTTTCGCCCCTTTGGAGCATGATTTTGACGGTGGATCTCAGGGCTTCACACAATTTATTTCTCTAAAAATCGCAATCTGCGACTCTACGTCGTATAAAAGACAAGACAACTTAAGGAGAGCGACACCATTGCCATGATTTCATTCGCCAAGCCGAAGTATCATTTACAGTTCGTGGGCCTGGTGATAAATTTGTTAGGGAAACAGCGCGAAAGTCATAGAGGAAAGGGAACGAAACAAAGGATGAGCACTTAAAGAGAGTTGGCATGTTAGTATCAGTTCTACTCCACTCGGTAATTTCACGCCTTCTTTTTTTTACAAAAATGGGAAGGACACTTAAGCTCCGCCTTAAGGGTATGACGTGGTAGCGTAATGGGTTAATGTCCGTTTAATTTAAATTGGTCATTCTCGACTTTACATTCATAGATCACTGGGAGTTCTCATACCACTCCTTGCGCAGTGGTCCAGCCGTTAAGCGATGTGCTACTGCTATGCGGTGGCAGACGCTACCGCCGGTGGTGCTTGTGCGACTCAGGTCTATCTTCCCGAGCAGCCTCTCCCGACAGATCATTAACTGCCACCTACCACGATGAGCAGTTTACTCACAGTCAGGTAGGAAGGTTGTGATGACGCCACAAGGTTACGTGACCTAGGTGGCCAACCTGCCTCCTACGTTGCTTCTCTGGGGATTCTTCGTGAATTTTTCGTTCCCGATCAATAAAGCCGACGACGCCGACGGCGGCGCTGGATTTTCTTTGGGCATTGCTGTCCGTGCAAGGTTTACACCTACTGCCACAGCGCCAAACAGAGGCAACGATACAAGGACTAACGTAACATAAGCTCTGTGTTGTGTTAGTTCTTGTTTCGTTGTTTGTGTTTATAGCGCTATGGGAGTAGACGTAAACATCCTCATCAGTGCGTGGTTCACCTTTCTGCAGCGCATTAAATAAATCACCGACTATTCGTTAAGTATCGCTTGGGTCCAGGCTAGTCGGCATGAAAAGAAGTGTTATCATATGCAGCGAACGAATATAGAAACATTACTAGAGCATGGAGGTATTCCGAGGCCTGAATTGGGAACAGTCGGGGATAAGAGTTAATGGAGAATACCTAAATAATCTGCAATTCGCTGATGACATTGCCTTGCTGAGTCACTCCCGAAATGAACTGCTAAGCATGATCAATGATTTAGACAGGCAGAGCAAGCCGATGGGTCTGAAAATTAACATGCAGAAAACCAAAGTTATATTCAACCGCCTAGCAAGGGAACAGCAGTTCTTAACTGGAAGCGAGGTGCTGCATGTGGTAAAGGAATACGTTAGGGCACGTAGTGACAGCTGATCCGGATCACGAGAGGGAAGTAACAAGAAGGATAAGAATGGGATGGAGCGCTTATGGCAGGTTCTCTCAGATCATGAATGGCAGGTTACCAATATCCATCAAGAGAAAAGTGTACAACAGTTGTACCTTGCCGGTACTCACCCGCGGGGCAAAAACGTGGAGGCTAACGAAAAGGTTTCAGCTTAAGTTAAGGACAACGCAGCGAGCCATGCAAAGAAAAATGATAGGTGTAACGTTAAGGGACCGGAAGCGGGCAGTGGGTTAGGGAACAAACGAGGGTTATTGACATCCTAGTCGAAATCAAGAGGAAGAAATGGGCTTGGGCAGTGCACGTAATGAGAAGGCAAGACAACCGCTGGTCCTTAAGGGTAACGGAGTGGATTCCAAGAGAAGGCAAGCGTAGCAGGGGCGACAGAAGATTAGGTAGGCGCATGAGATTAAGAAGTTCGCAGGCATAGTGTGGGCGCAGCTTGCAAAGGACAGGTTTAACTGGAGAGACATGGGAGTGACCTTTGCCCTGCAGTGGGTGTAGTCAGGCTGATGATGACGATGCTGATTAGAGCATGGGGATTTCAGATATCGCAGATTTATGCTGAGGAGTTCCTGCTTATTACACAGTGATTATTCGCAGGATCCCAGTTCTCTCGCAGTAATCGCAGGTGATTATCACGTTGAAAGTTATTTTGTTCATTTCTTGCCCTTCATTACTGCGTGTTGATGTTTTGCCTTGCATATTTTTGGTGTGCAAAGAGGGCTGCTGCTCTTTCGTGCTATAGTTGGAAGCGGTGCCTTCTTTTGCGTATGTATATTTGAGACCGTCGATTACCGTTTGGTCACGGGCTCAAACAGTATTGTAAGAATGCGTTCAAAAATGAAGATGTGCGCAGTAAAAGTTGCCATGTGTTCACACTCTCGTGGGTAGCGTGCTAAACTCGGTGAAAGATGTCGCTGTGCTGGTCGCTATCATCTAATGATACCTCAGAACAGTGAAGTCTGCGACTCGTAGTTTTTGTGCTTTGTAGCAACCTGGGTTACCGCAACCATCGCCAGGCGCACGGTGACGGCGGTGGTCACAAGGGCGGCGTTAGTCACGTATTGACACTTGACCATCAACAACCGGCCAGAAAAAGAAAACTACAGGCCGGCAATATATGGCGCACCTGAGGGACAGCGTGCTCCGCTTGAGGTCGACGGCGAGTTTCGTGAGCCGCTGGACTAACGCCTGCAGCCAGCGCCGCTCCTGGACGTCCTTGGCACGGTGCAGCATCTGCACGGCCTCGCTGAGCAGCGAGGAGGTCCTCTCGGTGAAGAGCCGCGGGTAGCCACGCCAGGAGGCCTCCGGCATCGACAGCGCCGCCCCGCCCTGAACGCACAGGGACCAGAGGCAGAGAAGGACGGTTGACGCAACAGTACGAACAAGGCGGACGCATTTGTTACGTACAAGTGGTAGAGGCAGTTTAGGAAGATTTACTTTGGTGGGGGTGCCGGCTACTGCGACCGCGGTTCAATTTTACGCCGGGCTGACAAATGCGTATTGAAATTTCTATCACAGCAGTGGCTGCACGGCCTGGAAAATAGAAAAAATTCCCCTATGCACCTGGGGTTTCGGTGACTGTTTGTTTCCTTAATATGTTTGTCAAACGAGCCCCTTATTTCATTTGTTTGTCTGCTAATAGCTTAACGGGGGTCTCGGTTCTGGCAGTCTTGATGCCATAGGTAGCATAAGAGGGCTCTCGCACAGTTTCTGCTCTCGCCATTAGATGACGTTCTACGTCAAACTTGCGGTATTACAGGACATACTACGTCCACCGCTATGAACGAGGGTGGCGCTGGTGAACACTCTCATGGTTCGCTTACACGCAAAAACATAAATACCCACGAAAACAGCAGATTGGACAGCCGTCGCCGTAGCTCAATTGGTAAGAGCACCGGACGCGATATTCGGAGGTCGTTGGTTCGGATCCCACCAGTGGCATGGTTGTTTTTTCTGCTGGTTTATAAATAATTTTCTTTAAAGGCAATTGATTGGCACTAGAAATTAAAAAAAATAGAAAAAATTCCCCTATGCACCTGGGTTTTCGGTGACTGTTTGTTTCCTTAATATATATATGTATATATATATATATATATATATATATATATATATATATATATATATATATATATATATATATATATATATATTTCAGGCATGGGCCTGAATGTCCGGTTATCTGCGTGTCTGGTTGATTGGACATGAAACAACGCCAGAAGCAGGTGCGAAATACAGCTGTTCCGGCATTCGTATCACACGAAAAAAAAAAAACCCGTAAGCGTCCCGAAACGCAAACTGCTTAAGTTTTGTTTGTCCATTTGTCGATTTTCTGTTTCGTCGTAGTGTTCACCGTTCAAGGAACATGAAAAGAGAGCGTATCACTTCATAGAAGAAAAATAAAAGCCTCTCTGTACACTGAGAGCGGAATTCAAATTTCAAATTCAAATTAAAAAAGCGGAATCCAAATCCACCCCGGCGTAGAACTAGCAAAGCCCGCTTGGTTACGCGCCTCGAACCGCCGCAAATCTGCAAATGGTGCGTCTGACTGATATTTGTATGCAAGAACCAGGGTCACGTGCTCAGCGACAAAGAATTGGGAACTGGCTGGTCGGGCTGGACGATTAAAAAGCCAGCAAGTGTCTTGAGAACCTGGAATGCGGCCTAAGCATGGCGCTAGTGCAGGACACTTGACTGCTAGTAGCAACGGCACCGTGTGCGGCCAGACGCGATCGCGAGGAGAGGGCCGCACACGACTCAATGGCTGGTGAAGGACATTGGGCGAACGTCTCTCGGTAGAAACCAGGCCAACTCAAAGAGTTACTCGAAGAGTTACTCAAAGAGAGGAGCTGGCGGCATCTATGAGCCGTCCTAGAGTGTGCGACAAAGCCAGTCGGGTATTCAAAGATCACACTGCTTATTGTTGTAGAGCACCACACCTATCACGAATGGGGTAATATTTATTTATGCATTGGTTTACGCCAAAGCGCGGGTCGATCTTCACTCTATAACGAGCACTGAACAGATGGCAAGAACCAGATTTTTAGGCTCACTTTGGCAGTGCAAGCTCATCTTTCACCGTGCTGGGACTTCAAAGATATTCATCGTTCGTGTCCCGGTAGCTCCATATATGGATACAAAGTATGGGCAGATTACTGAAAATATAGCGGAAGTTAAACGGGCTCTGAAAAGCTCTCTCAATATAGGTGCGGTATTCCTTGAATATTGATGAAGCCGCTTCGAAAAAAATCCTCCAGCAGTAATTTTTTAATGCCTTTTGTAGTAGCTATCTGTGGTTAAAATTTGAATTTCGGCGCCTTCGAGCCTTTGCCTCTCCTCTCGCCTCTTTTTGCACACTAAAAGGTCGGTGATCCTCCGCCTGCCGCCGACTTGCGAGGGCATTCCCCGGGTGTGTGTGTGTGTGTGTGTGTGTGTGTGTGTGTGTGTGTGTGTGTGTGTGTGTGTGTGTGTGTGTGTGTGTGTGTGTGTGTGTGTGTGTGTGTGTGTGAAGGGGGGGGGGAAGGGTTACTCTCTAGTCCGTCGTAGCGGTCGACTGGCCGCGACCGTGGTAGCTGCGTGACGTTTTAAAGAATCTAACCAATAGCCATGACCCGCCGCGGTGGCTCAGTGGTTAGGGCGCTCGACTACTGATCCGGAGTTCCCGGGCTCGAACCCGACCGCGGCGGCTGCGTTTTTATGGAGGAAAAACGCTAAGGCGCCCGTGTGCTGTGCGATGTCAGTGCACGTTAAAGATCCCCAGGTGGTCGAAATTATTCCGGAGCCCTCCACTACGGCACCTCTTTCTTCCTTTCTTTTTTCACTCCCTCCCTTATCCCTTCCCTTACGGCGCGGTTCAGGTGTCCAACGATATATGAGACAGATACTGCGCCATTTCCTTTCCCCAAAAACCAATTAAAAAAAACAAATAGCCATCTCTCAACAGACTTCCGCAGGTGCAGGCTACGTAGGAGGGCGCGCGCGTGAAAAAGTCGCCGGAAAGGACTTGCCAACTTTCGCGCGCGATTGTGGGTTCCCTGCTGCGTGTGGATATGTAATATTCGGCTCAGGTGCTCATGAGGAGAGACTGTAGTCATTGAGCGAGTTTTCTGTACTCTGTTAAGAAGGTATTTCAGAGCCCCTTTAGTCTGTGATGAAAATTCAAATAAAGTAGTTACAAGGTGACGCGGGAGCAATAATAAATGCTTCCAACACTTTCCTTCTGATTTCTGATCAGTTATTAGTAACCTATTCATAATATGATGCCACACATGTCCTCGCTACTATTCAGAGGGTTGAGTGTTCGAAGTTTCATAGGTCGTGCAATGAACGGAGTTCTCCAGAAGCCTGTTCTGCAAGCTACTGCGGCCATAAAGAGCTTGAAAACACGACAAACAACCGACAAACAGTAAAAATACTTCAGCGAAGTTGTTTGAAAGCGGCAACAAACAATCACACGGCTTGCGGAGACACAGTTAAGAAAGAAAAAATATCCTTCGCCAGAAATGCGCACGCTCCGCCATGCCGTGTGGCTTGTGTCGCTCTACTTCGAAAAGTGTGGTAAGCAGCCTGCAGTCTATATATGAAATAGAAGGAACACAACACGGTACTCACGATTAAATCACTATTAAAGAAGACATATAGAAACAAAAAAAAAACAAAACTGCTGCGAAGGTTCTTTTTCCTGCTATCAAAGAGCAAAGGCATAAATAGTGTAGAGTCACGTCCCGTCTAAAAAGCGATTTCACCTCTGGAGAGGGCGACCTATGAACAGGTCGGACAGACGCTGCCTGAATTCGCAATATGTAAGGCCTCGATCGCCTCTCTGATGGTGATCGACGGTGGCACTTTTCACAAAAGAGCCTTACCCACTCGCCAGACTGCTCTCAATAATTGTGTGGCACTTTTGACACACTAACGCTGTGGGTTCCAGAGCTGCCACTGTCAATTTCCGAAATCACGAAGGGCGGCAGCGTCAAGGCAGTCCAAAAGCACAGCGGCAATCACCTCGAGCGAATCGCGAAATGACCTGCTTTTTCTTGAGGAAGGAGGAGCTTTTGTCTTTAAGACATGTTATTTCCGCTTCACGCATGAATCTAGTTAACGCTGTCGCATTCCTTTGTGCGAGCGGATTACTGGGTACACTCCGCACAAGCAGACGTATAACAAAGTGCCCGTATGCAGTGCACCAGTTAACTGACTCTTTCAGTGCAGCGTAGAGCGTTTAGTGACTATGCACTGTCCAGCTGCTTTTTCCTGCATTGAAGGACACTACGGTTTTGTTAACTCTACTTTAAACTTTGCTCCTATGTCGCTGCAGTCTCGAAATTACTTACTTCTTACTTCGGGACGGCTTTTTGCTTTTCCGCCCTTCTGCAATGAATGTTTTTTTTACTTCAGTCATTCTCAAACAACCGCCAAGAGGAAAACGCGAACTCTCTTTATTGCGCCCAGCCAAGCGGCGATGAAACCGCACCCCTTGCGCACTCTTCTTCGGAGGTGCGAAATGACGGGGTCAGTTTAATTTCCTGCCCCGTCCTCTCAAGACTGCTGGAACGTGAGCAAAGAAGCGAGCTCCTCTAAGCGCCTGCGCGACGGAAGGTAGCGCCGTCCGGTGTTTGTCTTTAATACGAGAAGAGCAAAAAAAAAAGAATACAGAGAGAAACAAGATACCTTACAGATACATGAGAGGGTGTACCCACCGGAGAAAACAATTTTAAAGGCTTTCAACGGACGAAGAACGGACACCGCACTTTCTTGTGCTAGGAACTGTCAATTTCTGGCGTGAGCACTGCGTCGTCCGCCTTGTCTCGCAACGAAAGGTGCCGAAGTTCTCCTACTGGCAAAATGAAATGTGCTGTCTCGAATGAGCTTAGAACGATCGGGTGATTCAAACTGCTCTGGCAGACTACCTTGAGTTTACGCGCTCAAGGTTTGCGAATTGAGGGGTGGGCCTTACGACTTTGAATTAGTTTTATATTTTTCCCAAAGGGGAAGAAATTGTCTTGCTCACCTGAATAAACATGTGAAAAATATGAATATCCCGCAGACCGGACAAAAAGAAACGTGGTTGCTGTCGCCACTCGAGGAGTATTACGCTGAGAAGTTCATTTGTTACACCGTACCTGTCTCATCTGTTATAGGTTAAAACAATAAATCCTCGGGCTTTTGAAAATTAAAGTTATGTTATAAAAAAATTTGGTTTAAATCAAAGTTAATGGTTAATAGCTAAATTGTTCTCATTTTTACAGCGATAGCTGTTAGGCGACCGTCCCTGGCTTTCTCGTCGCCTTCAGCGTAGTCGCCGAAACCAGTGGGTGCGTTAATATCAATGTCACGCGACGTTAATGTCACGTGCTATCACAACTACCACTAAGTTTACGTAGTGTTGTTAGTTGTTTTCTACTTTCTACTTCTGCTATGAGAAATTGAAAAAAAAAATGTACGATTTTTCTATGGTGTATAGTGCTGAATTCAAAAGCGGGTATACAACCTCAATGTCATCCTTGTGAGCTTTTTAGTCTTGTCTTGTCCTCTATTCCAGGGAAAACAGAAAGAGCGGCCGATTGATCTGTGGCTTTTGCTCCCTGACATCGTAGAAGAACAAAAAAATTACAGGACGATCTGAGATCTGACGGAGCAATTCTGCGAAAGCAGTTGGATTTACTTTACGCGATCACTATGATGAAATAGCTTCACACAAGCGGTAGAATTTTTCCGCAATGCGCAGGTGCGCAGCGGTGGGTTGATGGTGGCGTAGAGGGGGCGGCTTCCCGCCTAGGGGACAGGAGTGGAGACGTGGGCGATGCTTCTGGACGGTAGAGTTGGCTGGTGGGTGGTGCAATACGCCTCTGGAGGGCGAAGTTGGGAAAAGAAGGTGGATAGAGGATGATGGTGGGTGGGTGGGCAGTTCCCTAGCAAGGGATTGCGGTGGGGAGGTAGCTGGCGGATGGCGCTTCTGGAAGGTGGAAGCTGCACTTTGCCACGCTACAGGCAGACGCCGGCGTTTTCGGATTGTGACAGTGGTATTGCTTTCGCAGTAAAATTATATGAGAACGTGGATGCTTTGATACAACGTAAGAAACACTCAAGATGTATGCGACGTTGTGACCCTTTAAGGGCTACATAAGCCGACCGAAACAATTTCGTCTCGCGATTAACCTTCTTTCGTATCTGGTGCCGCACCCTGTCCTGCTGGTAAAACCAAAAAGCAGGCGGTGAAGCCAAAGGGGCAGAAGCAAGTATATGTGGCTGCTTAGCTTAGCTATTTTTCCAAGAAACCTCGAAAGATACTAATAACGAAGGCACAGAAACTGTTCTCAAAAAGTGGCTAGGTAACTTTCAAAACCAAGTGTAAGCTCCACGCCGAAATCAAGACCTAGCGGAATGTGCCGAAACGAGCTTAATACATTAGGCATGCGTAAACTGATTAAAGTTCACCTTCCGGTTTGTGTCTTTTGCCGTTATGTTTTCTGCACGTTTAGAGTGCGTTTTTTACTTGTTTGAAATCTTTTTCTTTTCATTTTTTCCCACACATGTGTCTACATTTTGTCTTGCGGTTTATGTCCATTTAATTTAGCATTGGTAGTGAAAGCACGGCATAAAATGTTTTGTACATCAGGCAGAGAAATTATGTGCCGGACAATGAAGCACGTTATTCGGTGGGCGTGGCGGTACATTGTGTCAGCAAAATGCTTCTCGTCCAAAGCCGTCAATCTGTATGGGACAGACCCCAACAGCTCAGACCAAGCAGTGAGGAAAGCACGAAGACCATATTAACTGGATCATATTTGTTCAAAAACACAGTGGTAAGAAAAACCAAAGTAGTAACGAATATATATGTCGGATATTTTTTCCCCAAATAGTGCAATTTCAGAGGTTATTTTCGCATTTCGCAAGGTGGAAAATACATTGATACATACTACATGTATGGCAGGAATAAAAAAACAGCAAAAGGAAACGAAATTCATAGCAGAGCATGAGATCCAGCGAACTGTGGAAATACGAATATGACATGAAGTGGTCGCACTAAACATCCCCGATCAAGGCGCGATGATAAAAGGTCGACAGTCCGTTTATCATCGCAAAACTACATCGTTAAACTATATATTTATTACAATAATAAAATTACACTTTATTCCCTTCATTAACCATCCTAGGAAAGAAGCAGTACTGGAAGCAATTATAAAAAGTGAAATTAGGAGTTATTTTTAGAGCATGCCACTGTCTTGTAGCACATTTTGTAGGAAAATAAATTGTATGTGAAATGTCTACATCGTAATTACCTTCGATTAAATGTCCAAGCAAGACTTTTAGGTCCGAAACACTTCTTTCGGTTAAAATGAAGATTTTAGCGTTCGCTAAAAGTAATGGTACTTAAGTGCGCTCAAAGCTGTTGTACGCAACTTTGATCGCTTTTTTGTACATTTTCAAACTAGTTAATGCGTTTCTAAGTGCAGGGGTGCCATATTATAAGTCTTATGATAGTAGAATAGGCATAATCACTGTTCTTGCGCCAGTAGTCTTCGATTGTTGCTTTGAAAATCAGGATGAATGAATTAATGAAGGAACCATGTCAGGAGCAGCAAAACAAAAAGCGTAACTCAAGATAACGATATGCAAGCAGCTTGGCAAGAACAGAACAATCACACTGCTAGAAAGTGAAATGAAGCTAGATAAGGAGCACACACAGATAGGCTGGCACGCATGCACGTAAAAATAAACACGAAAAAAAGAGCTGCTTCTCGCATTCACTATGTATTGTGTCGTGATAATAAAAGAGGCAGCGTTACATCGCAGGAAGTTCAGCCGTCTTTTATGAATGCATTTTTTTTTGTTGAGAAATTCTAGAAACCTAAACCATACTCAAAACGAGTGAAGAATTACACTGAGAAAGCCCTTTGCTCAAAGCTTCGGCAAAAGGTTACCGTGACGATGGAGTCAGAAACTAAAGAAAGACCTCTCCAAGGATTCTGGCGCCCGTCCAAGCTGCAGCGAAGCAAACAGAAGAAGCCCTTTGTGCTCTGAGCTTTTAACGATTCCGACGAGTCGTTTTCGCTTCACAAAACCGGAATAAAAGCCCCGCCTGACGACTCGTCTTTGTGTAAGCGCCCCATCTTTCCGCCGTAGTACGCTATTTAAAGTCCTTTGAATTCACTGATGGCGCCCAAAGTAAAGCAACAATAGGTAAGAAGTCGTTAAGAAGAACGCAATGCTATCTGACGGCAAGGTTTTCAGTCGAATTCAAGCAACTTTTTAAAGAAACGAATGCAGGCCCAGCTGCAATGCTCAAAAAAACTTCAAAGAAAAACGTAAATTTGGATGGTATTTGAAGCGAAAGGTCATGTTCGTGTAAAAAAAGAAATCTGACCTTCAAGCGTCATTTTCTTGAGCCTGAAAGAACGCTACTGCGCTAAAAGAAATGACGCACCACGAAAAGACCAGGACATGCGCATACATATCCTTCACAGGACATATCCTTTTCAAGCTCGTTTACGATACACTAATGCGAACCGGCACGTCGAGTGAAACGTTTATATAAAGTCGCTGTGCTCTAAATAATTGACTTTCCCTAAGATGTTATTGTTTTCTCTGTTTAAATGCGCAGAGGGGAAGGAGGCTGTAGTATGGTCTCCGGGTAAACGTCTAGGCTGACCCTAGCCGTCGGTTGTGTGTATCCATACTTGTCCGATAACGACCACGTACACTGGTTTCCTCCGAATGTCATCAAGTTTTTAAGGGCAGTTACGGCTGCGCCCTCTCAAAACAATCACAACTACTCCAGAACTCGAATAACAGCTCTTCTAGCGCTTTTGGATGACTAGTAAAAAAAAAAACTCCGCAGCTTATTGTTCAGTCCATTTCATTAAATGCCCTTTTTCTCAATTAAATATTAGATAAGGGTTATTGCTTTGTCTGTTATACACTTACTATATGCACATAGCAAACAGTTTCGGATTTCGTGGTTGCGCGAAGCACATCAAGAAGTATGTGAACGTGCTTGCGATACTGGGGCTGAGGGTCGTGTTGTCGAGTAGAACGCCGAACTTCATGATGAGATTCAAAAATACGCCGCAGGGAGCTTGCGCTGGAACTTTCCATGCCCATCGCAGCGCCTTAACGCTGCCTCATGAACTCAGGAAGTCACTTCGATCGCGACGAAGCTACACGCGCGTGCACTGTGTCACATATATTAGAGTCTAAATTAAATTTTAAAGGAAAGAGGTGTGAAGAAGACGACGTGGATTAACCGAAGAATAAAGAAGAGGAAGAAGAAGAATTCAGTGAGGAGGAGAGAGATGTTTGGTGGAGAAGCATTCAGTGAGGTGGAGAGAGATGATTGGTGGAGAAGAGAAGAAGACGACGACAAGGCTTACGTGGACTAACACTGAGGCCATAAAAGGGCGAGTGAGAGCGAGGCACGGGGGGAACAGCAGAGAAGCGGAGGCTCCGGCGGGTCAGGGACGCTTCGGCTGGAAAAGAGCGACGCCGGCTACTGCTCCGGTGAGCTCGCGTTCTACGGCATCGCATCGTGGACTCCCTGCCGTGCCTGAGCCCGTTCCGGGGAGTCAACGGAGGACGCTACCACCTGCTACGGCCAGGGGCATCTCCAGCGCTGTTGCCACCCATCCGGGTGGTGCCCCCAACACCAACAACATCGGCATCACCTCCACGGGCGCTTGCACCTGGAGTTTATACGACGCAGCCAGGGACGCCGCCACCAACGCCAGCCTATGCACGCCGAACGCCGCCTCGACGCCGCCAACTGGATCCATACAACGCCGCAGCCGCACCGAACCAACCGTGAGCGCGAACGCCGCCCGCTAATAGTAGAACGCTAGTAGTAGACGCTGGTAGCAGTGTGTCCAGGTCGTGTGTATTTATAGCCTTTGTGTTTTGTGTTAGTTTTGTTACCTTAGTGTTATAGTGTGTGTGTAACGTAGGGTGTATTAAATGTGCGTTTGTGTGGGTACACCCGTCGCCTAGTAAATTCATTCGGTCCGAGTGTTCTCCGGGGAGATCCGTGACAAAGATAAGTGACGAGCCTGCCAGGATTCATTTACTTTTTTCTTTTTGCTTTGTCTCGGATTGTTCCGATTTCTCGACGGCAGAAAGGATGAATTTGGCAAGAACGTTAGAACTGGCGCTAAAGCTAGGGTTAAGCAAGGAAGAGGCAATGCATCTCAATGAGGAGGAGGGAAAGAGGCAGAGAGAGGAAAGGGCGCAAGCACACGCAGACGCTCGTGAAGCAGAAGAACGCGAGGCGAAAAGAGCTCGCGAGGCAGAAGAGCGAGAACAGAATAGAGCTCGCGAGGCAGAGAGAAGAGCTCGCGAGGCGGAAGAGCGAGAAGAGAAAAGAGCTCGCGAGGCAAAAGAACAGGAGAAAAGAAGGATAGAACGGGAGGAGTTTATTTTGTGGAAACAGGCGCATGTCGCGGGAGGATATGAGGAGATCACGGACAATTATCAGCGTTCCTTAGCGGGTACAGAATCTCCTAGACCGGCCAGAGTTTGCCCAAGAAAGCTGATGGCTCCTTTCGATGACAAAAGAGATGATCTGGATGCATATCTGCAACGATTCGAGCGGATAGGTTTGGGGCAAGGCTGGGAGCGCAGTGAATGGGCCACGGCATTGAGCATGTGTTTAGTCGGAGAGGCGCCGAATGTGTTTGGAAGGATGCCCGCTGCTGATTCCATGAACTACGAGAAAGTCAAAAAGGCACTCCCGCAAAGATTCAGGCTTACGGCAGAGGGTTTTCGTGAGAGATTTCGCACCGCGAGACCTGAGGATTCGGAAACCGCTAAGCAGCTTTCCTGCAGGCTGACCAACTATTTTGATAGGTGGCTTGATATGTCAAACACAGAAAAGAGTTTTGAAGGGGTGGTGACAAACTGGTCACAGAACAATTTTTAGCATGTTGCAGCTCAAAGCTAGCCCTATTCCTGAAAGAAAGAAAGTTGTGTTCATTGGAAGAGTTCGCCGACACTGCAGACTAATTCCTCGAGGTTCAAAGGCTAAGAAATTTTAGTAAGGCTAAGGAGGAAACCCAAAAGATCCTAGAGACAGATGCGGCAAAACCAAGAGCATATGGCGGGGCATTTAAGGCGCCAGTAAGGTGTTTTCTCTGCGGCAAGGTGGTACACCGTGCAGCCGACTGTCGGACTAGTAGCGCTGCCCAAAAAACACAGGTTGTGTGTCAAGGTTGTAAGAGGAGGGGTCATACTCTGGATGAGGGCCGATACAGAACGCAGGACCGAGCTGCATGCGTTGTCGACTCTAGGGTAGAGCTTGTCACGCCACTCGAAGTTCCTCTGCTGAAAGGAGAGCAAACGCCGCTGGAAAATGAGGCAGTGAGTGGAACACCCAAGTCGAAATCAGCAATGTTGGTGGTGGTTGGGCAAATAGGGGTCCGCCCTATATTGGTGCTTAGAGACAGCGGAGCTAACACAGTCTCAGTTCGGAGAACACTGGTGAAGGACGAGGATCTTACAGGGGAATCGTCGGCCGTCACTCTTGCAGATAGCACAGTAAGGTACCTTCCTGAAGCCAGGATTCTAGTGTCCACGCCGTATTATACTGGGCAGGTAGTGGCAAATTGCATAGACCAACCCATCTACGATCTCATCTTGGGAAACATTACGGGTGCAAGAAGTGTCGAAGACCCCGTTCCCGAGTGGAGCATGCTCGACGTTGAAGAACATCCAAATGAGGAAAGGCCCGCGACAGCTCAGACGGGTGCAGTGAGTTTCTCGTCGGCAGTGGAGACAAGAGCTCAAGCGACAGCCCGAGCAACGCAGCGTCCGCTCTCTACTCCTAGTGCGATGTACTTGAGCGTAACACCGGGCGAAATTGCAATTAGGCAAAAAGAAGATCCGAGCTTGAAAGCCTGCTTCGAATGAGTTGGGGAAAAGGTGAAAAGAAGAGTCGTACGTCCTTCGAATATCAGTTGGTAAATGGTCTTCTGCTCAGGGAATGCATATTTAGTTCAGGAAGGCGAGTCCCACAGCTGGTGTTACCGAGAGATATGCGAGAGACCGTGTGTTAAGTGGAAGCCCACAGGGCCGATGGGACCCCCCCCCCCCTCCCGCACCTGTTACCAGGAGCGGTCATGCCCGGGGGGGGGGGAATCGAGGAATGTACGTCGAGGCGTGACGCCCGCGCTTAGGGTGAGCTGCGGCACTAATCCTTTCTGTCCCGACGCGTGGCAATCGGTGGACCAAATGCGCATGCAGCGAGCTGCGCATTCCACTGGGCTCGGACCGGCGAGCCCTGGGCTCCGCCCACTTACACATACGGTGCCAATGCACTGCGGTTGGTTAAAATTGGGCGACAGCTAGATTACTCAAGCTCCGCCCAATTATCGAAGGGGTTAAAACACGTGGGAAACAACGTCTTGGGACGAGCGCGCCGAGTCTCAAGCTCGGCCGTTTTTAACAGCCTTTTTTTAAACAGCCTTTCTTTAAACTGCCTTTTCTTTATATTGCCTTGTCATCACTGGCTTGTATTTCGGTCCCGTCTTTAATAATTAAGTTTTGTTTTAAGAATTCGAATTGCTGCCCCAACCGGCAACGTGTCGCCGGACGAAGACCTGAAGTGCTTTTCGTACTGCTAACCGTCGTTCCCATCGGTAGCAGGACAGGAAAGTTTAACTGGTGCCGTGACCAGGATCGTCTGAGCGGCTTCCTGCAGAGCGGTTGGAGGCAGTACCTTCTGGAAGATTGACGGGGCAACATCTTGGTGAGAAGCCCCGGGGACCAAGGTCCAAGTGAGGCGAAACCCTTGTGCGAGGCCTGGGAGTCAAGGCTCCACGTCAGCGCTGAAGGGCTAGTGAAGCGGACCGACGGAGCGAAGCGCGGCGACTTCGGCGGCATCTGTGGCTGGAGACTTCATCGGCCTGGAGGACGTGACGGGCACCGCAGTGAGCACCTGTGGGACACCCACCCCTTCCGCCACCAGCTGAACGTGGACAGCGGAAAGACAGACACCGACCCAGCGCAGCACGAACAAGAAGTCTGCAGAACACAGGAACAAATGAGGGAGCCGCCTGTGCTAGGTAGATGGATCAGACACCGCGGGCCAAGGAACGTACGGAGCGGTGGCCCAACCTGAGTGTGTGTGTGTGTGAGTGCTTGTGGACTGCCATCTCAAGTGCATTAATGATGGACTCCTTGTGTGATGAGTGTTTCGACTGTTATTTGCTCGCAAAGAGAAAAATATGTAAATCTGAGTGTAGATGCATGCAACAAGATATCCTTGTGAACATACTCTTTTCGCTATTGCCATAAGTAGGATGTGAAGTGCCCCTGCTTGGTTTTTGTTTTTTTGTGCTGGTACTTGTGCTTTCGCGCGTTTTGTATGTTGTTGAAGGCCGGATCCTTTGTGCTATTGTGGGCTTCGGTATGTTGTGTGTACAGCAAGTGTCCCCCCAACATTCTTGGTGGGGAGGTGTTAAGTGGAAGCCCACAGGGCCGATGGGACCCCCCCCCCTCCCGCACCTGTTACCAGGAGCGGTCATGCCCGGGAGGGGGAATCGAGGAATGTACGTCGAGGCGTGACGCCCGCGCTTAGGGTGAGCTGCGGCACTAATCCTTTCTGTCTTGACGCGTGGCAATCGGTGGATCGAATGCGCATGCAGCGAGCTGCGCATTTCACTGGGCTCGGACCGGCGAGCCCTGGGCTCCGCCCATTTGCACATAGGGTGCACTGCACTGCGGTTGGTTAAGACTGGTCGAGAGCTGGATTACTCAAGCTCCGCCCAATTATCGAAGGGGTTAAAACACGTGGGAAACAACGTCTTGGGACGAGAGCGCCGAGTCTCAAGCTCGGCCGTTTTTAACAGCCTTTTTTTTAAACAGCCTTTCTTTAAACTGCCTTTTCTTTAAACTGCCTTGTCATCACTGCCTTGTATTTCGGTCCCGTCTTAAATAAATAAGTTTTGTTTTAAGAATTCGAATTGCTGCCCCAACCGGCAACGTCTCGCCGGACGAAGACCTGAAGTGCTTTTCGTACTGCTAACCGCCGTTCCCATCGGTAGCAGGACAGGAAAGTTTAACTCCGTGCTACGCTTGGGACATGACGCCATTGTGGCCGGACTCCAAGGTGTTCAAAAAACGGTGTCTAGGATCACCGAGGAGTTCTTTTGGCCGGGTGTTCAGAGTGACGTTAAGCGCTTTGTTCGCTCATGTGATGTGTGCCAGTGCACAGTTCCGAAGAGAAGAGTTGATCCTGTACCTCTGGGAGAGATGCCAGCCATCGACCTGCCGTTTCAGCGAGTGGCGATTGACATTGTGTGGCCAATCTCTCCAGTATCCGCCAAAGGCAGTAGATATGTGCTTACTCTGGTTGACGTGGCCACTCGTTATCCTGACGCTATTCCACTGAGAACTATTCACAGTATCCAAGTGGCGGAGGGTCCTGTGGAAATTCTTTCGCGTTATGGGTTCCCGAGGGAAGTTTTGAGTGACCGGGGCTCGAACTTCACATCGTAACTAATGAAGGAGGTTAACCGCCTTTTGTCAGTAAGGTAGTTACTGACGACGCCTTACCATCCCATGTGTAATGGGCTTTTAGAGCGTTTCAACGGCACCCTCAAAAATATGATCAAGAAAATGTGCCAGGAGAGACCTACTGATTGGGATAGATATCTACCAGCTCTTTTGTTCGCTTACCGCGAAGTACCACAAACGAGTCTTGGTTTCTCGCCCTTTGAGATGTTGTATGGGAGAACCGTTAGAGGTCCACTTACAATACTCAAGGACCTGTGGGCTAATAAGGAGATTGCATTAGATCTCAAAACAACATACACATACGTTCTTGAGTTGCGGGACAAGTTGGAAGAAACATGCAGGCTTGCACATCAAGGGCTGGAACGGGCGCGCGAACGCTACAAGGGCTACTATGAAAAGAAAGCAACTCACAGGAATCTGAATCCAGGCGACAAGGTTCTCATATTGCTACCCACGGATCATAATAAGTTACTGATGCAGTGGAAGGGCCCTTACCTTGTGACGCAGAAGAAAAATGACATGGATTATGATTTACTGATAAATAACACCAAGAAGGTTTTCCATGCAGACATGTTGAAAAAGTACGAAGAAAGAGTTCCCGTACGTTACGCCCCTAAGGTAGCATGTTTGGTAGTAGCCGAGGAGACAGATGATGTTGTCGAGATGCCCACATGCAGTGGGAAGAAAACTGTAGGTTGGGATAAGGTGCTAATAAACCCCAATTTGAATGAAGACCGAAGTTCACAGATAAAGGCCCTACTCAAAAGCAGGGGGGATGCGTTTTCGGATGTGCCGGGCAAAACGAATGTCATATGTTGCACACCAGATCTCTCTACAGATAGACCAATCAGTGTGAAGCAATACCCACTACCTTTAGCAGTTCAAGAATCAATAGAAAAGGAGGTGCGGGATATGTTGGAGCTTGGGGTGATTGAGAGGTCGTGGTCAGCGTACAATGCGCCTCTCGTGGTTGTCAAAAAACCCGATGGTACTAACCGACTGTGTGTAGATTTTCGTCGGCTAAATGACATCATAGTACCCGATGCAGAACCCATACAAAGAGCGGACGTGGTGTTCGCTAAGGTGGCTCACAAAAGGTTGTTTTCTAAATTTGACTTAGCTAAAGGGTATTGGCAAATACCAATGGAAGGTCTAAAGAGAAGACTGCCTTTTCTTGCTCGGCTGGTTTATTCCAGTTTAAATTCATGCCTTTTGGTTTGAAGACAGCATCCGTAATATTCACGAAGCTGATGGGGAAGGTTTTGGAGGAGCTCCAAAATGTAGAACACTATATTGATGACATCCTGGTGGCAACAGATACTTGGGAAGAGCATGTAATTACGCTGGAAAAACTATTTGATAGAATACAGCAAGCCAGATTGACCATAATACCGGCAAAATGTGAGATGGGCTTTGAAGCCATTTCTTTTCTCGGACACAAGCTGGGGATGGGCCGCATCGCGACGAAAGACATCTTGGACAAAATACAGCAGGCCCAGACACCGACAAACAAGAAGGAGGTACAGTCGTTCCTGGGTTTAACGGGATACTACAGGGACTTTATTCCCGATTACGCCCACATAGCCGACCCGCTTGTCGAACTCAGTAAGAAGGGGGCAAGCAATAAGTTGAATTGGACTGCTGAGCATGAAAATGCATTCGTGATGTTAAAAGGGTATATGGCAAAGCCGCCCGTTCTGCTCGCTCCGAATCTGGCTAAAGAGTTTGTGCTTCGCACTGATGCATCAGACCTAGCTTTAGGAGCTGTACTCTTGCAAGAAGAGAATCATGTGCTACATCCGGTATTTTTTTGCGAGCAAGAGATTATCGACTAGCGAACGCAACTACTCCATTGCTGGAAAGGAATGTTTGGCGGTGGTGTGGGCGGTAAAGAAATTCCACATTTATCTTTATGGGAGACATTTCCCGATTCAAACAGATCATCAGCCGCTTGAATACTCAACCAAGGCCCAAATTAACAATAGTAAAGTGAGGAGATGGGGTTTGGCTTTGCAAGAATACTCATTTCAGGTGGATATATTAAAGGCAGAGATAACCTTGGAGCGGACTTTATGAGTAGAGCCAACTGAACAGCTCTAGGTATCTCTGGGATGTATCTTGTTGTTGCTGTGTTAATGTATCTCTGAGATTTATCTTGTTGTTGTTGCTGCTGTTGTTGGTGTTATGTGATCATACAAGGGAGTGTGTTGTGGACACGAACATGTTTATTAAGGACTCTGTACGGACATTGGCAGTGGTGTGTTACTGTTCTGAAAACGCAATTTGGTGAACGTTTGGTGTGTGCTGGACATCTGCAGTGTGGTGTGTGCTGGGTCCAGAATCGCCACAGAACATAGTCGGTTGGCTGGATGGCTTGGAGATGAGGAAGACGTGAGCAGTTTTTCATGGAAAAACTCTTGAGAGAGGGGGCCCTTGTCACATATATTAAGGAGCCTAAATTAAATTTTAAAGGAAAGAGGTGTGAAGAAGACGACGTGGATTAACCGAAGAATAAAAAAGAGGAAGAAGAAGCATTCGGTGAGGTGGAGAGAGATGATTGGTGAAGAAGAGAAGAAGACAACGACAAGGCTTACGAGGACTAACACCGAGGCTATAAAAGGGCGAGTGAGAGCGAGGCACGGGGGGAACAACAGAGAAGCGGAGGCTCCGGTGGGTCAGGGACGCTTCGGCTGGAAGAGAGCGACGCCGGCTACTGCTCCGGTGAGCTCGCGTTCTACGGCATCGTATCGTGGACTTCCTGCCGTGCCTGAGCCCATTCCGGGGAGTCAACGGAGGACGCTACCACCTGCTACGACCAGGGGTATCTCCAGCGCTGTTGCCACCCATCCGGGTGGTGCCCCCAACGCCAACAACATCGGCATCACCTCCACGGGCGCTATGACCGGGAGTTTATACGACGCAGCCAGCGACGCCGCCAGCAACGCCAGCCCAAGCACGCCGGACGCCGCCTCGACGCCGCCTACTGGATCCATGCAACGCCGCAGCCGCACCGAACCAACCGTGAGCATGAACGCCGCCCGCTAATAGTAGAACGCTAGTAGTAGACGCTGGTAGCAGTGTGCCCGGGTCGTGTGTATTTATAGCCTTTGTGTTTTGTGTTAGGTTTGTTACTTTAGTGTTCTAGTGTGTGTGTCATGTAGGGTGTATTAAATGTGCGTTTGTGTGGGTACACCCGTCGCCTAGTCCATTCTTTCGGTTCGAGTGTTCTCCGGGGAGATCCGTGACACACTGTTAAGGTGGAATTTTGCGCGCTTTGTCGAAGCCACACGTATCGTGCGTCTGAGTGATTAGAAAGTGACGGCTCACCAAACAAATGTGCGCTGTGTGTACAGTCGCGGAGAGAATACAATGGACGACGGCTGCGGATTGAAAACGCGGATCAGCGCGATCTAGTTGCCGGGCAACCTGGTGCCGAGGTCAACGTGCGCATGCGCATTCTCCTTTGTGTGAAGCCTGCCTAATCGCTCGCTTCCGCTCGAGGCTGTCCTTATTAGTAGCGAGTGGCGCGAGATGACGCCACTGTAGAGAGGACACGGATGTTTGCGGTGCCAAATACGTTTGCCATCCGGGCGATCTTGCTCCGCGCCCTGCTGCCGCTGCGGATCCCGAGTGGTGAGTCATTGCGCCGTGCAATTTTTCGACTCACGAAGACGTCCCCAAGAAGGTATACGAATGATGTGGTGGTTTGCCTGCTGCGACACCAGAAGTGCTTCTCAAGTTGCGCCCTCACGCAGAATGTAACGGTTCTGGGCCCGTCTCGGCACCAGAAGTTGTCAAGTTGCACCTTCACGCAGAGTGTCACGGTTCTGGGCCCGTTTAGACACCAGAAGTGTTTGGTCAAGTTGCGCCCTCACGCAGAATGGCACGGTTCTGGGCCCGTCTCGACACCAGCAGTTTTTTGTCAAGTTGCGCCCTGACGCAGAATGGCACCGTTCTGGGCCCGTCTCGACACCAGAACTGCTTTGTAAGTTGCGCCCCCACGTAGACTGGGACGGGTAAGAACTTGGACGGCGTTACTTGCTTTTGCCCACGATGGAAATCTAGTCTTGCCTAATCCCCGCGGCATTGGTTGAATTTTCCCTTGCGAGCGAGTTCTTTGTTTGAATCTGCTCGATGGTTTGGCGGCACCTTTCTACCCTAGTTCCGGGTGCATCAGTCCTGACCTGGTGAATATAGCAAGTGTACGCGTACCCGTGCGTGACATCTGTCGGCCGTTATATTGTGCGGGCCGGAACACAATTTTCATATTTCTTTTTTTAGTCTTAATATAATCAATGTCTGGCATTATATTTATGGCGCGGGCCGAGACACATTTTTGTATTTATTTTCTTTTAGTCCCAATATAATATATGTCAGCTAAAGGGCGCAGTTGCGCGCAAGGCGCATGAGCCAGCGCTAACGTTAAAGTTATTTTCGTTCCCACTGGCACTGGCGTGGTTCTTTGTTAATTGACACGGCACACTTTTCGAAAATGTTTTGGATAGCTTTATAGCGATAACTGTATATGAGACACCTCCAGAAAAACACGTGGACGTATCCCGTCTGTAAGGAAAGCAGTTGTGGGTTGGAGCTGGACATGAGGGAAACTCTCCGCAACGGCACCCTCAGGTTTTCGATTAGGCGCATAGGAGGGAAAGCATGGTGTATGCTAGGAGTGGAGAGGAAGCTTGTGTAACCTCGATTACAGCAGATATGAAGTTCACTAGTATATCCCGAAGCCGCCAATAGCTACTCAGCGCGCACATACCGCACAGTCCTCGCGAGATAAGCTCGTTACGCGACATAGCGCAAACGTTGCGGTATTTGTGAAACAATCCCGAAGTTCCGTACGGTGTACAGGCTTTCGCAGATGCACCGGCAGAAGGCTTGGCTGTTGCAAAAGTTATCCCACGAGGAGCCTTTAGCTGTTTCGGCAGCAGCTGGGCAGCTTGATCACAAAATCTGACTTGAACAAGTGCGAAATCATTCGATATAAGTGGATATGCTGCCGATAAACTAACGCACATGAAAGAATACAAAAACAAGACGTTTTGTCGAGTGGAACAGTGGAACACGCAGAGATGAAGACGAAGGCGAGACAAACACTCCTAACCTCTGCCTTTTTGATAGGCTAACAACAACAAAAACCTCTGCCTGCGTCTCTGTGTGTAGTGCTGTTCCATTTGACGAAACGTTGAACCAACTAACCAAGTCGTTACGTTAGTAGGGTGTTTCCTTCTCTGACAAAGTATTCCCGGCTCGTAAGGAAGAGAGATTCGGTTTCAAAAATTTGTACGCGAACCGCTCACTAGGTCCTAGTTTGAAAAGAGCGGTAAGAGCTCAACACTGGTTCAAATCTATCTATTAAGACAGTTTGAACTCCTTATCAATGTCAAGCTGCCTCGGTGGCTCAGTGGTTATGGTGCTCGGCTGCTGAACCGAAAGACGCGAGTGCGACCCCGGTCGCGGTAGCCGCGTTTAGGTGGAGGCGAAATTCTAAAGGCCCGTTTATTGTGCGATGTCAGGGGACGTTAAAGAAACACAGGTGGTCGAGATTTCTGGAGCCCTTCACTACGGCGTCCCTCATAAACTGAGTCACTTTGGGAAGTTACCCCCCCCCCCTATAAGAAAAGTCGTTATCAATGTGAGTCATAAGCATACTATGCCAGGCCACTGCATACACGAAGAGCTTTTAATAAAAAAGGAGCATCTCGAATGTGTAATGCTACTGCGGGAAGTCTGATGAATATTCTTGCATTACCCAAAGCGAGATGCATTTCGGAGAAAGCTCATTAGTACACTGCCCATCATCGAATGAAATTTGCGGTCTTGGGGGAAGGTACTCGGTCCAGGCCGACACTTGCTTAGAGAGGCGGGAAGATTGTACTTTCATTAAAATTTTATAAATTTCAAAGAAATCAGATATTTTCAGATTTTTTGTCCAGGAAAAATATTTGCACGGACTTCTGCACACTTTGGAATTAGCATTTATTCTTCTAGCTTAAACTTGGCGAGTCGTAATTTTCATGTATGCTGTGTGCGCACAGAGCAACCGCCAGGACTTAAATTTCTTTAGACGTGCTCCCTTTCTTGTCTCAATGTTGTTTGTTATAACTTTCGGTGCTTGCTTGTTTTATTGTTTTACAGTGATAGATTTAGAGGGGACTTTACCTACAGTAAACAGCGCCGTCGTAACCCCGCTTAGTTTTTTACTGTTTGGGCGAATGATTACATGCGCCGGGGTATGTGGAGTCTTGATAATGCGACCATCACATTCATGTGAACGCGAGTACAATATAGCAAGGGCTGCCGCTTAGTTCTGAAGGAAGTTGGCAATTACGGTTCTATATCATCTGTTTTTTTAATGCAGAACTTTCATTGTATTATATGCCAAGGAGCAAGCTGCTCCGCGTCCGCGGAAACGAAGCAGCCGACGCCGCCGCCCGCGCGCTTTCTCTCCGGGCATTTCCCGCGGGACCCGACGCTGACCAGGGCTCCGATTTCAATCCGGTTTACACTTTTAAGGAAATACGGGATTATTACAAATCCACGCACAAAACTCTTCCCACCCCGTGCAAAGGGCTGGGGAAGGCCAACGAGCGGGTACTCTTGCACACGCCTGCTCACTAACACGATGCTGTGCCCGGCAACTCTAAGCCATTTCGATCCTAAATTCGACGGGCGGTGCTCGCACTGTAGGGAGGTGTCTCACACCTACTACATGGTGTGGGCGTGCCACCAGAACTCATCCCTACCCTCTATCCCAGACCCCACCCGAGAGGACTGGGAGGCGACCTTGTCCGGCTGCTGCACCCTCGAGGCCCAAAGGTCCTTAACGCAGCGCGCCCGGGCTGCGGCAGCCTCCAATGGGGTGTCTGACTAGGCATCCCACCTAGTGGTTGTAAGGGCGTGACCCTTCAGGCCACGACACCCAATACTTCTCTCTATGATTAATAAATGTTTTCACCACCACCACCGCCTAAAGCGGCCTGTTTTGGCGCCTATGAAGTTACCAAGGTCTTCAATTTTGAGGACTAAAAGGATCCTCACCATTGACATATTTTCAGCTTCGGGGGCAATGTAAGTACCTGGCTGCACAACCTAAAAACAGACCCTATGGCCAGCGGACCTTTGAGAAACCCTGCGCATGGGATTAAGGGAAATGTATTGCCCTGAGCTTTCACAATGAGTGTTCACATGGCGGGCGCTGCCCTGGCCAGTACGGCCAACCATTATCCGTGCGCAGAGAACTGGTGATCACGGCTTCAGTTTTTGAGAACTGTAATTTGTTTAAATAAAGGTATGCCTGAACCTACTTGTTTGGAAAAAATATGGCGGGTTGTGCTATCGTGTAGAGATAGTGCTCTTGCATTACAAAGTTGGTCCCAGTAAAAGGTCTCATCATGTTATGCAGTTGACTAAGTCGATCGTTTGCATAGGGTTCACGTCCGAATCATGCTCTTCGATTCTGTCGCTAGATGAAGCAGGGGTTGCGAATGCATTCTGTGCTGGAAGGACTAAGTTGTGTTCGTTGCAAGAGTTCGCCGACACTGCAGACCAATTCCTCGAGGATCAAGGGTTAAGAAATTTGAGTAAGGCAAAGGGGGAAACCCAAAAGACCTTAGAGACAGATGCGATAAAACCAAGATCATATGGCGGTGGTGTGGGCGGTAAAGAAATTCCACATTCATCTTTATGGGAGAGATTTTAGGATTCCAACAGATCATCAGCCACTTGAATACTTAACCAAGGCCAAAATGAACAATAGTAAAATTATGAGATGGAGTTTGGCCTTGCAAGAATACTCATTTCAGGTGGAATATATTAAAGGCAGATATAACGTTGGAGCGGACTTCATGAGTAGAGCCAACTGAACAGCTCTAGGTATCTCTGGGATGTATCTTGTTGTTGTTGTTGTTGTGTTAATGTATCTCTGGGATTTATCTTGTTGTTGTTGTTGCTGTTGGTGTTGTGATCATATAAGGGAGTGTGTTGTGGACACGAACATGTTTATTAAGGACTCTGTACGGACAGCGGCAGTGGTGTGTTAGTGTTCCGAACACGCAATTTGGTGTGCTGTGTTCGTGGTGTACGTTTGGTGTGTGCTGGACCTCTGCGGTGTGTTATGTGCTGGGTCCAGAATCACCACAGAAGATAGTCGGTTGGCTGGATGGCATGAAGATGAGTAGACGTGAGCAATTTTTCATGCAAAAACTCTTGAGAGAGGGGGCCCTTGTCACATATATTAAGGAGCCTAAATTAAATTGTAAAGGAAAAAGGTGTGAAGAAGACGACGCGAATTAACCGAAGAATAAAGAAGAGGAAGAAGGAGCATTCGTTGAGGTGGAGAGAGATGATTGGTGGAGAAGAGAAGAAGACGACGACAAGGCTTACGTGGACTAACACCGAGGCTATAAAAGGGCGAGGGAGAGCGAGGCCCGGGGGGGGGGGGCAGCAGAGAAGCGGAGGCTCCGGCGGGTCAGGGTCACTTGGCTGGAAGAGAGCGACGCCGGCTACTTCTCCGGTGAGCTCGCGTTCTATGACATCTCATTGTGGACTCCCTGCCGTGCCTGAGCCCGTTCCGGGGAGTCAACAGAGGGCGCTACCACCTGCTACGGCCAGGGGTGTCTCCAGCGCTGTTGCCACCCATCCGGGTGGTGCCCCCAACGCCAACAACACCGGCATCACCTCCACGGGTGCTTGGACCGGGAGCTTGCACGACACAGCCAGCGACGCCATCCCAAGCACGGTGAACTCCGGCTTGACTCCGCCTACTGGATCCATACAACGCCGCAGCCACACCGAACCAACCGTGAGCACGAACGCCGACCGCTAATAGTAGAACACTAGTAGTAGACGCTAGTAGCAGTGTGCCCAGGTCGTGTGAATTTATAGTCTTTGTGTTTTGTGTTAGTTTTGTTAGTTTTGTGTTCTAGTGTGTGTGCCACGTAGGGTGTATTAAATGTGCGTTTGTGTGGGTACACCCGTCGTCTAGTCCATTCTTTCGGTCCGAGTGTTCTCCGGAGAGATCCGTGACACCACTGAAGGTGTAGGATGTGTATGGAAGAGGTAGCCATCCCCCGGCAGGATATCAATGTTTTGCTTACCCTTGCCTATGTGCCGTGGGCCGTCTATGTGCTTGATATTCCGTAACCGTCAGGGGCGTGGGGTCCACCAGTCGGCCGTTTTGTAAATGCCCTCTGTACATACATATACTGAGTTACTCTACACAAATGTTTTAAATAAATCTCATGTATGAAAAAAAGCTAGCAATAGCCGAGCCACCTGAGACATCCTTTAATTATACTACTAGTTCCGCGTCGGCGTGGGTATGAGTTCAGCTCGGAGAAAACAATTTGTAGCGATAGCTACACAACGCTAGCATATCGAGCTTTCAGCGTGCCACCCTTTGAGCTGCGTGGCCGCCCTTGAGCTCCGTGGCTGGTCACGTGGTTCGGAGCAGCTGCCGGCGGCGCGGCGCGCCGGCGAAACCGAGTGCGGGAGAGTGGAGAGGGGGAGAGTGAATCCACGTCCAGGGACGAAGATGAAGGGACGCCCAGCGAAACGGAGCAATTCGACTGAGCGAGTTCCACTTGGCCATTCCATTCCATTCTAAAAACTTTTATTTCCATCAGAAATGGAGACCCCGTACTCCTTACCCCTGGCGCGCAGGTCTAGGGGCAGGGGCCGGGGCTTCCGCGACTATATGCAGGCAAAGAGTTGCTGGCTCTTCGCGGCCTCTACCGCCAGATGGATGGCTTCCCTCTGCATGGCGGGGTCCGCGCTTTGCAGAAGGGTCTCGCAGGCTTCTCTACTATATATTCCTTCATTGACCCCTGGGGAGTGTGTGCATTGCCAGATTATGTGGTCGAGGGTCCCCCTCTCCACCCATTGCTTACATTTATAGTCAATGTCTTCGTCT
Organism: Amblyomma americanum; assembly: GCF_052857255.1. Taxonomy (NCBI): domain Eukaryota; kingdom Metazoa; phylum Arthropoda; class Arachnida; order Ixodida; family Ixodidae; genus Amblyomma; species Amblyomma americanum. Next base: position 131,473,763 of record NC_135502.1, read on the forward strand.
TTCAGGACGTGTGATGCCCATACCGGATTTATGTAGTTGCCTGCCTGTAATCTGCGCCAAGTTGTTGCCTCTCTGTTTCCGAGCTTTTTGTCCAGTGGAGGGACAGTTCTTCGCTGTAATCTGTAGTTTTCTATTATCTCCGTGTATGTCTGTAGTTTCTCGTCAAGCTCCTTGCAATTGGGCGGCTCTGCTCTTGCCCGGAGGTAGAGATCTCGGGCTAAGAGGTGCGCCGCCTCGTTGCCTGGAACTGACGTGTCAGCTGGTGCCCATATGAGGCTAATTGTCCTATCAATTTTCCTTCCAACTAGTATTCGCACCGCTTCTGGTGCTACTCTGCCCCTTCCGTAATCGTAGATGGCTGTTTTGCTGTCGCTTATGATGTAACTTGCCTTGGTACCTACGCAAGCAAGCGCTATTGCTACTTCTTCCGCTACCTCTGGATTGCGGCTGCGTATTGTTGCTGCGGAGATTGCTTTACCTTGGCCATCTACTACCAAGGCTACTGCTGCTCCCAGTTTTCCGCTCGCCGCATCTGTGTATGCCACTGTCTCGCTGTTTACTTCGCTGAAGCGTTTGACTAGTTCTTCAGCTCTTTTTTCCCTCCTTTCCTTATTGAAAGTGGGATGCATGTTCTTGGGAAGCGGGCCAATCCTCAGCTGTTCCCTGATTTTTCTTGGAATATCCTGTTTATTTTGCATGCCTCTGTCCGTCTGCAGTCCCACCATGCTTAGTATGGCCCTGCCTGTGTATGTTTGGCTGAGTATTTCCTGCTGGGCGGTCCTTACTGCTTCGGCTGTTTATTTCCATGTATTATGGATTCCCATTGCTAGGAGTCTTTCTGTTGAGGTGCTTATGAGTATTCCGAGTGCTCGTTTGTAGCATCTCCTGATTATTGAGTCCAATTTATCTCACTCGGATGTAGCTATCGCGTCACTTCATGTTTAACCTGAGCTAAACCACAGCCATTTTTTCTCCTCTACAAAGATACTTCAGACGGAAATCATGTTTGCTTCGGCATTTGTTGCCGCTTTAGTTCGGGTGCGGTGTTCGACTAAGACGTCTGTGAATAGGAGCCAAAAGAATTTCATACTTAAAGAAATGTGCAGGCATTGAGAGAAAGTAATTTCATACTGGCAGAACTTTAGAATGGCCTCGGAATTAACCGGGAAGAGTTTGTGTGATGACTTAGTTATGCCTACGCATTGTGCAGAAATAGCTAGGGTGGAAAACAGGTCGGCACCTTTAGCCCTCCTTAATACCAGCGGTGCGTTCGAATATAATCCTACGCAAGTAGAGAGGGCCTATGGATCAAACTCAGAGGAAGAGATTGGTGGTGAGGTAAACAGAATGAATAAAGTAATTTCACCTGTACAATGAGTCTTGAACTGCGTGGAAGGAGCAAGTAAGAGGGCACAGTAGAAGTTTGCCAAGGATTAAGGCTGGTTTTTAAGTAATGCGAAAGAGGTTCACGAGAACGCCAAAGCATTAGGTATATAGCTGTCTGACGCTGTCTGCGTTAACGAGCGCCTTACTAGGTATGACAAACAGTGCCTTGGTGCAGCCATAGAAAAGATAAGAAGAAGTGCTTTGAAAGTTTGTTTGGACAGGCTGTGGCAAGCACTTCGCTAAAAAATAAAAGCAGTCACCAGCCCTCAAGGTCCCAAGCGAAGATGATCTGAAAAAAAAATGACTGTGGTTTAGCTCTGGTTAAACCTGCAGAGACGCGATATCTACAGCTGGCCGAGTGAAACTCGCTCAGTCGAATTGCAAAGTTAGTCTTTCGCCGCTATGATTCGCTGGGCGTTCCTTCTTTATCTTCGTCCCTGGACGTTGATTCACTTTCTCTCCCCCATCTGCACCCGCCCCCCCCCCACTCGGTTTCACCGGCGCGCCGCGCCGCAGGCAGCTGCTCCGAACCACGTGACAAACAACGTGACCAGCCACGGCGCCGCCAAGGAGCTCAAGGGGTGCCACTCTGAAGGCTCGAAGAGCTGGCGTTGTGTAGCTATCGCCACGAAATGACTACCGGAGGAGCATGACGCACTCAGCACTGGAGCCCAGATAATCTAAAACCGTATATGTTTGCTTACAACGCATACGTCTACTATTCCTTCACGTTTAATGTATTAGCTAAGGATGTCCAGAAGCAGCTGATCATATCTTACCTCAGCACACGTAGTATGCGGAATAAACAAGGCGTGTTATGCCACTTATTCAGATGGCTTAAAATTGGCTTCGACATTTTCTTAACAAAAGTAACTTGGCTCTCGGGAGACGATGATTCTTGTTTGAGAATTTTTCATACAATGGGTTAATGTGGTTTTGCGACGGAGGATGTGGTGTGGCTGTTTACGTTAAGCAGCCAGTGAAACACAAATTAATTCACGAAATTCCATAGTGAACACCTGTCTTGAATGCGTAAAGACGTTCCTGTTCCTAGATGCATCTTTGGTCATGGTGATGTATAGGCCTCCAAATGGAAACAAGCCGCATTTCATTGACTAGCCAGATGACACGCTGCCATATCAGTTCCGGTGTATCATTTGTAAAAAAATTGGTGACATAAATATCTCTATGTAATTGACTGATGCCCTATGCAGACAGCGGATGAGCTTGTCGGTATGTGCAAATGTGATTACGAATACTATAGTGCTAACAACACGAACTGAAACATTACTCGACATGTGTATCGCAAAAATACCAGACACTGTCGCTGGAATGCTGTCATTAGATTACTGGTCATCTGTCAAGTTCCCTTCTCATCCGGCGCTTACGCAGAAAATTCAGTGTAGAAGAAAAAACCTGTTATCTTGCTATCAGCAACCGAGCATTGCGCAACCTTCGCTTCCTTGTAGAAACTATAGACAGCTGGAGTCCTTTGCTAGACGAATACAATGCAAACAAAGCGCAAATTTTGTTTATTTTGGTGCTATGTGATGAAGCATATCTGTTAAGGCAAAATAGAACCAGAAACAAAAATAAATCGTAAGCTATGAATCATTCTATCTCTTGTTTAAAAGACACTAAAGAAAACACGCATCACGGTTTTGTTAAGTCCGAGGATATAAGCATGCTCGCTGCCTTCAAGAAATACAAAAATAAGGTAAACTGCGATATTGAGAAAGCAGGGTTCAAGCAATGCGAAGAATTCGTCGCAAGAGTGAGAAACAACCCTAGAAAGATTTTGGCGGAGGCAGAAACATCACCTCTGAATATAGGCGTTCAATCGTAAGCATCACAGCAACGTCATGTTTGTTAAGCAGGAAGGAAGCCCCGTCTGCGCTAAATATTTATATCCTGGATAGCTGTGGCAACATAAGTGTGCTACAGTAACCTGATGCTGTAAATTCGATAATCAAGACTTGATTTACTTGAGATGAGTAGAATGAATTATAAGCAAGATAAACAACAATTTTGCAGCTGGTTTTGACGAAAAAAAATCTGGGCCAATGAAACATGCCTCAGGTCTAAATCACTTATCCTAACAAAGATTATTAATGGAACGTTCGAAACTATTTTTTACCCATCGTTTAGACATGGCCAGTGTCTTCCCGATTTTTAACGATGGCTATTAACAAGCGTTAAATAATTAGCAACTAATATAGGTATAAACTATTTCGTTCAAAGTGTATGAAGGTGCTTTGAATAGTAGACTACATTTTTTTCAGCATGTATAGATGTTGTGATCTATGCTCACTGATTTTACAGTGGTTGTAAACCTCACAGAATTATACGTTTTTCCATTTAGGTATGTCGTATTTCTAAATAATCTGAGTTGCGACTATTAATTGCAGAAACGAGTCCAGCGTATACGCGAAAGCTATAAGCAGACTCATTATTTATGTCCAGATAGGCTTCTAAAAAATATTCACTCATGCAGGCATACCAATTATACTGTCACGTGTTGGTCACAACAGAGTGAACAATGAATTAGTAGGCTGAAGTGGCTCTGAAATGATAAAACGAATTGTTTATTGGGCTGCCTCGCGCCCATAAATAACAGAATAACCCGGTGCCGGAGATGGCAGCCAACGTGCTCGGCGGTCGTCGAAGAACAAAATCATCGCTGCTAGCGGCCACGCAGAGTTTAAAGCTGACAATTTTCGAGATAAAACACGAAAAGCAATCATAACAATCTCGAACATCATAGAGCTAGTTGCCCGGAGCTGCCAACATTCGAGATAAATCTGATCGCATATTTCGTCGCAAATGAAGCGATGAAACCGCGTGTAGGAAGATTTGAGCATGAACCAGCTAACATCACAAGCCTTCCAGGCAATGCTAACATATGCTGTTGCAACATATAAAAAAAAATCTTTGCTGCAAACTTCTCGGTAGAATATTGCTTGAGGACAAATTACGGAAGGCCACACATACAGTTTCAAATGCCTTCCACTAAATCACATTCACATTCACTCAATAACATTCGAAACAGTAGATTTAAAAAAGGCGATACTCAAAAAGTTGCTCAAGAAAACGATATAAGAAAATGTGCAGTTTATATGACTTAATTTTTCTAGTGCTTTGTACGCATATATATGACGTTTTGTTGCTTATTATTTACTACTTCTGTTTAGAAATGAAAATCACGCGTGTAAAATAATTTTGCTACGTCTCATAGCGCGCAGGAGGATGCAGAGTTAGAATGGCACTGCCAACTGGAATGTGCGTATCTTCAACCGTGGGGTGCTTTTCGAGTTTTGTTTCTTGTCAGGCGTTTCTCGAGATTCATTCGTACAGATAATTTTTTACACGGTTTGAAACAGCGAACATAGACCGTTCTGAATGCGTAGCATTGAAATCTTACATCCTGCATATACAAGCGAATTGTGTTTGCAATTGTGAATGGGCATATTTGAAACGCCATGGTGCCGAACTGCGCGCGGAGGAAAGGCCTTGGTCGGGCTGTTTGCGTTGTCTAGGACTTCTGTACCAACAATGAATGAAATAAATAAAATAAAATTAAATATGTTCATTACCGTTGTTGTTCGTTATGCATTTGACAAAAAATTGAAAGAACGTTAGAAGGAAGTCATAATACAATTTGCTTTGCGGAACTAGGCGGAACAGTTGTAGAGTAGCGGCCCCTGTGTGATCGCATGCAGTGATATTGTACTCTAAGCTGATTACCAAAGAGAGGTATTTTTTGTGGCTATTTTTAGATTACAAGATGACGCTCTAGAATTCAAATGCAGATTCAATGAGTCAGACTTGGTGATATTCAGTGAATGAAAAAAAAAACGGCGCTCGCATTACAAAGTCACCCAATACCCCGGGTAGAAGAGTACACATATCTCGGAGTTTGAACGACAGGTATACCGAGTGTTGCAGCGAACGTTTTCGAAGATTGATAAAAATAGGCTTTGCGAGAAAAAAAGAAAATCTCTTCAGGAGAAAACTATCAGCAGCGGAAGACATGGTTAATTGTAACAATCAAGCTTATCAATTAGCTAATTAAAAAAAATCAAGTTAAATTTATAATTAGCGAAGTTTGGAGGCTTTTGCCAATGGCGAGTTTGAAGCCACGGAGGATAAAATGCCATATCAATTTTTAAAACAAAGAAAAAGTTCTTTAACGTCTTTAAAGTTGCCGAGCGCGGGAAAATATGGTAGTTTTGTTCGTAACAAATCGAAACTAAGCGCTTGCGGAGGGTCATAAGTCCAGTGCAAACTCAAGATCCGCTGGTGACGTCTTGGAATGACTGCGGCACCCAATTTAAAACGTTTGTGGTAATTTCCCTGGCTACATAGCCTCAACTTTCAGCATAATCCGCGCCCGGTGTCAAATTTTGCTTCGTTACTGGCAGCAAGAATAAGGCTAGTCATTCCAATCAACCCGGCTGTGAATTTTGAGAACCCTGACAGGCGCTGGCCGGGCGCTCAGCCAGTGCAGTTACCACCAGAAGCAGTCTTTCTTTCTTTCTGATTACGCTATCTTCGTTATAGGAATGAAGCCACGTTTCTGTGGCAGCGTGCATAGTTCTGTTTAGCGATGCTGGTATCTTGACCCGTATCGTGTAATTTCTGTCAAGTGTTTGTTTTTGTAGTTATTGGCTTGACAACTAAATAAGCGAGCGTGATTCGATAGCTGAAAACGTTTTAGCATTGTAGCACGACTGTCACGGATCTCTCCGGAGAACACTCGGACCGAAAGAATGGACTAGGCGACGGGTGTACCCACACAAACGCACATTTAATACACCCTACGTGGCACACACACCAGAACACAATACTAACAAAACTAACACAAAGCACAAAGACTATAAATACACACGACCCGGGCACACTGCTACTAGCGTCTACTACTAGTGTTCTACTATTAGCGGTCGGCGTTCGTGCTCACGGTTGGTTCGGTGTGGCTGAGGCGTTGTACGGATCCAGTAGGCGGCGTCGAGGCGGCGTTCGCTGTGCTTGGGCTGGCGTTGCTGGCGGCGTCGCTGGCTGCGTCGTATCAAGTCCCGGTCCAAGCACCCGTGGAGATGATGCCGGTGTTGTTGGCGTTGGGGGCACCACCCGGATGGGTGGCAACAGCGCTGGAGACACCCCTGGCCGTAGCAGGTGGTAGCGTCCTCTGTTGACTCCCCGGAACGGGCTCAGGCACGGCAGGAAGTCCACGATGCGATGCGGTAGAACGCGAGCTCACCGGAGCAGTAGCCGGCGTCGCTCTCTTCCAGCGGAAGCGTCCCTGACCCGCCGGAGCCTCCGCTTCTATGTTGTTCCCCCCGTGCCTCGCTCTCACTCGCCCTTTTATAGCCTCGGTGTCAGTCCTCGTAAGCTTTGTCGTCGTCTTCTTCTCTTCTCCACCAATCATCTCTCTCCACCTCACCGAATGCTTCTTCTTCCTCTTCTTTATTCTTCGGTTAATCCAGGTCGTCTTCTTCACACCTCTTTTCTTTAAAATTTAATTTAGGTTCCTTAATATATGTGACAAGGGCCCCCTCTCTCAAGAGTTTTTCTATGAAAAACTGCTCACGTCATCCTCATCTCCAAGCCATCCAGCCAACCGACTATGTTCTGTGGCGATTCTGGACCCAGCACACACCACACTGCAGATGTCCAGCACACACCAAACGCACACCACTAATACACCACATAATAAGAATTGGTTTTAGGGGGAAAGGAAATGGCACAGTATCTGTCTCATATATCTTTGGACACCTGAACCGCGCCGTAAGGGAAGGGATAAAGGAGGGAGTGAAAGAAGAAAGGAATAAAGAGGTGCCGTAGTGGAGGGCTCCGGAATAATTTCGACCACCTGGGGATCTTTAACATGCACTGACATCGCACAGCACACGGGCGCCTTTGCGTTTTTCCTCCATAAAAACGCAGCCGCCGCGGTCGGGTTCGAACCCGGGAACTACACCACACCAGATTGCGTTTTCAGAACACTTACACAACACTGCCGCTGTCCGCACAGAGACCTTAATAAACATGTTCGTGTCCACAACACACTCTCTTGTATAATCACATAACACCAACAATAGCAACAACAAGGTAAATCCCAGAGACACATTAACACAGCAACAACATATATCCCAGAGACACCCAGAGCTGACCAGTTAGCTCCATCTCTATACAAGTCTAATTTGTACATATGACCTCAGTTTGGCTTGGCCTATCCCAAAACGTCTCCCCCTTGATTTGGAGTAGAGCTGTAATCCTCTGTCTGCATTCAAATTGGGCTTCTCAAGTACCTCATCCCCTCCTGCGTTTTTCTTCCCACTGAACGTGGACACCTCGGCAGCATCACCTGTCTCCTCGGCCACCACCGAACAAGTTGCCCTGGGGGCGTACCGCCGTACAGGACCTCTTTCTTCATATTTCTTCAACATATTTACATGAAAAACCCGCTTAATGACATCTATCAATACCTCATAATCGATATCCTTTTTCTTCCGCGTCACAAGGTACGGGCCCTTCCACTGCATCAGTAACTTATTATGATCCATGGGTAGCAACACAAGAACCCTGTCGCCCGGATTCAGATTTCTGTGAATGGCTTTCTTTTCATAACATCCCTTGTGGCGTTCACGCGCCTTTTCCAGGCTTTGATGTGCAAGCCTGCATGTTTCCTTCAATCTATCCCGCAACTCAAACACGTATGTGTAAGTTGTCTTGAGATCTGACGCAATCTCTTTAATAGCCCAAAGCTCCTTGAGTATTGCAAGTGGACTTCTAACGGTTCTCCCATACAACATCTCGAATGGCGAGAAACGAAGACTCGCTTGTGGTACTTCATGGTAAGCGAACAAAAGAGCTGGGAGATATCTATCCCAATCAGTAGGTCTCTCCTGGCACATTTTCTTGATCATATTTTTGAGGGTGCCATTGAACCGCTCTACAAGCCCATTACACATGGGATGGTAAGGCATCGTCAATAACTGGCTCACTGACAAAAGGCGGTTAACCTCCTTCATTAGTTCCGATGTGAAGTTCGAGCCCCGGTCACTCAAAATTTCCCTCGGGAACCCATAACGCGAAAACATTTCCACAAGACCCTCCGCCACTTGGATACTGTCAATAGTTCTCAGTGGAATAGCGTCAGGATAACGAGTGGCCACGTCAACTAGAGTAAGCACATATCTATTGCCTTTGGCGGATACTGGAGAGATTGGCCCCACAATGTCAATTGCAACTCGCTGAAACGGTAGGTCGATGGCTGGCATCTTGCCCAGAGGTACGGGACCAACTCTTCCCTTCGGAACTGTGCGCTGGCACACATCACATGAGCGAACAAAGCGCTTAACGTCACTCTGAACACCCGGAAAAAAGAACTCCTCGGTGATCCTAGACACCGTTCCTTGAACACCCTGGTGTCCGGCCATAATGGCGTCATGTCCTAAGCGTAGCACGGTCTCTCGCTTATCTCTTGGTAATGCCAGCTGTTGGACCCGCCTTCTTGAACTAAATATGCATTCCCTGTGCAGAAGACCATTTACCAATTGAAACTCGAATGACGTCCGACTCTTCTTTCTTTTCACTCTTTCCCCGACTCTTTCGAAGCGAGTCTTCAGGCTAGGGTGTTCTTTTTGCCTAATTGCAATTTCTCCCGGTGTTACGCTCAAGCACATCGCACTAGGAGTAGAGAGCGGACGCTGCGTTGCTCGGGCTGTCACTTGAGCTCTTGTCTCCACTGCCGACGAGAAACTGACTGCACCCGTCTGAGCTTTCGCAGGTTTTTCCTCCTTTGGATGTTCTTCAACGTCGAGCATCCTCCACTCGGGATCGGGGTCTTCGACACCTCTTGCGCCCGTAATGTTCCCCAAGATGAGATCGTAGATGGGTTGGTCTACGCATTTTGCCACTACCTGCCCAGTATAATATGGCGTGGACACTAAAATCCTGGCTTCAGGAAAGTACCTTACTGTGCTGTCTACCAGAGTGACGGCCGACGCTTCCGCTGTAAGATCCTCGTCCTTCACCAGGCTTCTACGAACCAAGACTGTGTTAGCTCCGCTGTCTCTAAGCACCAATATAGGACGGTCCCCTATTTGCCCAACCACCACTGGCACTGCTGCTTTCGACTTGGGTGTTCCACTCACTGCCTCATTTTCCAGCTGCGTTTGCTGTCCTTTCAGCTGTGGAACATCGGATGGCGTGAAAAGTTCTACCCTTGAGTCGACAACGCATGCAGCTCGGTCCTGCGTTCTGTACCGGCACTCATCCAGAGTATGACCCCTCCTCTTACAACCTTGACACACAATCTGTGTTTTTTGGGCAGCGCTACCAGTCCGACAGTCAGCTGCACGGTGTCCCACCTTGGCGCAGAGAAAACACCTTACTGGCGCCTTAGACGCACCGCCATAAGCTCTTGGTTTTGCCGCATCTGTCTCTAAGGTCTTTTGGGTTTCCTGCTTTGCCTTACTGAAGTTTTTTATCCCTTGAGCCTCGAGGAATTGGTCTGCAGTGTCGGCGAACTCTTGTAATGAACACAATTTTGTTTCCTTCAGGAATAGCGCCAGCTTTGAGCTGCAGCACGCTAAAAATTGCTCTGTGACCAGCTTGTCACGCACCCCTTCAAAACTCTTTTCTGTGATAGACATATCAAGCCACCTATCAAAATAGTTGGATAGCCTGCAGGGAAACTGCTTAGCGGTTTCCGAATCCTCAGGTTTCGCGGTGCGAAATCTCTCACGAAAACCCTCTGCCGTAAGCCTGAATCTTTGGAGGAGTGCCTTTCTGACTTTATCGTAGTCCATGGAATGAGCAGCGGGCATCCTTCCAAACACATTCAGCGCCTCTCCAACTAAACACATGCTTAATGCCGTGGCCCATTCACTGAGCTCCCAGCCTTGCCCCAAAGCTATCCGCTCGAATCGTTCCAGATATGCATCCAAGACATCTCTTTTGTCGCCAAAAGGAGCCATCAGCTTCCTTGGGCAAACTCTGGCCGGTCTAGGAGAGTCTGTACCCGCTAAGGAGCGCTGATCATATTCCGTGATCTCCTCATATCCTCCCGCGACATGCGCCTGTTTTCACAAAATAAACTCCTTCTCCCGTTCTATCCTTCTTTTCTCCTGTTCTGCCTCGCGAGCTCTTCTAGCTTCTCGCTCTTCCGCCTCGAGAGCGTCTGCGCGTGCTTGCGCCCTTTCCTCTCTCTGCCTATCTGCCTCCTCTCTCTGCCTCTTTACCTCCTCTTTCTCCTCGTCACAGAAACGCATCGCTTCTTCCTTGCTAAGACAAAACTAAGACAAAGCACGAAGACTATAAATACACACGACCCGGGCACACAGCTACTAGCCTCTACTACTAGTGTTCTACTATTAGCGGTCGGCGTTCGTGCTCACGGTTGGTTCGGTGTGGCTGCAGCGTTGTACGGATCCAGTAGGCGGCGTTCGCCGTGCTTGGGCTGGCGTTGCTGGCGGCGTCGCTGGCTGCGTCGTATCAAGTCCCGGTCCAAGCGCCCGTGGAGATGATGCCGGTGTTGTTGGCGTTGGGGGCACCACCCGGATGGGTGGCAACAGCGCTGGAGACACCCCTGGCCGTAGCAGGTGGTAGCGTCCTCTGCTGACTCCTCGGAACGGGCTCACGCACGGCAGGAAGTCCACGATGCGATGTCGTAGAACGCGAGCTCACCGGAGCAGTAGCCGGCGTCGCTCTCTTCCAGGCAAAGTGTCCCTGACCCGCCGGAGCCTCCGCTTCTCTGCTGTTCCCCCAGTGCCTCGCTCTCACTCCCCCTTTTTGTAGCCTCGGTGTTAGTCCACGTAAGGCTTGTCGTCGTCTTCTTCTCTTCTCCACCAATCATCTCTCTCCACGTCACTGTATGCTTCTCCACCAATCATCTCTCTCTCCACCTCACCGAATGCTTCTTCTACGTCTTCTTTATTCTTCGGTTAATTCGCGTCGTCTTCTTCACACCTTTTTCCTTTAAAATTTAATTTAGGCTCCTTAATATATGTGACAACGACGTTGCTTTGCACTAGCTGTCTCGATACCGCTGCCGTGTATTGGAGAAGACACGTTTAGTTTAAGAAGTGGTAGTCGATGATTAGGAAATCTTGACCTGGGATGTGTAGCAGTTTAAAGTCATATTACACGCATGAACGAGAGAAATTTCCATATTTCAATGTGTAAGTTGTTTGCAGCCCCATAGGGCTCTCCCCGAAAGAACTATCATTTGGAATGACAGCACACAATACTTACATGATGTGCTCAAACTTTTTCCCGTCGATTGCGATGCACAGAAGAAGGCGATCTTTCATGATATTCACATCAGATTAAAGAATCTGCGTGGAAGCGTTTGCAAATCACATTCTTCAACGTTGCCTTAGTTATTCGAGGTTTGCCAGTTCCGTGTTGGGAACTTAATTTTTAACTTTTCCCCGGAGGAAGATATCCAAGGGCCATAAATGGGGCGACCTATAAAGGCCCGGCGGTGGCTCCCCATGCCCAATACATTGGTATGGAAAGAACTGGTCCATGAGTTGCCCAGCCGACGAAGAAAAATGCGGAGGGACTAAGTCATGCTGGAGCCACATTTAAATTTCCGTCGATGACGTAAGCACAAGCAGTGCGGCCGTCATAAATGCAACACCAAACATCTGCTGACCATCTTACCTGGCGCTTAAGTTGACGTAGCCAGTGTGGGTTCCGATCGCGACAATAATGGCCCTTGTGCAGATTGACATTCCAATCCCTGCCAAACTAGGCCTCGTCAGTCAAAGCACTCTGTGGACAAATTCTTGCTCTTCACACATATGCTGGGGGCAACTGTGTCTTGAAAATGGCCGCTGAACTGAAGCCGGTCTCGCAATTTTCCTGACGCTTGCTTCCGTCCTGGCAGACGCATGGACAGCGATGTAAAAATCATCGTTTGTATTGGTTCGTCGCCTCCTTTTAAGAATGTGGACTGATACAGGGTTACTAAATCAGTGAAATGACGATATAAATGTGGCATAAGGAGGCACATGACGGCAAGGATGTTGGGCAGCATGCAGTCTGGATGCCAGCTCCGCGTTCATTTGCGCGCTTACAAAAGCGAACACAATATCCACTTTCTCGGTGGCGGAGTACTGGAGTAGTGCGGCATTTCCCTGCGATCTACACGCTGCGGCGTTGAAGTTTTAATTTTTATAGAGACGAGGTGACACTCCCGTACCCGAAAGTGATTTCAGACACTAGCGCTGCAATGCCCGTGTAGCACGCGCTCCAAAATAAGCCCCTCAAAGGCAAACATCAACGCTTTTTATGAACCTAGCGCTACAAGCCGCAAGAACACGCGCCTAATAGCACACAACCGCTGCCGCGCAAACCCTTCTTGCCAAGCGGACGAAAATATTCTTTGTCTGATGCGCCTCCTAACTTCGCAGTGATTATACACGAACTTAAGCTGAACGGAGTAAATAAAGGAACGAATCGTGACGCCTCATATCCAGCCGACCTGGTAGCCACATTGGAGATGGCGGGATCAAGAAAGAAAAATTGACGATCGATTTGCGTAGTTAGGCCAAATTAGAATTGAGTGCGCTAGCACTCGGGTTTTTCACTTCGATTACGCGATTCGGAGAGCGATAACAGGCTATTGCCCGCATATGCGCAATTGGTCGTTCTCGAATTTACATGAACATATCCTTCGGACTTCTGGTACCACTCCTGGCGCACTTGTGCTGCGGTTAAGCGAAGCGCCACTGCCTTTCGATGGCAGGTGCTTTTAAGGCTGAGGCTTGTGCGACCCAGGTTGCTCCTCCTGAGCAACCTCTCGCGACCAATCATTAATTGAACTGCGGCCTGCCACAATAGGCGGGCTCCCAGATGTGTATATAGGCTTAGGGCTTTGTCTTAAGCCCTCTGTTATTTTTAATATATATTAAAGATTTCCCTGGTTGTTCGTCTTCATCCGTTCACTTATTTGTCGATGACTGCATAGCGCTGCGATGAATTAAAAATGATAGTAATATATGAAACCTTCAATCAGACATGGACCGAATTCCTAACTGGTTTGTCAACCCGCTAATGGAACTAAATGCTGCTAAAGGCAAAGTAATGAGAATAAGTCGGAGTTCTAACACCGCTCCTCTATACTGTCTAAATGGATCACAACTAGAAACAGTGACGTCCTATAAATATTTGGGTGTCCATATAAAAAACAATTTAACTTGAAATCTCCACATTAATCACGTCGTGAATAGCGCTAACCGTACTTTAGGATGCACAGGAAGAAATTTCTCATTTTCCCCCTCACCTCTAGAACTCGAATTGTGAAAAACATTAGTTCGATCGAAATTAGAGTACGCAGCTTCGATTTGGGACCCTGATCACGCCAATTTAATCCATAAAATAGAAAAGGTTCAAAATAATGGAGCACGTTTCGATCTTTCTAACCATAACTGCACTTCCAGCATAACTTTAATAAAATCTAATATAAATCTACATAACCTACAAGATCGCCGAAGAACCTTCCGCCTGAGCCGCTTTTTCTTTATTTTTCATCATCCCACACAAGCACAAGAATTCTTCCCGCGCCAGCTTACGTATCAACTCGCCGTGACCATCATCACAAAGTAACTGTTCCGGCAGGCCACACTACCTCATTCGCAATGTCGTTTCTTTCCAAGACATCGCGTGACTGGAACTGCCTTCCTGCACAGGCAGAAGGCATTGCTAACATAACTTTCGTTCCACTATTCTTAACGAAATTGAAATCACTAGAATTGTATAACTATTTACTTGATAACCTGTAATTATGATGATAGTGCATTCTTGTTTTTGTATGTTGTCATTGAAAAACCCCTCTGTAATGCTTCAACCCTGAGGGTATATGTAAATAAATAAATAAATAAATAAATAAATAAATAAATAAATAAATAAATAAATATGTGTACTGGGGCAGGATGCCCACAACAGAGTGGGCAGGTGGGCAGCCTGCCACAAAGCAGGCTTGAAACAAACAAACAAACATACAGACAAATAAACAAATAAACAAGCAATAAACAAACAAACAGCGGCTAAATGCAGAGAATGGCCACTAAAAATGCTGTCGCGCTAAAAAAAAGAAGGAAAACTGCAGGCAGCGCCTATCAGGGACCTCACAATTGACGGTCGCGTAGTTGGGGACGACTTCCAGCGCTCCTCATGTACTCAGTTTCGCTTTCCTGCGAAAAAAAAAAAAATGTTCTCACGCTGCAAGGCTTGCTTTAGCGCATCTTATGAGAATTTCGCAGCCTATATGGATGTCGATGGCGGAGAGATCAGGACCACTAATGTACTTTGGTTCAGGAATAGAGAAGGTAAACTATGTCCGTGGGAGACGTGAAAAAAAATGGTTGAAAAATTTGTGGCTTCAAGGTACCTAAGGACAGGGTTTTAGGGCGCAGCTTTGGATGGGATAGTTGCAAGACTGTATACGTGCTGAGCCGCTGCTGTAAGGCGGCAATCAGTTTACCAAAAACAGAACTTCTTAAAAATCCTGACGCTTGTCCATGATTTATAGCACGCTACAAATATTACTAAAAACAGAAGGGCGGTACCGTTATCGAAAAACTGTGTATACAATGTCTTCATTCCCGTTTTTTGAACGTACCACTTTTATAAAAGAGCATTTTGTTGCACGCTTTTCGTAGTGTCGTTCCCCGCTGTTTGCATGTAGAGTCGACGTCGAAGCAGAAATTATCTGACCCTTCATATGCCCATTAACCCCTCGTTTTTCGGTATGTTATCACATCGACGTTAATAAGGATAGAACAGCCAGCAGGAGCGCTGGCGCAGAACTCAAAGCGGCTTATTTCGGTGAAATTGTCCCACGCTGAAGAGAAAGCAGCTGAGCCGGGCGTGATCGCTTGCGAGCAATCTGGGCGTGTTTACCGAGTATACTGCTGGGGGTAACTTGCCCTACCGAGATGGTGAACAAAAATGATAAAGATGTCGGTTTTCGCTGATGAACAAACAACGCCGCGAGGAGGCAAACATAACAAATCTTCACGGTAATGTAAATAAGCTATTTTTAACCTCTGCAACTCGTGGAAGTACTAACGCTTTTGTAATTGTTGGTTCACAACGAAGTACTGTTTCCTACCTGCTCGTATTCGTTATACGGCCCTGAACACTGCGGACGAAAGGCCACTGTTGTTCTTACGTTGGCGGCCTACGAGAGTGGTTGGCTCAGGCTATGCGTAATCATACATAAGCGTACAACAACGCAACACTCCTTTCGCTAGAAAACATTTATTTATTGAGCAATATCGTTATGCTCGACCGGACGCTGTGATGTATTACAGTACCATAAAGAAAGAAAAATATGAAAAAACAGAAGAGGTAGAAGAAGGAGGAGGTTGACCGGAGCCAATGTTTTAGACTAAAGATACCAAGCGTCACATTCAGAGCACAAAAATAAATGCGGCGGGAACACGGAAATTCTAAAAAGATCCAAGAAAACGTTTGGAAGTGACTCTGGTGAATTAAAGTAAAACTGTAGTCAAAGAGAATTACTGAAAATCAGGAGAACTCCGGAGTTTTTTTTATATAGCTTGGAAACCTGTGTAAGTGGCATAGTGTTGGACTCTCTCAAAACATTTTTAAGCATATCTTAATTATTTATTTCCTAAGCGGTATCATCAATTTTTCCGCGCCCACGAGGAAACAGCGTCAAGGAACGATTTAATCTTAGTTTCACTGATTTTGTATCTGGCGTTACCTATAATTTGCCTGTTTTTTTTCGCATTTTGAAACGCATAAAAATTGTTTATCCAGTGCTCACATGGCGAAGTCAACGCTGAAGATATTTTTGTCAAATTTTGTACGTTAGAGGGTGAAACTAATGGGACACCACAAAGCGTACCTGCCCAGGACCACTGTCAATATATTTTAAAAAGTTACAAAGCCTCACATTGAAGTAAGATTTGAAAGAATGATAAACCATGAGATTTTCTGGCAGGAAAGCTATAAATTAAAACATTTTCGCACTCTATGGTGATCTGAAGCCGGTACGATTTCTATTATTTCAGAAAGCTTTGAGATAAATATAAAGAAAGGCAAAACAATAAAAACCACTTATTTTGTTGCAACAAATTCTCATGCGTCTCACATTGCACCTAACTACCCTGGCAATGTAGTAAAACGCACATAAATGCAATAAAAGGGGAAAGCATTCTGAGCTGCGAATGAATGCTGTCGATTACGCAGGCGTCCGGCTAACAATAAAGGCCGGGTTTGGGCGAGTTGGTTTACCACGCTGAACGTGAAAACGCAAAAAACACGGACGTAGAGTAACACACACAACACGAGCGCTCGTGTTGTGTGTCTTATTCTACGTCCGTGTTTTTTGCGCTTTTACGTTCAGCTTGCTAGCAAATTTAATTAGCATTTTATGGTGCGGTAGCGATTAACCACTTTTGTAACCCACGTAGAGAGACGATCATTTATTTTGTATATTTTCCATGTAGATGGTGAATTTGGTTCGTTTTCTAGTTATTAACAATGGCCGGTGCTTGTACTCCATCTATATTGACTGAATTATGCATTTACTGTATCTGTGTACGGGTCTGGTATCACACATTCATGCAGCCTACTCATGCAAAAACATTTCTTAAATTTACTCGTTTAGCTTGCGGTTGTTCCACTCCATTCATTTCCTCGGTGAAATTCGTGTTTATAATTACTGTCAGCCTGAATTCGTGTGGAGGGCTGTCACTCGCATACGATGTGCAACGATCTCTGCCATTCACGCATGGCCCAATGGAACAGCCAAGTCGCCCAAGGGCACAAAAATATTTTATTGCGCGGTTTTGCCCTGAACTGAATGAATCTAATTTCAAATAAACCTGAATTACACTGCTGCTCTTGGGACTGTTCCCAGGTAAACTAAATGTTGAGAACTTTACTGTGTTCTTTACAGTCAGTACCGATATCCACCCGACAAAACGAATATAAACCATTCATCTTCGCGTCATCGAAATGCGAGCCCCTAGAATACCGTGACTTTGACCTTATTCCCACACATTCCCATCATAAATAGCCGCCCAGTTTCGGCTCGCATGGTCTCTGGAGCTCACAATGGTATGCTGCCAATTCAAAGCATATGCGTAGTTTTATTTTGTTTTTGATCAAACGAAACAGCTGGCCCCACTTCTTGAAAATCCATTTCTATAGCGTTGTTCTCTATCTAAGAACAAAAACAAAACAAAACAACAAAAATGTTTTCCTAACTCCGCCTTGCTTTGCTTGGTCGCATTCTGTTCTTTCCTCCGCGCCACATTTATATTTCGGGGCTTTCGTCTGAACACCGAATCGAGCATGGAGTACGGCTCGTCTTTGCACAGCATGCTTTTCGTGTGCTCGTTGCAGCCTCGGCCATGCGAATGCAATCCCGAGAAACCGCGGCGCTGTTTTTAGCCCGCGGCTCCCAGGCGATGTTTATTGCGGCGCGCCGCGACAAGCGAGCGGCAAGAGCGGAACCAAACCGGCCGTGGAGAAAGCACGACCAGCGGAGAGGGAATGCGGAAACAAAAGCGAAGCGCGCGCATGCTTGAGGCCCCGCGAGGGCCGATTCTAGACCTTTGGGGAAATTCTTGGCGCCATTCTTCTTGCCTGCTTTCGCTTTCGTGGTTCCGCTTCTGTTGTGTTCGGTTGTTGACCGGTGGAAGCCGAGCAAGCGTGCAGAGGAACCGAAGGCGCCGCTGCCGACGGGCGTCTGGCCATCTGGGGAGAATTTAGAGTTGGCGCCTGCTGCCCTGTGCGGCTTCGGTCTTTGAATTCTCTCCGTCTGCGCGAGCCGCTGCTTCCAGAGGCTGGCGAATCCAGTGCGCACAGCGGCACTCTTGCTTATGCCAGTTGGAGTGCGGGGCCTCAACGGTTGAGTGAAACTCTGGGAGCAAGGATATAATTCCCGACGAGCTAGTGACAGGCGGGGTGTGCTCGACCTAAAAAGTAGGCCGCATTCGTGCTCTGACTGCGGGGGGTTTAACGAGTGCGGATTAAGCGAGACTTAGGTGTTGCTGCAAGCACCATCCGAAGACACCTCAAGCCCGAAGGATGCTCATCCTCTGGGCAAGACGGCAGAACTTCAGCGCTGCTAGGAGCTCGCTAAATTGGCAGTATGGGGCTCCGAGGAGCCGGCAGACACGCGCGACGCGCGTGGAGTAGAGGTCCTCCTTTCTGTGGAGTGGTAGGCAGCTGAACGAGGGCGCTCCGAGCGTGCCACTTCCTTACTGGATTGCTTCCTTTAAAGAGAGGTACAACAAGCAACATGTAATCGAATATATGATATTTCTTGATAGAAGACTTTCGCAGCACAAACAAGACGGAGATTAGGACAGTGAAAGCACGAGAGGACGAGCACTAGTCCTGTCGCCGTGGGCTCGCAGCCGTGGCCTCGTGGCAGTGCACCCGCATCGGCTTCGGGAGATGGTGGGTTCGACTCCCGCTGCCGGCCGGTTACCCACCGGTTTCCTCAAGATGGGTAGAAGCTATGCCCCGGCCTGGAGTTCGGCTTGCTAGGGTTGCATGGCTTGGCAGAGGATCCTACGCCTTCAAATCCCGTCACTGTGTTCTTGGAAGAGCTAAATATGCCACACGCAAATCGAAAAAGGGCCACATGATGGGCTTCTACCGCACGAGGTAGATTTAAGGTTGCTTGACGGCGAAACATCTCTGATCAGTCAAGGAAATGGTTTGGTCGAAGACTCTTTTTCCAAGCATCTCACCCCAGATGAGCAGAACACCAGGCAGGGGGAAATCTTGTACCCACTAGAAAACCGGTGGGTACACGGCGGCACTGGAGATCGAACCCAGCACCTCCCGAATGCGAGGCCGATGATCTACCACAAGGCCACACTTCGGTGAAAATTTGATGAGTTCGCTGCCAGAGAATGGATGTGGTTATTGAATAGGCATCAAACTTGTGGTAGCAAAACAGCCAAGCTTCCAGGCATCTCTAATGCGTTGAATGCACTATTGAAAAAAAAGGCAACATTACGACACTCCGGTAGTGATTGAGAATACTTATGTCTTTAGTTCGCGCTATAAGGGCGATTGCAGGTCGTGCTGGAACTTTAATAACAATGAAGAAGTCAGAGCTTCTTCAATATGTCTTTCGAATTTAAAGTTGCCGTTAGGTTTTCGTACTGACTACTGAATTCAAACTTTTTTGTGTGACGAAGATGGGATCTCTTCGCCAACGTCTGCATTTACCGAGGGAACAGACAGCTGTAGCTAACCAACGTATGCAGATAATCTTCATATTGTCGGCATTAAGGTCTTTCCGGCCGCATTTTGGAGTACGGCAAGCCCAAATCACCACTATAAAATTTGTTGCACCTTCGGTATCAGTTTTATTAAAGTGGCTATGCATAAAATAAAAGGGCCCCAAAGTTTTACTTAAGCAGTTTATAAACTTGATGTCAGGCCAAATGACCAGGAAATATCCTAAAACTATGCCAAAATTGAGATTCGCATCATCCAGACCTACAGGAACACCACGAAGGAGCGAACGTATTCATGGTTCGAAGTACTAAGGAAGCTAACAAACAAAAACACACTACTAAAGTATTTTCTGTGATTCTGCAATTGTGGTAACTAAAATATAGCCACATGCAGTCAGTTCGAAGCCGAATTCATGACCGCTACTCTACGGGCGCCGAGCTTTCTGCTGGGGGGGGGGGGGGGGAAGCTCGATTAGAACCCAATCTCTCTTTTTAATTTGTTCTTCTCTTGTGTATGCCTCCTTGGCAAGAGGCATACACAGGCGGAGAGGGTATTTATTAAAGATCAGTTTTATTTGTTTTCAGCTGAGCGCATATGCTAAAAAGAATGACCCTATGGTCCATGAGATACTAAATGAAAAATGAACAAGACAAACTGAAAAATACACACTCTTGGTAGACATTCATAACATCCCTAGTCGAAGTGAAAGAAGGTACTGGGCAACTGTTGCCCATTGTTTTCCAAAGTACCCTCAATAGCCTTAAAACCCTAAAAAAATGACCATACGACATTATAAAGGAATCTGGTTAACTGCGCGCCGTCTGCTTCGGAAGCAAGCCCCCCGCGCCGGCGTCTTTAAGTTACTGGGCGCTGCCACTGGTGGCGCCGCTTGGTTTGGTCATTGCAGGTTACCTGAAGAATAAGTGTGGGGTTTTATGCTTCATCAGAAACGAAGGCCATAGAGTGCCAAGAGCGAGGTGAGTGAGGCTAGAAATGATAGATTAAGAGCGTGTAGTCACTTCGGTAAAAATTAGTCGTTGAATGCTGCTCACGAGTGCAATGTTGTGAACTATCAGTGTGTGCCCTGTGTACCCTGCAAGTAATGGCCAACGAACATGTGGAAGAGAGATCATCTCCCTTTGCACTCTCCCCTTTCTGTCTCTCCCTCCGTTCCCCTTCCCACGTGTAGGGTAGCATACCGGGCGCTGCCTAGTTAACCTCCCTGCCTTTCCGTTTGTCATTCTCTCTATCTCTACGACCTGTGTGTATGAAACAAGATGCTCATCGCCAAGTAGAACGGCCATGCAGAATGGTCTATGCTTCGTAACACATACTTTATTCTTTATTCAGAGATACCCAGCTTTGCCTAAAGGCGTGTATGCAGGGGGGGGGGGGTTACAGCATCTAAAAGAACATATTTTCACCAGGGAAGCACACTTTGTTGAAGACAATTGATTCCACTCTGTTATGAATCGCGAAAAAAATGAATTTGCATAAAGGTTCGTTCCGGTCCGGCATTCTCCGGTTTTAATGTCATAAGCAATCGTTCTAGGAATGTAGTGCGGTTGCTTAATATATGCGTCTCTTTTGATTCGGGTTTTGTTGTTGTATATTCTGAAGAGCATTTTAAAACGCCATTTTCTACGAGAGGAGAGCGATTCCCATTGAAGCCCATTTTTCATTTCAGTACAGCTCTGCTCCCGCTTGTAGCGCCCCAGAACGAACCTTGCCGCTCTGTTTTGTATACTTTCAGTTCGGTCAATTAAGCATCTCTGGTGAGGGTCCCAAACACAACATGCAACTCCAGTATCGGTCGAACCAGTGAAACATAAACAGTTTGTGATGGAAAAGAGGACTGCAGGTTCACATTATCTCAGCGTAAAAGGCCGAAGAAATAAACCCAGACGGCATGTGGGAAAAAAGGAAAATCTATCGTGAGAAACTAAGAGAAAAGGAGGTAAAAACACATAAACAGGAAAGCTGACAAAGAAAACACTCGCGACAGACAAAGGAAAGGTAGAAGGACAAAGAGGAAGCGTTCACTCAACGTTCGGCGGAATGTTCATCGTCCTGAGTGTGCTCTGTGAAGGTGGTGCGTCGGGCGAGGAGGTGTGGCGGGGCGTTGGCGCAATCAAGCCCTCAGGTCGACGCTCTGGTGGACGACAGGGTCAGGTAGTCCGGGCACGCCGTGGTGGATAGCAAGGCGGCCCCCAGGTCTGGTAATCCGGGGATGCCGTGGTGGATAGAAAGGCGGCCCCCAGGCCTGGTAATCCGGGGAAGCAGCGGAGAAGACCAAGCGGCCCGTGTTCTGAAGCTGCCGCACAGGAAGGGAACCGCGGTGCCTAGGTCTGGTGGGCCTGGCCCTCGACGACGGCTGTCCATGTCTGGTAGCCCGGACGTCTGCGGCTAAGGCCCAAGTCTGGAAGTTCGGGGAGCCAGCAGATCTTCCCCACGTCCGTTGCCGACCGCGTTCCAACCGTTCTCCCTCCCACGCGCTCTTCGCCACGTCTCCTTTTTTTTCTTCCCCTTGAGCGTCTTCGCCCGCCGCAGTGTGGCGCTAGCTTCTGACAAAAGCCCCCTTTTCAGAGTTTTTTCCATAGGAAAAAATTACAACGTGGGGCAGCGGCACACAAGACATAAGTTGAAGACGCGACGAGAAGACACTGGTCACTGTTGAGCACGCATCAGATCACATCACCCCACACACGCACGATGAACGCCCCCAACGGTTCTCACAACCTCAGTTCGAACTAGAAAACACTGAACACACGGCAGCCAACCAAACATCATCATCATCATCATCATCATCATCATCATCATCAGCCCTACTACACCCACTGCAGGGCAAAGGCCTCTCCCATGTCTCTCCAATTAACCCTATCCTTTGCCAGCTGCATCCACCCTTTGCCTGCAAACTTCTTAATCTCATCCGCCCATCTAACCTTCTGCCGCCCCCTGCTACGCTTACTTTCTCTTGGAACCCACTCCGTTACCCTTAAAGACCAGCGGTTATCTTGCCTTCGCATTACATGCCCTGCCCAAGCCCATTTCTTTCTCTTGATTTCGACTAGGATGTCATTAACCCGTGTTTGTTCCCTCACCCACTCTGCCCGTTTCCGATCTCTTAACGTTACACCTATCATTTTTCTTTCCATGGCTCGCTGCGTTGTCCTTAACTTAAGCTGAGCTCTTTTCGTTAGCCTCCACGTTTCTGCCCCGTAGGTGAGTACCGGTAAGATTATGCTGTTGTACACTTGCCAACCAAACATAAGGGAACACAATAGAACACAACAGGGGAAGCCCCGGAACACGCTCACAAAACATCAATACATTGACCATTATGTACCAGAGTTACAGGATGAGAACACTTCTGTCATTCATGCCCGGCTCAAATAGTCAGCACCAACATTCGCGGACCCTTTGATATGTTCAATATGAAAATTGTAGTCTTGTAGTACAAGGCTCCAACCCAACACCCGGCTGTTTAAGTGCTTGGCCTGAGCCAAGTATGCCAAGGGCTGATGGTCCGTTTTAATAGTGAACATGCGCCCATAAAGGAAGATGTGAAACTTCTCTACCGCCCAAACCAGTGCAAGACACTCTCGCTCTATAGCTGAGTAGCGCGTTTCTCGGGGAAGGAGCTGTCGACTCGCATAAGATACGGGATGAAGGGTGCCGTCGTACTCCTGCAGAAGGACCGCCTCGAGACCGGTACCAGAAGCGTCCGTGCGGAGAATGAAATCCTTTGCGAGGTCAGGAGCCTTAACAATTGGTTTGAATGTAAGGGCTTGTTTAAGCCTGTCAAAGGCCTGTTCTCGTTCTAGCGTCCTCCGTACACGGTTGCCTTCCGTCTTCCGCGTTAACTCGACTAAAGGCTGAGCGAGATCAGCATAGTGGGGAATGAGACTGCGGTAGTAGCCAGCCAAACCAAGGAAGGACCGAACTTGCTTTTTTGTTTCTGGTCTTGCGGCAAGTTGCAGTTTTGCCACGATAGCATCTACCGGCTGGATAGCTCCCTCACCCAACGTATGCCCCAGAAAAATAACGCGGGTAGCACCAATCTCGCATTTCTGAGGCTTGACTGTAAGACCAGCCGCTCGAATGCGCCGAAACAACTCTGTCAAGGTGCGCAAGTGTTGCTCCCAAGTAGCGGTTGCGACTAGGACGTCATCTATATAATGAACTACATCTGGAAGGCCTACTAGGAGTGATCTCATAAGGCGAGTGAAGATAGCAGACGCGGTCTTGATCCCAAAAGGCATATACCGGAATTGGTAGTGTCCTGACTGGGTCGAAAAGGCAGTAATAGGTCGAGATGTTTCGTCGATAGGAACCTGCCAGTAACCCTTTGTGAGGTCCAGCTTCGAAGTAGTTCTTAGTGCCAACCTCCGCGAACATAATGTCCGTCCTCGGGATGGGTTCGGCGTCGGCGACGAGCACACTGTTGATTCGCCGGAAGTCGACACAAGTGCGGTATGTGTTATCCGGCTTCTTCACTAGGACCAAAGGTGAATTGTAAGGTGAGTGGGAGCGTTCAATGACCCCCAGCGCCAGCATGTCACTAACTTCCTTTTCCACCACATCCCTCATGGCAAACGGTAGCGGGTACTGAGGAGTATTGATAGGTTCCTTTGTCGTCAGGTCCAAGCGGCATTGAAGAAGGTTGGTCCGCTCTGGAACCTCCGAGAATATGTCACCGTACGAAGCCAGCAGCGAGTCCAACTGGGCCGCCTGGGAACTGTCTAACGCATTAGACCTTTTGATGGCTTCAATGCCGACGCCCGGCTTCGCAGCGAAGGTAGGTATATGTTGCTCCGACTCAACCTCTTCCACGACGACGAATGACGACGCTTGGAGAGCCGTCACCGGCTGACGCTCTTCATACTTTTTTAGCATATTGATATGAAAAAGTTTTTTCGCGTGGCCGACCTCAAGCCAGTAATCAAAGTCGTTCTTCCTGCCGGTCACAATAAAGGGGCCTTTCCAATGCAGTAGCAATTTATTTTACGACGTAGGCAAAAGAATCAGCGCGCGATCTCCAACGCGAAGGTGCCGGCGGGTAGTGCGCCTGTCATAATATAGTTTTTGCGACTTCTGTGTCTTCGCCAAGTTGTCATGCGCAAGTCGCAACGTCTCTTCTAGCCTCGCTCTCAAGTCCAGTACGTAGCCATATGTGGTTCTCGCTGACTCGCTTAGCTGGCCCGCGGTCCAGAGCTCCTTGAGAATCGTCAGAGGTCCTCGAACTTGTCAGCCGTAAATTAATTCAAACGGGGAAAAGCCCAGGCTAGCCTGCAGTGCCTCCCGGTACGCAAAGAGCAGAGGCGCGAGGTAACAGTCCCAAACTTTGGGCTGTTCTTGAGACAACATGCGGAGCATGCTCTTTAACGTCCCGTTGAATCGCTCCACCAAGCCATTACACATGGGGTGGTATGGTGTGGAAGACAGATGCCTGATTGCAAGCATTCCATTAACTTCCCTCATTAACGAAGACGAAAAGCTCGATGCTCGATCACAGAGGACCTCCCTTGGAAAACCAATCCGTGAGAATATTTCCAGAAGACCCTCTGCCACCGTGGCCGAGTCGATTGCAGGTAGAGGTATCGCGTCGGGATATCGTGTTGCAAAGTCCACCAACGTAAGTATAAAGCGGTTTACCTTGGATGAAGTGGGGTGCAACGGTCCAATCAGGTCTACAGCCACTCGCTCAAATGGTGTATCAATGAGCGGTAGACGACCCAGGGGGGCTCTCCCTACCTTCCCTTTGGGTAGTGTCCGCTGGCATGCGTCGCAAGACCTTACGAACCTCTTGATATCCGCCTGCACTCATGGCCAATAAAACTCACCGAGCACCCTTTCAGTGGTCTTGCGGATGCCCTGATGGCCAGAGAGAGCACTTTCATGCGCAAGTGCTAGGACTTGATTACGCAAATTTTGTGGTACCACAGCCTGCTGTATTGTTTTTCCTGGACAACACTGGAACGAACGGAATAAAATTCCTCCCTCGAAATGAAACGTATAGGCGATGTTGTTCCTGCTTGGATAAGTCTTGCCAATTTTGCTCCGACACACATCCAGTGTGGTGTCCTCCTCTTGTTTCTTTCGGAAGGTGGGACTGGACACCTCCCACGCATTGAGGGATTCATCCCTGTGCGCCGGAGCAACCTTCGCCGTTCCCAGCATGGCAGAGTCTTCAGTCTCTCCCGTCCCCTCAGGGACAGTCAGATGTCTTGGCGGCCCCGTCCCATTGATGGAAAATGGCTCCTTAGCGCCTGGCACGTTCCCAATGATGACGTCATACAGTGGGGTCTCCAAGCACCGAGCGATGGATTTGCCCGTGAAATATGGCGACGAGATGAGGACCTCCGCCTCGGGGACCTTCAAACTACTGCCATCCGCCAGGAGTAGAGTAGCTCTATCTCTCGTAAGAGCTGCTTCGGGAATCAGGTCCCTCTGCACCACGATACTGTTAGTGCCGGTATCACGCAAAACAGAAACCGGCTGCCCAAACAGCTCGCCTGCCTGCACAGACATGCTGACACTGAATCCAGCTGGCCGGTAACCCACATCCACACTGGCGACATCAGTCCAAACTTCAACCAAGGGCCTGGAAAGATGCATACAACAGGCTGACGCCTCGCGGTCTCCTGGGTTCTTGCGCCGGCAAGACTGTGCATCGTGCCCTTGCTTGCGGCAGACCATGAGTACGGTTGTTTCGGCCGCGTCCTGCAGTCCGAAGCTTTGTGTCCCGCCTTATCGCACAGAAAGCATCGCACCAGTGTCTTGGATCCCGGAGTACTGTCCCTCGACGTCCGGCTGTTGGGTTGCACCCTCTCCTTGAAAATGAGCAAATTAGTTTGCCGCTGAGCCTCCATAAAATTATCCGCAGCTACTGTGATCTCGTCCACTGTCTTACAGTCCCGTTCGCGAATGAATATCGCAAGCCTCGCGTGGCAGTTATTCAGCAATTCTTCGGTGACAATCATGTCGCGAACCTCCTCGGATGTTTTGCCACGACCACTCATTACCACCCAACGGTCAAAAAAACTAAACAGTCTCGTAGCGTACTGCCTACCGGTCTCGCCGTCGTGGGCCTTACTGTGGAGAAATTTTTCGCGGTACCCCTCCGCGGTGAAACGGAACCGTTGCAGGAGCGCTAGCTTAGCTTTGGTGTAATCTAGAGAGTCTTCTGGCGATAACCTTCCGAACACCCGAAGAGCTTCTCCCCCCAAGCATAGGCTTAACGCCGTGGCCCACTTGTCTCTTGGCCAACCTTGACCAGTGGCCACGTGCTCAAATCGCTTGAGGTACGAGTCAAGATCATCGCGCCCTTAATTGAAAACGGGAATGAGCCCATGAGGGTTGATGGCCCCAAACGATACGGCAATGGTACGGCAAACGATACGGCAAGTCGCCCACCGCCCTCCATAAGCCTCACTCGTAACTCAGAAATCTGAGCCTCTAATGCCATACGCTCCTTTGTGGCTTCACGCTCAGCCGCTCTTTCTTCGCGCACCTTACGTAGCTCTTCCTCCACCAACGCGCGTAACTCGGCGTCATGCAAGCCCATGCGCTCACTTAAAGCAACCAACTCTGACGCACTCATGCTGAAGAAAAAATTTCGCTAATCACAGGGAAAAAAAACATAAAACCCGCCGAGTCCTGTCGCGGACGCCAAATTTGTGATTGGAAAGAGGACTGCAGGTTCACATTATCTCAGCGTAAAAGGTCGAAGAAATAAACCCAGGCGGCATGTGGGAAAAAAGGAAACTCTATCGTGAGAAACTAAGAGAAAAGGAGGTAAAAACACATAAACAGGAAAGCTGACAAAGAGAACACTCGCCACAGACAAAGGAAAGGTAGAAGGACAAAGAGGAAGCGTGCACTCAACGTTCGGCGGAATGTTCATCGTCCTGAGTGTGCTCTGTGAAGGTGGTGCGTCGGGCGAGGAGGTGTGGCGGGGCGTTGGCGCAATCAAGCCCTCAGGTCGACGCTCTGGTGGACGACAGGGTCAGGTAGTCCGGGCACGCCGTGGTGGATAGCAAGGCGGCCCCCAGGTCTGGTAATCCGGGGATGCCGTGGTGGATAGAAAGGCGGCCCCCAGGCCTGGTAATCCGGGGAAGCAGCGGAGAAGACCAAGCGGCCCGTGTTCTGAAGCTGCCGCACAGGAAGGGAACCGCGGTGCCTAGGTCTGGTGGGCCTGGCGCTCGACGACGGCTGTCCAGGTCTGGTAGCCCGGCCGTCTGCGGCTAAGCCCCAAGTCTGGAAAATCGGGGAGCCAGCAGATCTTCTCCACATCCGTCGCCGACCGCGTTCCAACCGTTCTCCCTCTTCTTCTTCTTCTTCTCCTCAAGTAATATGGCACATACCCACGTGGGGGGGATTGGCCAAGGTATAGGGTAGAATGCCAATGAAGCATTTGCGCGGGGAAGGAAACGTCAGAAGACTGAATCAAGATAAAAAAATTGGGAAAAATAAAATGAATTCAAGAGGTATGAGTCATCCGGAATAGAATCAATCTAGCCTTTTTTGGACATGCGAAAGAATTTTGTGTATAGCTAACAAGATAATCGATTAGTTGCACTTATGTAATCGTGAAGGTAGCCGCATACACTGCTTAACGGGAATCCCTTGGCACTCGCACCGAACGATAGAAGAACTGTAAGAGACAGAGGCAGTCCTAGTCTCGAAAGAGGAACCTCCAGATATTGCTTTCTCTGAACCGCGAACCGCCGGCAAGAGAGGAGAAAATGATCGATTGATTCAACTTGCCCACATGATACACAAAGGTTTGTCGCAGCGAACCCGCACCTGCATAAGTACAAGTTTAAGTGAGGGATTCTACATCGCAGGAGCGTCATGGACACTTCACAAAGCCTTGACTTACACCACCGGATATTCCGTGGGTACTTTAGGTGTTGAAAGTCCACGGTATTCAGCAACGGATCACTCAAAGTGGCTGAAATATGTTGGAACCGCTGGAAACGTGAAGCTGCTAACAGAATGAGGTGAGGGACGGGATATATTACAGGTGCGCTGAGAGCTGACCTTGCCAATAAATCAGCCACCTCGTTAAAATAGACGCCTGAATGCCCAGGTACCCAGACCAAACGGTGAACCTAACTTGCGGAAGCTGATAACGTGGCCAGTGATTAGTCAAAAAAAGGTGTGGTTGGGATACAAAAATTGGAATACTAACGCCTGGGGCCGGGTCAAAAGACTTGAGGAAAGTACGCACTGTTAGAAGTTGGAAGCGGGAATAGAGGTTGGGGATACGCGCTTCCAGATAAAGGACAGCGTTGGAAGCTGATTTTGGGAGCCCGAGGCATAGCCGTAGGGCACGTCTTTCCAGTAAGGCTAATGGCTGCAGCTTGTAGTTCGCGCTACCAGAGAACAAGGGGCAACCAAATTCCAGAATCGGTCTCATATAAGCCTTATAGAGCAACAGTAGCGTGTCACGACGCATGCCAAACTTTTTATTGCCAACTCGGGTCAAACGGCCCAGTGCACGTTCCCCTTTAATAACATTATTCTTAATATGGTGTCGCCAGTCCAAATTTTGGTCATAAGTAACACCTAGGTATTTAACCGACTCCACCTGCGGAATTGGAGTGGAGCGGTAGGCTAGCGAGATGTACATAGGAGCGTCGGGTGGAAATACCAGCACGCCGCATTTGCTGACATTAAGTGATAAATTGATTTGGTCCAACCAGACTTCAAGAGCATTCAGATATGCCTGCAAATACCCGTAGAGCACATGAATATCATTTGCTGATGCGAAAAAAGCTATATCATCTGCGTATACATAAACTGTAACGTTAGGATGAATGGGGATGTCCCGAACTAATATGTTGAAAAGCAGCGGAGAAAGAACAGAGCCTTGCGGCACACCTCTTGATTGACCATAGGTATTAGAACAAAAAGATCCGTCTGTACAGAAGAAAAATCCATCTTTTAGAAATTCACAAATCCAGGCGTAGAGGTAATGCGGTGGTTGTAGTTGAGCAAGCTTGTTAATGAGGACTGTGTGCTCCACGCTGTCATAGGCCTTCGCAACGTCAAGCGTCACCAAGGCCGAAACTTCTCTCTGGCGCATTGAGAGTCGTATTCGGCTCTCGAGATCCACATGCGCGGACCATATGGAACAACCGCGACGAAAGCCAATCTGTGCGGGGCTGAGGCCGTTAATATGATGAACATGCTTTGTGAGGCGACTGTGTACTACTCTTTCTATTAGCTTTACTAAATTTGAGGTTAAAGCAATCGGCCGAATATTGTCTAATTGAAATCCATTGTCTGCATTTTTTAAAAGTAAAATTATTTTCGCAATTTTCCAACTGTGAGGAATCCAAGAGGTTTCCAATGACGCATTTACAATATCTAGAAGGTGAGTTGGAAAGTCGTGCGCTAAAATCTTTAACATGCCCACAGTAATCCCGTCAGATCCCGGAGCAGCAGAGTTCATCGAGGAAACAATTTGCAGGAGCTCCGACACGTCGACCTCAGGATAGTCCGAGCTGGGGGTGAGAGTGTGCAAAGGTTCTGCTTTCTGTACCTGGAAACGTAAGGCCAGCCCCTGCGCGATGCGTTCAAGGTTTTGCTTAGCCTCCTGCGGAGACAATACCATTGACCTTATGCGATTGGAGGCCGGAGAGCTGTTATTCTGCGCCATGAATCTATAGAGAGCCTTCTTATTCTGGGGTTTTGAGAGATACGTGTTTAAATTTTGATTATAATCCTCCTTTGCCTTTTTAACAGTTCTTTTGAAACATGCAGAGAAGAACTTATAATTTATCCAATTAGCTGGGCTCTGATTATAGGAAAGGCTTTTCCAGGCTGCTTTTCTACGACGATAAGCTTTCCCACACTCCTCCGTCCACCAAGGAGACGGCTGTCTGGCAGGAGCAGTAGTGCACACCGAGAATACAGAACTCTCAGCAGCATCTTGCAGAAAGGTAATTGTCCGCTGAGCTCTTTGTGCTCGACCTGAGCTAACTATGGAGGGGAGTGAGGCAGATATCAATTTTTTGTACATAATGTGGTTTAGAAATTTCATGGTTGCACCACCTTTTCTGATAGGCGAGGATATAATAGAAAAGGTTATTGGAAAGTGGTCACTAGATGTACCTGATTCTTCAGTTGACCATGCAGATACGCCAACCCCACGAGATGCTAATGTTAAATCTATGATCGAACGGGATCCTCCACGCATAAATGTTACTGCTCCGGAATTACAGCAGCGCACTGCATTCATTGACATCCAGGACCACAGAAGCTGGCCGCAGGAGTCAGAGCGACTATCCCAGGCACTGTGGTGCGAATTAAAATCTCCTGCGATGACTGTGCTGTTTGCGCCGCTCAGTAAGGTGTCCAAACAGTCTGTCCTGTGAACACCGATTGGGAAGTAGACGTTAGCAATAGTGACTTTGGCGCACTGTGGAAGGGAGATTTCAACCGCCAACAACTCACAGTCAGGGCGCATAACTGTCTGCGAGATTGATGCCCGGTGACATATTTTCGTAGAGATCATAGTTATTAACCCACCACCCCTGCCATTAACGCGATCTACCCTGAAAACACGAAATTTTTTAAATGTGAATGATTTAAGTGGAGAGAGCCACGTTTCTTGTAAAATCACAATATCTGGATTATGTTTATGAAGAAGTAATTCAAGATCCGGTAAAGAAGAAAGTACGGAGCGACAATTCCACTGCATAACTTTTAGACCCGCCATGATTATCGACTGGTTAAAGAGGCATCAACAGCCTCCTTCAGCACATCAGTCTGGGGAATTAATTTGGGGGGTCCTTTCTTTGCTTTGACTTGCGGAACAGCTGACTTCGAGGGTGAGGAAGAAGCTCGACGCTTCTGGGAAGTGGTGAGCATTTCAACGTCCATGCTACAAGGATCTACGTGAGCGACACTGTCAGGAGCGCAGTTGGCAGGCGGTACTTGGGGCACGGTAGGAGACGACATGGAATGACTCTTACTAGCAGCACTCGGGAGTGATGCCGGCGTAGCCGCCGAAACATGTGATTCAGTAGGCAGAGATTGGCCAGCAACAAGTTGAGATAGAGCCTCGGTGAAACTGCCCAGCATTCGCTCGACCACCACAGAAAGAGCCTGTTCTACTGAGGACACTATTGAAGTAGTCAAACTTGACGGTATATCAGCAACAGAGCTTCGCGCACGGCTGGCATATGTATTATCCCTCCGATCCAGAAGTGCATAAGCATCTGCTCTCGAACATCGTTTCGCTTGAATGATATCGAGCAGGCTTTGTTTGTCGGCTCGTTTCGAGCAGTTGACATCATCAGCTGAGTGGTTGCCCTTGCATAGGCAACACTGGGGCTGATCAGAGGCGCAGCTGTCATCTGAATGCCCTTCTCCACAAACCCGGCAGCGGGTCGCCGACTTACACGCTTTACCACTGTGACCGAAACGCCAACAGTTGTTGCACTGAAGAGGACGGGGCTGCAGAGGGTCCACACGATACACTATCGGCCAAACCTTGAGTTCAGAAGGACAGGAGGAACCAGCAAACGTAGTGATAACTGACTCTGTCGCAACACGCACACCATTGAATTCTCTACTGCACCGGTAGACAGAAAGAACCCCCACACCTGCATCCTGAAACTCCTTCAGTATATCCTGCGGGGAAGATGCTGGGTCCACGCCACGAACAATACCTTTGGAACATGCGAGCTGTTCCGGGATGAAGGCTTTAACCGCTAAGGACTGAAATATTTTGCACTGGAGCAGGTCTGTGACACAATCAATGTCAGCGGACCTGCAAACAATGCCTCTCCGGCCGAACAGTAGCACCTCAGAGATCTGGAGGCAGTGGGTAGTGAGAGATCTTAGCTCCTGTTGAAGGACCTTGGGGCTTTTCATCTTGATCGTTCCCTCACCGATCGGCACGAGAGCCACAGGGATGATGTCAATTCCATTTTTACGAAAATTTTCTAGCGGTGCTTTGGGTGGGCAAGCTGGCAAACCAGGTTGCCGTCCCTCCACCTGGGGAGGTCAGCGACATACCTGAGCCAAACGCACCCTCAAATGCACATTAACCTGGCCTACAGACCTAACCTGAGACCTGGCCAAATCCCCCACACAGAACGGCCTCACCAGAGATGACCACGTAGGCACCACCAGGACACCACAGTTGAGCTCGAAGCCAAGCACCAGCTCCCACGCGCTCTTCGCCACGTCTCCTTCTTTTTTTTCTCCCCCTTGAGCGTCTTCGCCCGCCGCAGTGTGGCGCTAGCTTCTGACACAGTTTTATTTAGGGCAGAAGGTGAAGATTTCAGGTTTCGTTGAAAAAACAATTGAGCCTTTGCGACCACATTATTCACGTGGGCGTTCCATGAACAACCAGTTGGGAACGCTACACCCAAATATTTATACATATATTGCTGGTCAATGGCATTTGTGACGGTGCTCATTAAAATATGGAAAAACTATAAGTGTCAATCGAACATCCCTATCAACGCTAAGATCTTCGAACACTCTTCACAGACAGGTGGGTCATACTTTTAGGACCCACCTTGTAGGTAGCTGTTGATTAAGTGTGTGTGGCCACCTCGCATAACCGCTCCCGGTATCCGGCGCTCCGCCATTTGTTTCAGACGGGTTTAAATGCTGTGGAGTTTTTATCGAGCGCAGAAGACCATTCATTTTGCACAAACATTTTATTCGTTTTAGCAAAGATGATGTGTAATCTTCGGCCGGGATGTTGTTGATGTCGACTGCTCTGTGCCTACAGGCAGTAGTGTCTCTGTCGGCTTCCTCATTGCCGGCTAATCCAGTGTGGCTTGGAAAAAAAACTGGAGGGGACGATCAAACTCTGTCTTACGGTAGCGTTAATTGATTAAATCGTCGTGTATATATATATATATATATATATATATATATATATATATATATATATATATATATATATATATATATATATATATATATATATATATATATATATATTTATATATAACCACTGCAACAGGAGCGGTATGAGGAATTCTAGGGATCTGTGAATGTAGACAATGACCGATTCCATATATATATATGGAATCGGTCATTGTCTACATTCACAGATCCCTAGAATTCCTCATACCGCTCCTGTTGCAGTGGTGGATATATATATATATATATATATATATATATATATATATATATATATATATATATATATATATATATATATATATATATATAGACAATGACCGGAATCCGGTCATTGTCTACATTCACAGGTCCCTAGAATTCCTCATACCGCTCCTGTTGCAGTAGTTCCGCGGTTAAGCGATGCGCCACTGCCCTGTGATGGCAGGTGCTGCCACCGGTGGCGCTTGTGAGACCTCTCGCTGCCAATCATCAACTGCCACCTGCCACGATAACCAGTTTGTTCACAATCCGGTGGGCAGGTTGTGATGATGTCACGAGGTAGTGTGGTTTTCCTGGCCCATGCGCCCCTAGGTTTCGCTTCTGGCGATTTTTCGCGGAATTTTCGCTCACAGCCAAAGGCGGCGAGGACGACGCCGACTCTTCAACGACTTGGGATCCTTACAAAGAGACACTGAGAAAATTTCGAACCCAAACCAACGATATGATTTGTTTCACGGAGGTAAG
This sequence comes from Amblyomma americanum, assembly GCF_052857255.1. Taxonomy (NCBI): domain Eukaryota; kingdom Metazoa; phylum Arthropoda; class Arachnida; order Ixodida; family Ixodidae; genus Amblyomma; species Amblyomma americanum. The sequence continues at coordinate 131,508,023 of NC_135502.1, forward strand.
GAGATGCCTTTATAGCAAGTTTCAGACGCAGCAGTTGAGTGGAACACATTTCATATGATTTTGAATGTTATCTGTGGAGCCGCTCGGGATTTGAACCCGAATCGAGTGACGTCAAGGTGCACTTGCCCCAATTACTGTGACGTCACCGAATCCGGAGGTTGTCCACAGGAACGATCAGTGTTTGCCGGCGACGCCGACGTTATCAGGGACGTGACAGTCCCTGTTGGCCGGCCAATCACGATGTCAAAGTGCACTTCAGCGCTGGCGCCGACCGAGACCGATATTGCCCGTACAAAATCGTTTGTAATTAATTATTCGCGCTGTGCACTGGTGGCTTGAGCTCATATAGTGACTACTAGGCCCGTAAGCCTGTTTCAAGGCAGAGCAAATGGACACCCCGTAACTTTGCTTAAGTATCCCTTTAACGCTGTCGCGTGAATACAATGACTATGCCACATTTTTGGGCATGAATAACCTCGTAACAAAGAAACAAGCAGGTGCTTCCAGAAGTGATGGAGTTCAAAGCCAACGCAGAACTGAGCGAGCCAGTAAACACAGTTTATTGTCTGCATTTACGTTAAGATCTATTGTGTACAGTTGTTAGCAACCCAAAGCGGTCGGATCAGAAAGATGCATTTGGTTTTATTTGCCTCATCGATCGCAATGTCTATGGCAGCGCAGCTATAAAGGTCAGGGATTTTTTGTCCGGCCTTAAATAAACAGATGTAATCATTATGTAATGCCGTGAGGTCCATGAATTCCTGTAGGATAACATTTGCAGCGAGAACATTCTTGTTATATTTTGTCGAGGTCAGGTTGCACGTTATGTCTGCCTCGCCCCCGGTAGCAAGCCTTTGCTGAGCTTCGAGAACTGGGGAGGGGGGGGGGGGGGGGGTAAAACTATGTTGCGAGGCACATTTCATGCGAAAAGCAAAATGCGGACGGCTTATTTTGAAAAGTACGTTCATAGTTGATTATTAGGGTATAGACGTGATTTCCGTTCGGGAAGGGTTGCAAGTTTTAAAGAAAACTGTCCACGAAAGAAAACCTCTGCTTGTCAAAGTGCCATTCACTTGGTTCCGCATGGATTATTGAAGCAGGGCCCGTTCGGAAAGCTTCTGTTGCTTTTGGTTGTGAACTGGATCTAAAACACGTAGTATTGTCATCCTTCCCTTTTCTTGGTGGGAGACAATGCACCCGCGGCAGTTTAAGGCTGTGCTTAAGGTTAAGCTGTTCTTCAAACTTTAATGCAACTGTAGTTGAGTCGATTCTTCCAAAACCGTACGAAAGAAGAAATGCTACCCCTCTGACCCCATCGCTCAATATACTGGGGGGGGGGGGGGGGGCAGCTTGAGGGCTCGAGCCCTTCGGCCGTTGTCTGCGGCTATGGGGTTACTCTATTTAAGTGACCACATGCAGCAATGACAACTGAACAAAGCATGGTCGGTGTTGGGCATTCATCTTCAGTATTTAGAACAATATAATGCAACACATTATCGATGCTCTAGGATTACCAGGCACTAAAGGTCTTGCAGAGGAATTTTAAAGAAAATCGGCAATGAGAGTTTTTAAATGCTAATTAAACTTGTTTATTTTTCCCACTTTTTGAATTCCATCCGATGTAAACAAGCAGGTAACAAACTCATCTTTCTAGAAGTAAAAATGTTCCCAGAGGGTAGCAAAGAAGAGCGATAAACACCACTAATATATCACAGCGGCCACGTCGTATTCCTTCTTGCCACACTGTCGTCCTGAAATCTGTCCTTTATGGAACGTATAACTTCTTGAACAACATGCGCAGTTTTTTCACTGCCGAATTCCAACGAAAAAAAAAACGGTTTTCGCCTTGCTTCACACAAGAAGATGTGCATATAACTGCGGGAAAAAAATTCAGGTCTCACACAATCTGACGTTTCATTCTTTCCAGGTCAAAATATTTAATTTTACGAAGCCGCAAAAAGCGACGTTTCGCACCTTTTTCGATAAACAATTTTTTTTCCAGAAAAATACAGCGTTTCTCCAGAAACTAAGGGTCATTCCACTGTGTTGACACATTTGCTTATCAGAGAAAAAAAATTAAATGAAAAATTGTCATAGCTGTTTGATTACCTTTGTTTTCCGAACATAGACATATGCGTGTTGCTAAATATCTTTGGCACGTAGCAAGGTGCAAGGAGCTGATGAATGTTGCTTATGAGCTGTGCTTTGCGTAATTATTACTTGAGTTCGGAGGCAGAAAATGATTTAACAAGAGACGAGTAAGCGGCACTGAACTATGAAGTAGTGATGCCAAAATGGGGCCTCAATAACGGCATTTGAGTATAAAATTAAAAAGTGGGCACTTTGTGAACAGTCGCACGTCTAAGCAGTGTAACTTTCGAAAGAATGTGCTCCGTGCTCAAAAATCGTGTCTCCTTGGCTATAAGCGCCCCGTTCTGGGGTGGGCAAAAATTCCTTTGTCTACACCGCCACTCTGGAAACGTAAGGGATCATCGGTTATTTGTTATCTCCATTTACAAATAATCGATGTTCTAGACTAATTTTGTAAGCTCTAGACTGATGCTGTTCTTTCGAGACATGTTTTTACCTCCGTATCTGTAGGACGTGCCGCATCGGCAGTATTCCGAGCATACTGCGTGTGGAATGTACAGATTGCATGCAACTTCGACGACTGAATGCTTCTTTTTCCACGTAAACAAAACAAATGGGGGAAAACAAGAAGCCCGCCAGATGGCGGGCAATGTCACTCACCGTGTCCGCAAGTTTCTGGCTTCTTTCATATTCTGCAATGACAAAGAAGGAATGTTCGCTTTTAGAAAGAGCATTACTGCTGTAAGACAACAAGAGTAAACTGCAGCAACGATTAACGCACACAGAACCGAACAGCAAGGTCTACGGCGAGGCTTTCGTGGTAAGTTGAAAAGAACTTGATATGAAAAACATGGCGAGCATGGTGAGGTAATTTCTCATCGCTGGCAGAGACCTTAGTTTTGAACAGGACTTGAACTTGTTGACGACCATAGCGATGATCGCGGAAGGTGATGCTTAATCTTTGAAATATTTAAGTGAAGTAAAAATTTAGCATTTTTTTCAGTCGGTTACCTTTCACGTCATCAACAGAGGTGGAACAATGTTTTAAACAAAAGAAGGACCAATGAATATAAGGTACACTAGGTGGCCTTCCGTACTACACAAGGGAAGGGGATAAAAGCAGCAGAGGGCGGAAAACCTGAAGCTCAAGCAGGTAAGATTATCGGTACCAGTCGCACATGCCCGGTGACCTCCACCTTCAATAAAGATTATAACTTTGTTTACGCCGTGTGAAGACCACTGACAAATACCCAATGAAGGCCTACAGAAGAGCAAGATTGCAGTACATCGTGTGGTCGAATTTAGATTTGCAGTTGCACATGCAAAAAAAATGCAATTCATGCGCTTGGTTCATCCTGCACGAGAATGTTGCGCTACTCAAGAAGGTGGGCAGGTTACTGAGCATGCTGCATTTAACACACATTACGTAGTAGAGTGGCACCGCTCAGTAGACGCTGCTCACCTCGTCTGTAAAAAATAGGAGCACCAGATAAGATTAAGGAAATCTTTCGAAACAAGATTAAAACGCTACTGCATACTGAAGGAAAACCATATTACGGGGTACGAGGCCTTTATCATGTGCAGTCAAAATGAGTTTATGGTACTTTAGCACCAACGCTGTTCCTCAGAACTCGTTGGCGTGGGGGGTGGAATTTACAGCTGGCGCTAAGAAACAAGGATCTGAAAGGAGACAACTATTTATGACGCACATCAGCTAACGAGGTGACCTGAGGCCGCATACTTAATGACATGCCTAAGTAGGCGTTGCTTAAACTGGGCGCGCTCCCTTGCTCCAAAAAGTAGCAACGCTCTCGTCGACCTATCGGAAAGCGTTAATTCTGCAGCAGCTTCTCCCGCCGCCTTCAGATCAAACACAGCCCCCTGTTTTTGCTTTGGAATTATTTAATATGAATCGCCAGCATTTTCAGCGCTGGCAGACATCGCCTTTACCATATTCACCCTTGTATTAGTGTCATGTATGCAATGACAAGGGTAGCTCCAGCCGATATGACGTCACAGGAAAGAGGATCATCTGTCGTCACGCAGCCGTCACGTTCGCATTTGGTGCACCAACCACAGTGGAAACGCACGCCCATTTAGTGAATACCACCAAAATACACGACCCGGAGCACAGTAGGAAAAGTGCCGGGCAAAAATGCAGCGTTTTGCCGCGTGACCAGGTTCGAGAAATAGGACTCAGATGACGTCATCTGCAGCTTCCACCAGATACTGAAGCAGTCTGCTTCCTTACTGGTGTCAACAGACTATTAGGTATCACATACGGGTACCATCGTGAATGCGTGTACGAACACACCTCGATACTGACTGCGCACAGCACTCGTTCGCAGGGCGAAGTATACTGGCTGGCACAGAGATGAGTTCCGCGACAAGAGACGCGATGTGTGAAGCATGAAGCAAGCAAATGAAGACAATTAATGCCATGAAGCAGGCTAGCTCGTAGTGCAAACTTATTTGTATGAATGTGCCAAATTTTCACGGAAAATTATGGTATGCATGTGAGGAGTGACATGTTCGTAACATGAAGCACAAGTACTCAATTGCTTGCCTTTGATGTTATGCATTTTTTTTATATGTTACTGAGGCGTCAAGCTGCCGCGGTGGCTCAGTGGTTATGCTGCTTGGCTGCTGACTCCAGAAACGTGTGTTCGATCCTCACCGCGGCGGTCGAATTTCGATGGAGGCGAAATTCTAGAGGCCCGTGTACTGTGCGACGTCAGTGCAAGTGAAAGAACCCCAGGCGGTCGAAATTTCCGGAGCGCTTCACTATGGCGTCCCTCATGGCCTCAGTCGCTTTGGGGCGTTAAGCCCCAATAACCAACCAGCCAAATCAGACGTCAGTCACACATGCTCGTTGATATGTCCATCTATGTGTCCATTTTCTTTAAAAAAACTGATAAAACTTTATATTCTGGCTTGTCAGTGATAGCGATCGTGAAGTTATGCAAACGTTATCTTTGGAGCATTTCTTTATTTTTTTTTGTTAGTGCCTCAAACTTGTAAAAACGGGACATAACATGTGGTGTCCGAGCGTGTACGTTGGCTATTAGTCACCGGCTTGTAGTAAATATGCAGATGATTCAGCTTCTTCTATAGCAGCCTTGAAAGCCTACAAGGTTTTCGCCCGTTGCGTATGCCAAAAACTTGTGGGTGCTGCAACAGTAGTGCGCATGTCCACCTTCTGCAGGGGATGGCATAGTGGGTACTAGAAAATATTATATAGAGGGCAAGTACATCAGTTGCTGCCAGATAGACGGACACGTATACACCAAACTTGATACTAATCAGTAGCGTGTGACCGGGGCTAACTGGTTTTGCGTTTTTGTAAAAGACACGGCGCTAAAAGTACACGCACAAGAAGACTAGGAGACGAAGGGCAGGCGCCGAATTCCGACTGTTGATCCCGAAAGCAAAGCACATGTATTTCACAGAAAGTGTGAAAATATTTGCGTAGCTCGATGCTATAAATACATGTGTTCCACTTTTGAAATTAAACATTTAGATAATGTCGCGTGTCCTATAGGTCCCCTCGCCTTTCTGTGCTTGTACTTGTAGCGTCGTGTCCTTTTAAATAATTGGTATTAATCCTTCCTCTGCACAAGTCGTGTCGTCTCACCCCGTGCGCGGTCGCTATTAGGGCAGCGAAAAGTCCATCGCCCTATCTAAAGTTTAGGGCCATTTAAGAAGCTGCGGATGGAGTAACGGTCGTCATACGCACTGCGTCGAATCCTGTCGGCGCATTGTAATGGCGCAGGGCAAACGCCTCTGCCATCTACATCCTACTACCTTGCCAGAAGGGACCGTTCTCGTGAAGAAAATGGTGCATCCAGCTTGAATGAGCCTATCTATACTCCGCAGCAATGTGGAAGGTGCATCTCTCTCTTCCAATCACAGCTTCCTTCCTCAAACTTTTGAGCACTACTGAACTATTTTTGAAACAGTTATCGCAGTAACTGAAAAGGTAGTTCAAGCTAGTTATTCGGAGCTATAGCAAGCGTATCATGCATTCACAGGTTGAATCAGCAGAGAAAGTGAACACAACCCAGCAGAGGCGAAGTGGTGTGCCGCCATTCGTAAACATGGCGTCCGCAGAGTCTCCTGCGCGCAGCAGCTGGTGCTCTTTCCTTCCCAGCGGTAGAGCCATTAGTCGCAGAATGACGGGAGCGGAGGATCACTGCTATGCAGAGGGTGCCTCCACAGCGCTGCAAAGGACTTTTGCGACGATTTGTGCGAGTGTGAACGCGTGAGGACGAGTGAGATGAACTTATAAATTTTTTTCCATGTGGGGGCATTTCGCTGAAAACGAGATTTTTCAGACACTTTTCTAATAGGTGCTACGAGCAGAGAGCAGTTTTAGGTGGTCATTTTCTGCTCTTCGAACGCTTGCACGCGTAGTTTACGACACCCCGACGAAGTTCTTAACACTACAAGCTATGTAAATTCCGGCAGTATTTTACCGAAAAACTGGGTCACAAATTAATGGTTCGCCTCTATCTTTAATGTTCGCATTTGAACACAAAAATACGATTAGGACCCGGGCGATAATTTTTTTTTCATTGCGATAACAAACCAGAGGCATAATTCAATTAACTTTCGTTTCGCCCTTCAGCTTGCCTTTAAAAATTTTCGGAAGGCCTCTACAAGAAGGAGGCTGGTGCAGGGTTTTCTAAATCAGCACGTAGATGTAAGACCGCCTTTCTCGTGGGTCTTGCTGTTTTCTATATTTTTGCTATATTCTGTTTTTCTAAATATCATTGTTATTATCGTTATGTTTAATTAACATTGCTTCGTCGCGTCATCTGCGCACTTAAATTAAAGTTTACGCACAATATGAAGAGCACGTCACATTGACATTAAGACGCAATTCTTTCAAGTTTCATGTTATTTCAAGTTCAAAATGCAATTCAAGCTCTTTCTCTTTTATTTTAAAAACAAACCCGAGCCTGTGTTTGCCCATAGAGATATACAGCAGCATTAGTTTCTTCATTTGTACATTCACGAATGAAACCATTTTCGAAAGCTAATAGCTCAAGACGCCGCGATCCATAGTCCTTTCAATAATAATAAAAAAAAAACTTGTAAACTTCACCATGGTGAGCGTACGGCTTTAATATCGTCTCGTTGTATGCGTTATACTTTGAATTTTTTGTGTTCATTCGTATATCGTATCTGTTCACATGATGGTGGGTACATTTGTTTATTTTATTTACCATCAGCTTTCTTCATTTCAGTGGCGTTATACTTTTTGTGCATTTGTGTATGTTTCCCCTCTTTATTACGACACTTTACTAATTTTTCATGCTTGCCCCCCCTCCCCCTCTCTCTCCTGCATAAAGCCTTTTTGGGTATTTATGGTGAAGAAATTAATAAAAAATTGCACTTGTCCTCGCAAAGATGTTCTCAGTTTCCTTTGGAGAAGGGCAGAAAGCGGGCGGGAGGGGGGTGGGGGTGAAAGCGATAAAAACATGTCCAGAAAACAATTCTAGAAAGATGCGCCCCGCGCAGTTCAAAGAGCGCAGTGCCTTGCGGTGACAGTTGCGACGCTGCTGAGTATTGAGATGGAGTGGCTACTCTAGCTGCCCTGCCCTGCCATGTCCAGCATAGATAAGCAACGCGGCTGAGAAAAGGGGCGTGGAGATTCTGCTTTTAATGAGAAAAGCTGATGATGTCGAGGGCTGAGCACAAGAAAGCACAAAAGGCACAGGCTACCGCACAGTGGGTGCAAAGTGCGCCCTTTATTACGTGCAGATTCGACCACGTATGCAGGCGCAAATTTGGCTGCTTAAAATTGAATTTCATAACGTGATTCACTTTTCGTATAAACAGTGCAGTTGTATCTGCATTTCTTCTCTCCCACTGTAGACGAAGAACAAATAAGGCGTCGCTCCGCAAGAATTAAGCCTGCTGAGCGTTATTGTGACCGAGCTAATTGGGCGTGAGTCAAGCGGCGACTGCCAGTTGCGCTTACTTTGGGGTTCTGATCTATTGCGGGGATACGATATCCATGGCGTAAGGCACATGCTTTCAGGACAGAGAAATATATCCAAGAAATATTCTTTTACGTGCCTAAGAAACCTTAACCGTAGAATTAGCTAAGAGAAAATAGTCTGAATTATTCATTCTTTATTCGATGATTCCTGCAGCGCCCGAAGGAATTATTGCAGGCGGGACGTACAACGAAATCAAGCATTACAAGTGCCATAGGCAGATGATGGAAGTGTTCGGACAACAGATGGAACAGCCATAACAAAAACAACTGAAGACTGTACTTTGGCGTCTCCGGTAACATATGAGATTTAAAGCTTCACATAAGCCACTAAGTTGCTTAAACCATGTTCTTACAATATAAATGAGTCATGATTTGTAATGGACCATCAGAACAGTGTAACTGGAGCCGCTTTTTACGCACAGAGGAATCGCGGAATATTCTTCGATCCGCAGAAAATTCTTTTCCGTTTATCTTAGTCACCTAACATTTTCGCTCCAGCCAGCTCCGGGAAGCTTTTGGGGAAGAAGTGAACGACTCCTCGCGAAGCAAGGCAAGTCCATCGCCGAACATCAGACCGGGCTTGCGCTTTAATCTAGCCATTTGCGGCCACTCACGAACGCCGAGTAAGAGAGAGGGAGAGAGAGCTCGTAGCCGCGAGCACAAACACTTCCAAACTTCGTCACGGAGGGCGCCACTTTCCCCGTGCCACGGCTCCGGAAATCAATCTAATAACGCGACGACAGGAGCACGTCAAGAGCGGCGCTAAAACGAATAATGGTGCCGCTGGCGGAAATTTCATTACTTCAGAGAGCACGGCTAATGCACCTGGACCACATCGCCCGGCCGCACACGTGGTGATTCTGACAGGCAAGAAGAAGGCCGTCCTTGCTTTTTTTCTATATTTCGTCGCCGACTTCTTTTCGCTGGGTCCCGATCTCTGAAACGACCGAGAGCAATAAGGAAAATGAGTCGAGGAACCCGATTTGTTACGCGGTCTGCGCGGCGCAATCCTCGCCACCGCCCCATCCTCTTCCGCCGGTCTCCGTTTACCCGCTTTCGCGTTCTTGGTCGGCGTAAGATCGGTGCTCGTCTTACGGTGTGAGCGCTTCGTTGTTTTTTTTTTCTTGCCAACCTCTTCCTTAAATGGGGATAGGAGGAAGCTGTCAGAGCGGCCCTGAAAGGGACTGTCACCCACTGCGTGTATGTACTTTTTATTCCTTCGACGCTGCACTAGCCGCTTGACGTTTGTGCCGAAAAAGAATTGTAACCATTAATACAAGCACCGAACGAGCGGGAAGGGCCGCGTACATTGACACACTTGCGCTTAGAGAAGTGAGCAACTCAATATTTTCTTTCTTTTTGTAGTTGTTTGGCACTTCCATTGGCGTTGAGTGAAACAAGTAGAAGTGATTTGACGCTGCGAATTCTATTATAAGGTTGAACACATTGCGTTGGTGAGCGATATATCAGTCAATAAACGAATCGATCAAGAAACCGTTTAATCAATCAATCAATCAATCAATCAATCAATCAATCAATCAATCAATCAATCAATCAATCAATCAATCAATCAATCAATCAAATATCTAATAGGGCCCCCAATCACACTGAGGACAGAAATTCTCTACATCCCTCCTGTTGTCAGGCATCGCTTCAGGAGCGCGCATCCGCAAAACTTTTTGGAAAAGGAGACAGCAGTGTCACAGCCGTCACAATCAGGCAATTTCACCTCGATTCTCTCTTCCGTGAATTCTCCAACCGAGTCTGTTCCTTTGTCACTGTCAGGGCGACAAACCTTTGCAAGTGACATTCCCCTTCCTCGACCGCTGTGAGGAGGCTGCGTGGAGTACGTCGCATGGCCACGGCATAGCCTCGCCTCGCTAGGTATTTTTTCTTGCTTTGCGCTTCACATCGTATTCATGGCAACGCCTCCGTGCGCTTACTGGTGCGGGCCTATCGTCTGAAGACCGCGCCTAATGGTGCGTCACTGGTGCGTTAAGGACGTTTTATTTTATTTCGTTTTATTTAATTCATCCTCATGGTACAAAGTACATTAGAGAAGAGAGGGGATAAGAAAATACAAAGTAAACATCAATAAAAACTCGCATAAATTGAAAACAAAGCACAACACAAAGGACTGAAAATTTCGAGTTGGCATCTGTTCATGACAAACACAGAGGTGCAAAAGATACAAATACAGAACTAAAGAACACGATGAAAAATAGGTATGCAATATCAAATAGTCGGACAGACCATTGGAATTCATTGTTAGCAAGTTTGATCATGATGCTAACGAAAACACTGAAATAGAGAATAGTAGGCACACGTACCAAAACAAATTTTAAATACATCACAGAAGTTTCCTTTCAAGTGCATTTCTAAACATAAATTGATTAACTCGAACTATGGAGGGCGGGGTCATGAAAATGAGCGGGCAGCTTCATGCGGAGGCGGTGCTTCAGAGAGCACGGTAAAATAGGAAGAAATGAACGAGATGAACCAGAAACGAAGAGTGCAGTACCATACCCCTCAGAGCCATGGGAAGACCTTGGAACGAAGCTAGAATGTTTCATTTCTAGTATCAACACGAAAGGCCTAGCGAAAAAGAACGACAGCAACTAGCAGACATCACAACGCGGTCTGATATCGTACGTGAATCAGAACGAAAGAGCAACGAAATATTTTATAGAAGTGTCGTCAGAGCCGCCCCATGCATGCGAGCAAAGTGGACGTTCACATAGACTTTGATGAAAGAAACTGCGAACGGTATTTTCTTTGAATTCTGTTCGCTTTTAACGGCACTCATGACTCGAATATTTCGCAGAGCGATCTTAGCCCCCTGATCTAAGCACCGGGCTGCTTTATTTGAAATATACAAACCTTGTAAGAGGTCCTTAAACAGCAATGAAAAATTGACGTTTACGCTATGCCGTGCAACGTGCTTAACTCAGCGAGAGCTCAGTCGCACGTGTGCAATTTATAGGTTTTTGCGACTGTATGGCAGTAACAGTCCGTAAAGCGGAGGATTGTTTTGGTACGCTGCTGTGGGTATTTTTAAGGGGGACGGGAACACAGACGAATCGAAGATGATAAGGCTTGCATTCAATTACGTGCACATGTGCAGAATATAGGGTGAGCCACTGTTTCACGCCGGGCGCCTCTCCGTGTTATCCTAGAATCTCCTGCTGCGAGAGCGGATGGCACTTGAACATGGAGGGGACCATGCAGAATGCCTGCCGTCGGCGGTTCCAGGATCTGGACCGCCATTTCCGCAAAAGTGCGCAGATATGCGGCATACGCAGAGCTTATTTTTTTCTCCGCACTTGGAGGTGTGCCAAACTTTTTGAAAGCGTCTCTTCTTGTTTTCACTACGATTTTCAAGCTTAAGCACGTCTGCAAAATTTTGAAATGCGACGACGAGAATAATAATAATAATAATAATAATAATAATAATAATAATAATAATAATAATAATAATAATAATAATAATAATAATAATAATAATAATAATAATTGGTTTTGGGGGGGGGGAAGGAAATGGCGCAATATCTGTCTCATATATCGTTGAGAACGTGTGCAGAATTGCTTTTAAAGCTTCCGAAATTAATGACGACGCAAAGCTTTCTGAACTGGAACATGTTTCTTGTGCAAAATCGTGGGCTCCACTGTTGCCTAGCCTTTAGCCCTACGTGCCCGTTTCAAATAGAAACAGAAGAACGGCAGCATTGGATGAGCTGTAGCTGAGAGCGTCGAAGATAGACAAGAAATACCCAAACCTTACGCCGATTATGTCCGTTTGGCCGTGCTATTACACCAAAGAAAATTTTATAATGGCGAGTAGATCTAATTTCCCTTAGGTATTAGGTATTATTCATTCCGTATGCCTGCAAACTTCCTAGTTTCATCCACCCACCTAACCTCCTGCTGTCCCCTGCTACGCTTGTCTTCTCTTGGAGTCCACTCCGTTACCCATGAGGACCAGAGCGTGGTTATCCTGCCTCCGCATTACATGCCCTGCCCATTTCTTCCTCTTGATTTCGAATAGGATGCCATTCTATTGGCAAACTTAAGTAAACTTTCGTGTTGTGTATTTAACAGTGGAGGGAGAAATGGGGTTGCGATGCTGGACAGATCGCCTCGAGAAGAAATTTATAAACAAATCAGTACTTTTTATTTAGATTCGGATGACAGCAGTTTCCATTTGGGCAATAAGTATCGCTTTTTGCAAGCGTTTCTCCTTGGATCATTATAATAATTTATAGCTCTCTCCCTTTTTTCCCGCCCAGGTAAACCAACTATTGCTTTCTCGTCCATGACAAATCCCCTAGTCACGTATTACTCAGTTCAACCTTTAAACAATCAGTGCATCTCGGCTCTTTCTCGTTCCAAACACCCGTGTTGGGAGTATATGTTAGAAGAAAAAGGTTTTCAAGCGTATGTCAATATATGCCTCACTTTCTTTGTCTTGCGTACAATAGGAAACATTGCTTACGTCGTTAAAGAGAGGGTGTGGCACCAAACATGGGCGATCGTTCATGAAGTGCGCCGAAGGAGTTGTCTACGAAATTCTCCTCTCGTGCGGCCGCTCCTATATAGGACAAACTGGGCGCTGCGTTAACGAGCGAATCAGGGAACACGAAAGAAACGTTGAGCAAGATAAAGAAGGCACAAACATGCCTAAGCACATAAGGTCCTGCTTGTCACGCTCTTGTAAGCCATGTTTTTCCGGTGCGCGTATCTATCAAAAAGCAGAGATACAAAATATAGGAAATTATTTGAAAGTTTGTTTATTGCAAAGAAAGGCAGAAAGTGCGTCAGCGACATGTCCATATTTTTATATAATGCTGAGAACAGTTTTTTCACTCGTTCGCTATCATATCAACTTTGAAGATGATAGTAATATTCCTTGCATGTAAGACGGTGTATATTTGTGCGTGTTGCCTTGGAATAAATCAGTTGTGAGTGGCGCTGAAGTCCCGTCTTTCTGCCTTGTGTTGTGTCTTATTTCGCGCCTGTAATCAAAGATGAACAGTTACCAACTTGCCCAGCAATACGTTCTTTTAAACAAACCTGGCCTTCGCAGTGTCGTTTCTGACTATCGTCCCGTCTCTTTGACAAGTATTGCTTGTAAAGTTTTAGTGCGTGTGTTTTTCACTTCTATTATTAACCATATGAACCAGCATGCCTTGTTAAATAAACGGCATCATTCTTTTCGGAAAGTGTTTTTCTGTGTAAACAGTTGAAGGAATTAATTCATGACCAGGGATGCGCACATGACGAAGTGTTTTCTATAGACTTCGTCTTCTTAGGTTTTAGAAAGGTATTTGATGTTGTTCGCCATTCTCTTCTGCTGCAGAAACTGTCTTGGTATAATATTATTATCAAAATTACTGACTTATAAAAGGAAAACGAAGAGTAGTAATAAATAGTAAGTTATTAAGAGAATGTGTTGTATCTTATGGGGTACCTCAAGGAACAGTCCTCAGACCTTTTTTATTTTTTAATTTTATGGCGCTAACATTGCCTCGAATATTAATTGAGCAGGGTGTGTTGCTGGGCGAGTTTGTTTGACATTCTGAGCAAGCACTGCGTGTCTCGTCCTCCCCTCGTCCGTCGTCTGCCAGCGCTTCAGTGCTCTAATATTAATCTGTTTGCAGATGACTGTGCGTTGTACAAGGTTATTTGTGGTCCGGAGCACCGTGTCGCACTACTAGATGATTCAGTAGGAGTGCCGAATAGCCAATGAAATGAGAGATGTGCGTAAACATGCAAAAATTTGTATATACGCACGCACGAGAAAAGAAATCCGCATGAGTTCGTTTATGTTGTTAAAGCAACGCTACTTTCTTCAGGTCCAGAATAAAAACACCTCGATGTAAACATAACCACTAATATAACTTGGTGACGTCATTTCGACTATGACATATGCTCAGTTCTCGAATATGATTGCTCACTAAAGGACCCTTCGTATAAAACAGATATTGATAACCTGCAGGCTAGGGTGCAAAGTAGGAGTGTGCTATATGTTTTAATAATTATTGCCGGGATTTTAGCGTTTCAAGTGCGAAAAGCTCTTCGGGATGGCAGCTGCTAAAAAACGCAGATATTCCTTGCAATACAATTTTTTCACAGTGTTTATTATTGAAAGACCGGCATAAACCATGACTTGTGTATTTATGTTCCTAACTACATTCCGCTACCGCTTGGCCATGCGCTGAAAGCAGACGACATTACCTGTAGATCTGACGTCAAAAATGGCGGACAAAACGTTTAGAAACAGGAACAAGTTCATGATCGAAATTTTTTTCGTATATTGTAACAATTTACTATAATAATCAATATATCCTCGGATCTCCCGTCGGCAGGCTTGAAATTTTTTGCTATTACCGTTTTTGCTTTCGTGAAAAGCGTTCCCTGTTGGTTTTCTGTGACAGTCTCAACTTTTCGATGCAAGTGACGGGAACACTCTAAGAGAAAGGTTTTGCTATACATCCGGAGAGTGGACCATTACCTTCAATATTTCTATAACAATACCTAACAATATTGCAATTTTCAAAATTTTTGTCCAAGAATGTTGGAAATGTATGGTTTTTTCGCATGGTCTATAAGAGATTGGAATAGGCGATCTGCAGAGGTAATGTTTATTATGTCCAGTGATTGATTTGCTTAATCACTGTAAGTATGTTGTTTGGGGGTTGAACTTGTGATGTAACGGCACCATGAAAATGGTAGGAAAATGGGCAACGTGCATCTTCATGCGTACAAATGAACGGAAAATTGAGGCAGTTATCTTCCGGGCAATATATAACAAAATATACCGGCACATCAAACCAAAATACTGAACTCCCATGATATAGATATTGTAGGCAGTTTAAAATGTCTCGGCGCAATTTTCTCCTCTCACATGCCTTGGGACGAGACGACAAAGTTAGGTCCATTCACCGGCATTGGTAGGCCGAATAAAACACCAACTATCAATGTTATCTAAGCTGCTTATATATCTCACTTTTTTATTCTCGTCACAACTACTGTAAACTTGTGTAAGAGACACCAGCGCCCACTAGCTTGCAACGCATTTACTTCTTGCAGAGGAAATATATGCGTCATATTTATAATGCACCCTCGGAATCACACACTGCTAAGCATTTCACAATGCCAGAATAATCAGTACGCACAGTTTATATAAATATCGACAGAGCGTGACGTTTAAATCAGAAATAAAACAAAACCTCACTAGTTTAAAAGTTCCTAGAAATTTGGAAGATATGTACAGCACTACCCAAATGGATGTAGAGAAAGCTGGTTAGTTCCTACTTCTCGTTTCAACTCCGGACAACGGGCGTTTATCGTACACGTTACCCTTTCTTTTTAGCGCCTAGATATTAGATGGCTTCTATTTATTTTGTTCTTTCTGCCAGAATCTCCGCCTTTTGTTTAGCACTTATTTATGAAAGTTACATTTCTCTGTGATTTCATGTTATTGTTTGGTTTGTACTCAACTGTAATCGGAGTTAGTTTTTTTATTTTTAAAAACACAGCATTTACCACCTTTACCTTATATTCTACTTGCTGTGCCAGTTTTGTCTCTATTTATGATATGCTGCGTGTATGAAAACAAACCAGGGACTGCGGGCTGGTCAAGCTGCCGGCGAGCGGTTTTTTTTTTCGCCGCCCTCCCATGTCAAATGTATGATGACAAATAAACATTACTATTATGTGTCACGGTTGCATTGTTTGTATTGCGGTTTGCTTCTTGTTTTCATTTGTATGGTGTATTATTCTATCCTAATGTAATACCATTTTGTGGCACCGTGGGTATTGCGATAAATAAATAAATAAATAAATAAATAAATAAATAAATAAATAAATGCGCTATGTCCGGAGACAGTACGTGGACTCGATGGGAAACGAAAGATGACTGATGCCTCTACCAATCAGTCAAAAATTTGCTGCGGCACCGCAATACGGAACAACGTGAGGCACCTTTAAGGAATAAAGCAACCCGCACTAGCCACTTTCTTTCACTGCGACGACGCATACCTGGAATGGCCTATGCCACTTCGGTCGAGCAAGTGGTTTGTATAGAAAGAGATATATGAAACACTCGGTCAAAGAGCTGCGCAGCCGTCCAAACGGCATGAAAGCTGTATACAGTCAGATATTTACAGATAAACTCAAGTTTAATTGTCGCCTAATTGGTCGCCTAACGCTATTTCACAAGCTATATCATCACGTTGCGCTTCACAACTATTTCATGTCACCCCCCGAATACATTTCACGTCGCATCGATCACCGCCACAAGGTTGGCATCCCAACATGCCACACCAAATCTTCTTTTCAGTCTTATCTTCTCCGCACATCTGTGGAATGGAACCGCCTTCCCGCCGATATTGCAGCCATTCCTGATAATAAAATCTTTCATAACGCTGTAGCTAATATTGTTAATTCTGAAGTAAGTTGATTGTGTGTTTTATCTGTTTCACTGTATTGTAAACGTTGTTTCTATACTATTTACGTTTTCTGGATGTTGTTATTTGTTTTATTCTGGAGGAAATTTCTTTGTAATACCTATTTTCACTCTATTCTATTTCATTGTTGTTTATCCTAAACCCACTCCCCTCTGTAATGCCTTTGACCCTGAGGGTACAATGAATAAATAAATAAATAAATAAATAAATAAATAAATAAATAAATAAATAAATAAATAAATAAATAAATGCTAAAAAAACAGTATGCGACTGAGTGTTTCAATGGGCTTGTCGAGCAGTGGTCTCCAGCTTGCATGACGCTGTAGGTGACTTCAGTATTGTAAGCGGGCACAACCTGGGTACCTCAAGGCAGATGGTAGCATAGAAGCAGGATGCTACACCACAATGGCTTTCACCAAAGCAGATTACGAACGGATAAAGAGGGTTTTGCGCCCATCAGTTAATTACACAAAACGGGCGAGCAAGAACAACGACAAGCGACACCAGCTAAGGAGGCCTCACTAGGTGTTAAGGGGTCGCAGCTATGAGTACGCGGCAGTTTAGATCTGTACTGATTGAATTTCGTGTCTCTGTTATGGTTTGAATACATTATTTCTGTTTTTCTCAAAACACGTTTTGGCTGACTCGCATGTTATGCCAATAATAACAACATTTTTTCCCGAGTGAATATTTTTGAATTAAATTTCTGCACTAATTGCCAGCACATTGGCGCATGCAATGAACGAGGATAAATAAAACTATAGGGAAGATCTTGATATTACAGCTCATAGTTGTACAGATCTGATCAATCGAGGTGAATTTTTTACCTTGTTTAGTTTTTCATACAATTAGTCCTTAATATTCATCACATTGCATCTATCTTAGTTCATTTCAAGCAGCAAGCATGAAACTGCATAAACGTCAAAGCTAGGGTCGGTTCGACATTTTAGTGGTTACTTATCAGTTTCGGCGACAGTGCAACACTGGTGCATTTTTTGCCAATCGATGACAAGAAGAACGTAAATGAACCCTTGTGCATACTTTACATAGTGAGATAACGTGAATAAAACGCGCAGAGTCAGTTGAACTAAATATTACAGTCCCAACTGACGATTTCAAATTTTTGTATTTCATTTGTGGCCTGCATAGCTAAATGAAAGAGAGAGAGAGAGAAAAGGCGGGGAGGTTAACTAGGCAGCGCCCGGTATGCTACCCTACACATGAAAAGGGGAACGGAGGGAGAGATAAAAAAGGAAGAGAACAAAGGGATATGATCACTTTTCCACGTGTCTGTTGGCCGTTACTTGCAGGGTACACAGGGCGCTCACTGATTGTTCACAATCTTGCACTCAGTTCTGAGTCCTTTAAGAACTTTAAAGGTGCCTTCAAAGCTGTCCTCTGCGATGAAGGCTTACTCCAAGGACCCAGAATATTTGCTTCAGTAAGGGGCCGATGATCTAAACGGCGGAGTGTTGCAGCCAGGAGTGCACGCTCACGCTGAAACCGAGGGCAGTTACAAAGAAGGTGTTCTATAGTCTCATCGCACCCACAGTTCTCACACGCAGGAGAGTCTGCCATTGCGATTAAGTGGGAGTAGGCATTTGTGAACGCCATTCGCAGCCACAGTCGACACAACAGCGTAGCATCGCAGCGGGAGAGGCCGGACGGAGGACTGAGTTGAAGTAAGGGGTCTAGGCGGTGCAGACAGGATGTGGAGTTGCCAGTAGAAGACCATGACGCTAAAAGCTCTCTTCGGCCAAGCATTCGCCGATGTCTTGCTGCGTCGGCTCTTGTCAACGGTGTCTGGACAACGTTGGCACTGTCGTGAGCCGCTCGAGCTGCAGCGTCAGCTGCGTCGTTTCCAACAATGCCTGAGTGTCCCGGTATCCACTGGAAGACGATGTCATGACCCTCTTCCTGCGCCTGGTGTTGGAGATGTCTTAATTCAGCTACGAGTTGATCGTGATCGCCATGGCGTAAAGCAGAATTAAGACACTGTAAGGCTGATTTTGAGTCAAAGAACACAACCCATTTGTGGGGTGTTTGTGCACCGATGTACTGCACAGCCGCGCGAAGAGCGGCCAATTCTGACCCGGTGGAGGTTTTCCGATGTGAAGTTTGCTGAACAATACTGGTCTGTCTCGCAGGAATGACCACGGCGTAGGTTGAACTTGTACCTGAGACCGAACCATCTGTATACACATGAGTGCGGTCACTATATGCGGCGTGGAGTAGGCAGAGTGTCAACTGTTTAATGGCCGGTGTCGATAAGTTCAATTTTTTCGTTATGCCCGGAATTGTAAGGCGCCCGCATGGCTCCCGCAGACACCACAGCGCTGAGGAAGGCCGTGCTGCCGGAGTGAACTGCGATGGGATGGACGACTGGTGGGCTGCTATAACCTTTGAAAACGCTGCGTGTGGTCTTTGATTCGCCACTGATACAAGGTGGTGCAGTGGAATCCTTGTTAGATGCCGTATGTGGATTCGCAGGGTTTCAAGGGTTATATACGTCGAGAGTGGGTAGTCCTGGGCGATTGCAATGGTACCAACTGTTGATGCGCTGCGAGGTAGCCCCAGACATGTGCGAAGTGCCTGATCTTGTATAGTTTGGAGAGCACGCAAAATCGTCTTGCATGTGCTTGAAAGCACTGGTGCACTATACCGAAAAAATCCAAAAAAAAGAGTGCTCTGTAGAGTTGCAGCATTGATAGAATCGACAATCCCCATGATTTTCCGCCAAGAAATCTGAGCAGGTGTGTGATATATATTAGTTTTTTCTTTACAATGCAGCAATGTGGGCTCCATGATAAATTCTGATCTATAACGATTCCTAAAAAACGATGAGATGCACGATAGGCATTGACATGGCCGTCAATAGTTAGCGGATAACGAGTCATACTTTTGGCCGTGAATGCCACTATAGCGTACTTCTCGGCTGACACGCTCAGACCTTGATCTCGGAGATAAGAGGAAGTTATGGTTGCTGCCCTCTGAAGTCTTGCTCGCACCTGGAGACGCGTCACAGAGGATGCCCATATGCAGATGTCATCGGCATACATAGAGATATGGACAATATTAGGTAGGTACTCCTGGAGTCTTGTAAGTGTTAGATTAAACAAAGTAGGACTGAGCACTCCGCCCTGGGGCATGCCCGGTATGTGTAATGCACGGGTGTAGAGCAATCTTCACACATAATAAAAAATGTCCTTTTGGTCACATAGCTTTCGATCCACCTATACATCCGTCCACCGATTCCAACAGCCTCTAGCGCATCAAGGATGGCCTCATGTGTCACGTTGTCGTATGCACCTTTGATGTCAAGAAAAAGTGCCGCGCACATGCGCTTCTGGTGTTTCTGTTGCTGTACTGTGGACACGAGATCATTGACGTTGTCTATAGAAGAACGACCCCGTCGTAAACCGGCCATGGCATTAGGATACACGTTATTGTGCTCAAGGTACCGCTCAAGACGCGCCAGAAGCCCTCTTTCCATGACTTTCCCACACAACTAGCCAAAGCTATTGGCCTGCATGATGACAGGTCGAGCGGGGATTTCCCTGGTTTTAGTAATGGTACCATGCGACTGGATTTCCACTGGGGAGGGACAACTCCGTCTTGCCACGAGTGGTTGTAAAGGCTGAGTAGCTCTCTACGCGCGTCGTGGCCAAGGTGGCACAGCGCAGCATGTGTAATGCCATCTGGACCTGGTGCAGACGAACACTTACATTCTGCAAGGGCAGCATCAAGTTCCTCACGAGTAAAGACAACATCCATCGATGAATCCCGTGATGCGGGAGGAACACGCTGGGAACCCGAGGTAGTCACTGCACCCGCGATCGTCCCGCAGAAGTCAGTTGCAACTTCAATCTGATGACGGTTTTGATGCAGAGCCAACGCTTAGAAAGGCTGTCTTTGCTGTGGAGGCGTTCGAAGCCCCCGCACTGTCCGCCAAATGAGGGACATGGGCTTTCGAGGATCCAGAGATTTGCAGATGGACTTCCAGCGCTTTTCCGCCAGCGAGTCCATTCGTCGCTTGATTTTCCTCTGCACACGACGCGCCTCTCTGAGGTCCCTTACGCATTTGGTCCGCCTGTAACGTCTTTATGCACACCGACGAAAAGCACGTAGGTGGTCTAATTCAACATCAAATTCGGTGCGCATTCTAGTTGACGTGAGGAAGCCTCTAGCAGCCTTCATTGCTGTTGCTATAATGTCCTCCAAACTGGAAGTGAGGGCTTCTTTACACGCCTCTTCCATTCGAGTTTTAAATGCCGTCCAATCGATGTGCGCGTGTTTAGCTGGGCCGGACGCCCCAAGACCTGGAATCTTGAGGTAGGTGGGTATGAGGTCACTCCCGTGGGTCTCCACATCACAAAACCACTGGACACGCCGGCGCAGAGACCGCGAAACCAGCGTCAGGTATAGGAAACTGCTGTATGAACTGCCTCGCAGGTATGTCGGGCTGCCGTCATTCATTACGGAAAGTTCATTTTCCGAAGCAAATAAGGCCAGATTCCGCCCTTTGGCGTTGACTATAGGACTTCCACACAGTTGGTGGTGGGCGTTGAAATCTCCGCTGATAATACAAAGAGCCCGCGTTGCCTCCATAATTGTCTTTCACCTGTCGCAGCCCAGTTGAGAGGAGGCGGAGACATACGCCACAATCAATGTGAACTCTAGGGATCCTTTTCTGACTATGAAACACACGTACTGATTGTAATTGTGGGGCTGAACTGGGCAGAAAACGTACGTTATGTCAGTGCGGATGTAGACCAGAACTTTGCTGCGCTTCCCGCATGTCGGAGCAAAGAAGGGCTCGTACCCGGAAAGCCTGATTGCTTGGGATAAGTTAGGTTCACAGATGAGTAATATCGGGATGTGGTTGCTGAAAACATATTGCCGAAAACTTGCGATTCGTGAGTTGAGCCCTCTTGCGTTCCACTGGAAGACCGCAGCGCCCCTGACTTCCTCACGAAACGTGGGAAGCTGGCCAGCCATTATGTTTTAAAGATATTGTAGTGCTGGAACCAGAGAGTCTAGCACCAGTAAGACGCTTCGGGCGGTTGACGATTGCAGGGCCTGTATCAGAGGGCGAATGGCGTTGACCACCGTCCTGAGGATCACGAGGGCTTGGCGATCTTGCTCTGGGAGCCCGTCTCTAACGACAGGTGAGCTCGGCGATGGGAGCTTGCGCTGAGGAGGCTCAGCAGGACGTAACGGTGGAAGCGCTGGCCAAGCATCCGCACACGAAAAGGTCTGATTATCCTTGGCGACATTTCGCGGACTGGACACACTTGTACGTGGCGGCACGGGAGGAGGTTGAGAAGGAGGTGCCGTGGGCGCATCGATGTGGTTGCTTTTTGCAATACACTTTCTTGAGTTCTTCTTGCGGCGAGAACGCCTTTTCTGAACAGTCGCGGCAGCTTCACGGTGCGTAGAATTGTCCCGAACCATTTGCTTTAGAACGGCATGCTCGTTTTTTAAGCGCGGACAATTCTTAGATGAGGCGTCCTGAGGCCCGTTGTAGTTGGCACACTTAAGCACTTGTGCATTACATGACTCAGCGCTGTGAGCTCCGGCACAACAAGAGCACACTCTCGTGTTGTCGCAGACCCCGCTCACATGACCCAGTTTCAAACATTTGTGGCACTCCAGGGGTTTCGGAATGAATGGCCGCACGGCATGACGGAAATGGCCCACCTTCACGTGTGATGGAGGGCTGTCGCCTTGGAACAAAATATTCACACAAAGGGAATTGCCCAGACGCGATACCCGTAGAATTACGGTGCCATCATTTGCCGGCTTCACGAGCATGGGCAAATCATCTTGCGTGATAGCCTCGTCGACATCATAAATTACGCCGGAATAGGACTCTTTCTCGCCGAGGGGGATAACGGTACGTACTGATAATCCGCCGAGCTGAGTTATGACCCGCAGTAGTTCCAACGCAGCCGCAAGTTGGATATCAACGGCTACAATGTTCTTCCGCGCATTCACTCGAACGTCTTTGATTTCGTTAGGCACGAGGGCATCGAGTTCTACAAAGATGACTTGCCTGTTAAGCCGCCTCATGTTGTCGGTTGGCTGCACAAGAAGGATGAGGATGGTGTATGTCGGTGTGTTGCCACTAGTTTTTACAGTGGACTCACTGGATGACGACCTGGCTCCGAGCAGTCTTCTCTTGGTCCTCCGACTGAGGTAAGTCTCAAAGCCGTCCTCACTGCTAGCCTCGCTGAGGTACTCGATGGTGTCATCGCTGTCGGGGTCGCTCGAACGGCTGCACCGCTTCCTCGACGAGCTCGAGGAGGAGGCCGCCGGGCCATTCGGAGGCCCCGGAGGGTTCAGATCCATCGCCGTATGATGGGGGACGGCGTCCCCGCAGTATACACGCAAAAACACAGAAAAAAGCTGGAGACTTAAAGCGTTCCACAAGGATTCACTTCATCGTCTTCGTCCCATAGCTTAATGGCTTATTAATAAGTCCGCAGCGTGACATGCCGATCGTCTCAGCCATAAACACGCGGCTGCAAAGGCCATATCCTGGATCGCAGTGTATGCCTACTATTGACCACGACCAGCGTGGTCATGAAAAGCTGCAAAGAAGAATGAAAAATTGAATACTTTATAATCCTTCACTTTGACGTACGGAACTTCCTGTACACAACTCCAAGTAGCCTCCTCAAACTCTTTTGATCTGATGCCGAGCGAGCAGGGGCTTTATGGGTAAAGTAGCCTGAGTAAAAAAATTGAGGGAAAACTCCCAGCGAGCAGCAGAATTGTAACCAGCGAATTGGCATCTATCCGAACGCTGCGATACGGCCGCAAAGGAAAGCTATATAGCTTTCACAGGAACGTCATGAGCACGTTAACATCTTCGGGCTGAGATCAGTTCGCTCTTGCCTTACCACCTGCTATGCTAGCCATCCCGGTCAGCTCAGCCGGTAGATCGACTGCTCCGGATAAACAGTGGTCCCAGGTTGCATCGCTGGACCAGAACGAATTTTAGTGAGAAATCTGCATTCACGGCGAAAGCCGTCGGATGAGTGAAGCCTCCTTGCGGGTCGCGTGACCCAATTTACGGCGGTAATTTGCCGAATTAAAGACGTGTGAGACACCAAGCAAAACTAAGATTGGGGAAGTCCCTGCATGGTAAGGATGGCAGACATGGTATGGCACATGAGGCATGTCCCAAATTTGGTTAGCATACCCAAAATTTGCCCTTAGAATGACCTTGGCCGAATATAACTGCCAGTGAATCTGAGTGTGCTCGGGTGGGAGACAGGCTTGTCCTAGTCGTAAAATGGAGCTGGCCCACCTCCAAAAATCGGGTTTGCCCACTCCCATAAATTGATGATGCACCTCCGGAAATTGAGTTGACCCACCATCGGAACCAGCATGGGACATCCCCAAAATGGGCTTGTACCCCCCCCCCCCCCCCCCCGAAATTTGGGTGGCCCTTCCCAGAAAATTTGAAAATTGCGTTCACTGACTGTCGGAACCGACTTGGGACTCCACGACAGTGTCTGGCCCACCCGCAAAATTTGGCCGGCACAGCGTGCTTTCGCGCAATATTTCGTACTTAGCAATGCTAAACCGCTAGCCAATTTTTTTTTTCCACTAGCAAGTTTCTTTGTGGTAGTATGACTACACTTGGGTGGATGCTTATCAGCAATTACTCCCTGACAGTAGAATTGCCAGTTTTTATGCAGCTTTTCAAATTATCGTTAGCCGTCAGTTACGAATTTACAACTGAGGCTGCCGGTGCAACAATTGAGAGCGCAACATTGCCAGCGCCCCGTCAACCCCTGATGTTGGCGGGGAGCTGGAAAACCGTTGATTTGGGCACAAGAAGCCTCATCATGTCTATATTAAGATAGCTGAATTTTAAGCGCGTGCACACTAGATGCCGGTACTCAAGATAGCCGGAGTAAGAGGGGCGGGGGGGGGGGGGGTGCACTCGACGAGCTACTTTGTTGCTGACTAGGAAAGGAATATTAAGCGGCAGGTTTGAATGCGTATTTTCATTTTCCGTTTTCCGTCCCCTGCTGCTTTCATAGACCCAAGATGACTTCTTACTATAGTCCACGTGTCGACCATTTTGGGCTTGTGTTGCATGGCTCCGTTTCTTGATTCTGTGCGCTGATTGCTGCCATGAATCCTTCGCTTCTCAGAAACAAGAGTGGACCACTAATTTGTGGAAGCGGAAATGCCTCCTAGACATGTGCAACCTCTCATACAACGATATTCAATCTGGCTAAAGCGTCATGCAAGCCTAAGGTGGCGTCAGCCATGGGGATTTCGGTTCCACGGCTTTTGTTTCCCTTATTAGGAACCCTCTGTGGAGCTTCTGCAAGAGGAAGGAGAGGAAGGGGTTTTCGAGAGAAACTAAGAGCGATTAGTAAAGAATTCCTTAATCCATAATGAAGCATTAGGATACAGTTTCAGTTGGACTAGTTTTAGCAGTAAACTCCTGCGAAATATTTTGCCAAATGGTTTCGCAAAGTGTAGAGAAATAGCATCAGTTTGGAATATAGGACGAGGTTACAACAATATCATGAAGCAAGATGGTGAGTTTTGCATGGCATGACAAATCTTTGCGAAGCGCGTGCTCTGAAGGCAGAAGTAGGTTGGTACTGCCGAGAAAGTTCTTGATTTGAAAGAAGATGATCTGAGAAAAGAGATTTTCTATCATTCTAGACGTTAAGTTGGTTAATGAAAGGATAAAAATTTAGTGGGGAGTCTTTGTTACCAGATTACAGGCAGGAACGACATTTCCCACTTCCAAGCGTTCGGAAGTACCCTGCAGAAAGCGACTGTGAGAACATCAGATTCAAGTACGCTGCTAAAAAGTCTTTAGTATTGCACAATACATTAGAGTTAATCTCGTCTAGCCTACTCGAGCTGACGACAAAATTTTAATTTCTTCAATGTGGGAGGATATGCCAGCTTCATAAAATATAACAGCACATATATTTGACTGAATATTAGCGGATGAGGCAAAAGTCGGCGCGTGAATTTCAAATAGTAAATGCAGATAAAGAGCGCCAAACATTTCAGCGCATCCGATGTCACTGGCATCGTGTCTAGATTCTTTACTAAGAGCGAGCTTCTGTGCCAGCTGCGGATTTATTGTCAGCTATAATTTTATATGATTATCAGTCAAATTGTTTGTGGCCGTTTTATGCTCATTGAGCCGTTTGTTGATAATTGTCCTGTTAAACCGATGTATTTTTTGCCGCGCATCATTGCCCTTTCGACCTTGGACGAGGTCTTTTTGTGGGGCTTGTTTCTTCCGTTCTATTTCGGAACTTAGATAAAAGTTCCTTATTTCCGTGCCAGCGCGCGTCCTGTCTGCTTCTTATCTCGTGTACTGCGTCGACGTAATGACCATCTGGCTCGCCTTTAGATTCTTCGTGGGTATTCTCTCAATGTGCCACACGTCAAATCAGGCCTGCGGAAAGCTCAGCAAGGGGTTGTGCTCCTCTGAAGACTTCATTCATTGCTACTGCGGCGATCTGCACCACGTCCTTAATCAGCACTACGGAGGTCAAACGAAAAGCAAAAGCCTAACGGAGGCATTTCGCAGGCGTTTTTGGAAAAGTATCTCGATGTTGGACCTTGAACTCCAATACAACTAAGGCAACGCACCGCGCAGAAGGTTTACTGGTGCACAATGTGCAGTGCCACTCTTCATCGATGTCACATCTACAAATGAGAGCCGATAGCGCTGAAGGTCTGGCTGGATCGAAAGCAGGTCTCTAGTGATTTCAGCAAAGATGGAGAGGGAAATAAAGAGAGAGAGAGTGAGAAAGTGGTTGGCTGCCTATTTTACATATAGTATTATACAAAGAGGTGAAATCTCTTCTAAACTTCGCTGTTTGCTCAATTTATGTAGAAGAAGCGTAAGAGAACTTGCTGTTGGGTTTGTTGGTCTCGGCTTATTCTTGCTTTTAAGGCACGAAAACAGGACAAAACGCGAAGGAAGACAATACAACCGGACGAAGCGACTACAAAGTGCCTCCTGTTGTCGCTTCGTCCAGGAGGCGCTTCGTCCTGCTGTTTTCCTTCGTTGTTTGTCCTCTTTTCGCGCCTTCAAAATGAAGAGTAGAAGACGCGATCCCTACGCTCTGCCAGTGGGTTCTTTGTTCTCATGTGTAGCTGGAGCTGAGTGGCCAGCCCTGGACTGACTCATGGTGTGAAGGCGTGAGTCTCCTTTTCTCTTGCAGCCGTTGAGTGGCGATGCACACTTTTTATTTTTCTCCATCTCGGGCATTAGAAAACATCATCATTATCATCATCATCACCATCACCATCATCATATCATCATCATCATCATCATCATCATCATCATCATCATCAGCCTTACTACACCCACTGCAGGGCAAAGGCCTCTCCCATGCCTCTCCAATTAACCCGGTCCTTTGCCAGCTGCATGTACCTTTTGCCTGCAAACTTCCCAATATCATCCGCCCACCTGAGCTTCTGCCGCCCCCTGCTACGCTTGCCTTCTCTTGTAATCCACTCCGTTACCCTTAAGGACCAGCGGTTACCTTGCCTTCGCATTACATGCCATGCCCAAGCCCATTTCTTCCTCTTGATATAGACTAGGATGTCATTAACCCGCGTTTGTTCCCTCACCCTCTGCCCGCTTCCGGTCTCTTAACGTTACACCTATCATTCTTCTTTCCATAGCTCGCTGCTTTGTCTTTAAGCTGAATCCTTTTCGTTATCCTCCGCGTTCCTACCCCGTTAGTGAGTACCGGTAAGATATAGCTGTTGTATACTTTTCTCTTGAGGGATATTGGTAAGGTTCTATTCATGACCTGAGAGAATCTGCATAAGCGCTCCACCCCATTCTTATTCTTCTAGTTATTTCCTTGTCATGATACGGATCAGCTTTCACTACCTGCCCTAAGTAGTCGTATTCCTTTACCACTTCCAGCACCTCATTGCCAATTGTGAACTGCAGCTCCTTTGCTAGACTGTTGAACATTTTTTTGGTTTTCTGAATGTTAATTTTTAGACCCATCTCTCGGCCCTGTCTCTCTAAATCATTGATCATGATTTGCAGTTCACCTCTTGAGTGACTCAGCAAGGAAATGTCATCAGCGAATCGCAGATTATTTAGGTATTCACCATTTACTCTTATTCCCAACTGTTCCCAATTCAGGCCTCGGAATACATCGTGTAAGCAGGCGGTGAATAGCATTGGCGAGATCGTGTCTCCTTGCATGGCGCCCTTCCTTATTGGAATTTTATTGCTGACTTTATGGAGGACTATGGTAGCTGTGCAGTTGCTATATATATCTTCTAGTATTTTCACATTGATAATTATTGCTGAACATCATAGCGAAATTTTCGAAACGATAGAGAAGTGTTCCGACCACCACTGACAACAATAAAAATGGTTGCCTGCTCCGTATTCATGTAGCCTCTGCATTCTAACGCGGTGGGTCTCAGATCCCGTGTCAGTACTGGAGGCTTAGGAGTAGGGGGATTCTGAGACTTCACGAGAGCTCCTTGATTTGCGCTGCTAGGCGATCCAGATTGTCGCAGTGAGTCGGCCGATTTTTTTTTTTTGCACTATAAATTATGAGTGCGTGGCTGACAGCGGGGCCGGCCGCTGTTTTTCGCAGTAGGGAATAAACCATACTACATCTAGAGACATGAAGCTAATCAAAATATAACTACGAGAGACAATGCAATGCATATGACGGATTTCTAACTTGGCTTTGAAAGTTAACTATATGTAATGGTCAGCTATAATGAGACCAATTGATTAATAATCCAAATAAACAATAAGAAAGGACACAAGTACGTATTTTTACGCGCTTCACTGAAGAGAATTTCTGGAATATTTGCAATGGATGTCCGTTTGTACGATATTGTGACCATCTTCACGAATTACTCATGTCCGCAAGAGGACAGACAGAGACCGGCTTGGTTTGTAATGCTCGGTACTGTAGCCAGATTCCAGCAGTTGCGCAGGGAGAACAACACAATGGTTTATCAGCTCATCAGAGTCATTTTCGGGTTAAATGGGCAGAACTATCAGTGTAAAATACGGATGTTCATTGCGCGTGGACACTACCCAGCTTGCGGCACGCGTATGCCTGATCACCGGTAATCAGTACTAAACAAACTGTCGAGTCACGTGTGACGGTTGCGCATTTCGGTTAACTGCAGGCTGCCGTCCAAACTTGCTCTCATTTCTGCCCGGGGGATATGAAGAAGACGCCAGGAAAGGTAGTGTTGGGTTACATTTAGAAGTCGGACTTTATTTTTAAAAATTTCGAGAGACTTTTTTCGGTTGTTTTATTTCAGAACCAAGTTTTTTTTTTTCGGCGAATATTATTTTCGACGAATGAAATACTGACTTTTTTCGGTCATTTAATATAGCAATTCTGTGTGTTCAAAACTCACTTAAAGTCTATGTCGGTGTTTTCGTCATCGCGAAGTATTCTTTACCAGGAATTAACGAGAAAATGGTAGTACTTGGAGCTGTGCTTGCAGGAGAAATTTCTGTCGTCATTATAAATAGTGACTGAAGAATAGCCGGAATGGAAAAACGGAAGTGGAAGTTTACTTCTAACAACTGGGTTCATATGCTGTCGTTGCGTTGGCACGCTGGGTTGAGCGCGAGGGCATAGCATGACGTGGTCTGCGTGCTGATGGCAGTGATTGCATGGAGCTGCCACCCCATCGTCGCGGTAGCCAGAACATTACACTTTTTCGTGGCGCCCATGCATGGTTACATGTGAGTGTTCTACATGCAGTTGATTAATCTACTTAACTGCTCTAAATGAACGTCTTGCGGGGCAAGTTGGTATAACTGTGCATATTTGGTTACAGGCGCGAAAACAGACACAACACAAGGCAGAACAACTCAAGGCGCTCCGTCCCGCCGTTCTGCCTTGTGTTGTGTCTGTTTCCGCGCCTGTAACCAAAGATTAACTGCTCTAAGCTGGTGATGATCATGAACAAACTGTGTTTAGCTAAAAGGCGGCGAGGAAGTGGTGCTTCTGGTCTGCACGGGCATGGAAGCTAGCAGATCAATGCCTGAAATCACGCAACTGCGCCGCTTAACCAACTAACCATTGATGCAGTGTTGTGCACCTGCCTTCTGTACTTAGTTAATTTTCAAATTTCACTGAGGGTAACCCGCATTTAACTGCCAGCTGGCTATGTTTTACAAGCTAACAATATTGATCTTTTTCGATTAAAACCGAATTTTGAGAACTGAATTCGGCCTACTTTTATTATTTTTTTTCGGTTTAAACCCAAGCGTCCAACCCCTAGTTACATTTTACCGCCTGAAACCACGGCTGCGCAAAAATGGAATTGAGGAGGAACGCGAGCGGCCTTGTGAAAAGAACCCGAGCAAACGGCTCTCGCAAAGACAATGCCAAATTCTGCACAAGCTTCCTTTTCGTGTGGCATTTTGAGATTGCCGACTAAAGAAGAATGTCGGCGCTGTACGACAGTAATGTAAAAAACAGTAGCTCAGTAGCGACGTGCTGAGAGAAGCTAGCACGGCTTATATTGGAAGCCCCCACATCTAATGAACGTGCGACACGTGCATCACTCGTCCGTTGTCGTTCGTGCCCTACAATACAGCGTTCTTTATGTAAAAAAAAAAGCAACAACGAGGTCACCCTTCAGCCTTCGCGCTTCGCAACTGTGCTCTGCCCCGAAAACTGTCCCCTTGCCCACTAAGTAAAACGCTGTGTAAGGACCAGCGCTGCCGCGATTATGATTGTCCCTGTCTAGCGTTCATGCGCTATTTTTTTTTAACTAGCGAAAACGCACTTCCATGGTAGACTCCAGCTTCTGCTCCTGCATTTGAAACGAGCTGCAAAAAATAATCGTACATCTTATATTTTGCAGTGGTGCATGAGTGGAAATTGAGCGCAGACATGCATACATTCTGGTCACGTGAAGATGACCGCAGTGCTGCGTGCTACGACCTGGCTCCATTATCACGCCGAACACAGCGCACTAGCCTTTATTAAAGCATAAAATTGAAAGAGAGAATTTTAAAGACCAACTGCTTCAAACAAGAAGCTGCCTCCACTGTTTCCACCTTTTCATCGGCCCCATGGGTTCTCTTTTAAGCTGCCTTAATGAAAAGTTGCGCATTAAATAGAAAGGAAAGAACGGGGTGAAATATGTGACACATCGATCCACCGCGCACAACAAAAGTTCACAGCACTGTTACCGCCTTCGAAGACACGCGGCAGCTCGGCGAAGGGCTTCAACGTGTTTACTTCTTATTTCGGCACAGCTAATGGCCGAAGGGGAAGAAAATAGCGAAAAGTGGCCCGCCACAAAGGCTGCGGACTGCTATTGTGCCTTGCGGGCTATTGATCGGTCGGCACAGCGCTAACCGCGCGCTGATTACGCTTATTAAATATCAGAGCCACGGTCCAGGCAACCCCGCGCAGGCTGCCTCCGGCCAAAACAAACGCACCAGGCACAGCGGGCTGTCAGGGAACACTGTCAGAATCACTAAATTGCATCCGGGACAGCGCTGGTTCGGACGTGCTGGGTAAAGCTGCGTTTAAAACACGTGGCCGCATATATGCAGCGCCGTGGAAACGTGGAGCAACTCACTCAGGGGCCTCCAGCCGCCTAAGATATAGCTAAACATCCCTATTTGTGCTTAATGATGCTGATCGTTGTGATGTTGAACAGAAGCTCGGCACCGCGCAACGGCGCAAACACGATCAAAGTGTTGAGATTTGGAGAGCATTTGGAAGTGGTTCTGTTGTTCCTGTACAAACGTCAAAACTCGTGGAGTTTCCCCTTCTCGTTTTTCGTTTAGTGCGGAACCACTACTTCATTAGTAAAGCTTAAAAACCCGAGGCATATGTGCAGCCTCAACCTTTGACTTTTGCCGGAGCGCCAGCGGCGGAGGACTTGCACAGCACTGGCACCCCCTGCCCTCCCCTCGATAACATCCTGCATGCGGTGGTGCCTACCCTCTTGTCTTTGTGTTTCGTTCTCTTTTGCGCTGGTTTCGATCGCGGTTGTCTTTAAGGTGGTGTCACCTCAAGTGCTTTCGCACGTCCTACTCTGTTTAATTAAGCAAAACCCTACCATTCTTTAAATCCAGACTGCAATAGAGTGGAATGATCTTCCCAGTGAAGCCGCGCGCCACTCCAACCAACATTTAAAGCATGTCATGAAAAAACATACATTGATCTATGCGCAATCCCTCATTTAACACGGCCCTTAGCGTGTACTCCGAAATAAATAAATAAATAAATAAATAAATAAATAAATAAATAAATAAATAAATAAATAAATAAATAAAGAGTTTATCAAGGCGCGGCACAAAACGTTATCACTAAGGATTAATTATTGTCAAAGGCCATGCCACTGCTTTCCACCCGTGGTAAACATGACCGGATTTTTCTGGCATCAGTCTCTTTGATAAAGTATTGCCGCGAAGATGAAGCTGACGGTGGCGCGGGACGGAGCGCTGGCGCTAGGCCAGCGGCCTAGCGACAGGAGTGTGCGACAGGAGTGTACGCTCTGCTGTGCAAAATTTTCTTCAAGAAACGCAGCGACTCCCATTCTAATTTTTTTCCCGATCTCAGTCAGTAAGACATTGCAACATTACAGGCATTGTGTACTATTATGCACATTAAGCAATTGTCCCGTCTTCGATCTCCAAGTTAACTGAATCGCTTTCCTTCCCTCTTCCAATCTATCAGACTACATACTATTTTCACTGCTTTTCCCGTCAAAAATTTCCTGTATCCAGTAATTAACCGCCTGTGTCTTGGCCACTCCCCCGTAGTGGGTATGTGCCAGCAACGTTTGAGGCCTTCCTTCCTTCCTTCCAGCGGCCACTAAATCATCTCTTTGCCATCACTCATCGGGCCACATTCTCCGGCTGGTCGCCATGTAAAATTTGGTGGAGCAAGCGGAGTACCACCGAACTCTCTTCCTCCTGGTCATCCATCCGTCGGCTGCGCGTTCCAGGCCCGCGTCACCGAGCTCTGTCTCAGCCTGCGGGACCTGAGCCGACCTCGCCGTTGCTCCCCCGCCCCGACCACCCGACACCACGAAATGGAGCCTACGCAATGATCGACCCGACGTGCCGACCCACCGAACGGAGACGCCGCTCACATGTAAAAGACACCAACCCCCTGCCTGTGCCGTTTGGCGCGACCAAGGGCCTCGGCCGTCGGGTCCTGGTGACCTGCGGCCCGGAAGCTTCGTGGACTCATCGTGGCAGCCAGCACTTCACCACTTCGTCATTACTGTTTTACCATCCTCTAAAGCCCATCGCTATTTCACGCGTCTCTTCGTCTGTGTCTTTCATTCACGATCGGGCCGATGGCTCGGTAGCCCTGGGTAGTGTCACGAAGAAGACGAAGCTGGCCGCGGCGCGGGACGGAGCGCTCGCGCTAGCCTAGCGGCCATTAAATCATCTCGTTGCCACCGTTCGTGGCGACTCATTCTCCGGCTGGCCGCCACGTAACAATGTATTCTGACCATTCACGTGTCTCTTTTATTTGAAGGCGACAAGGTCCTTTTTTGCTGGTTGCTATGAAAGTTGCCTAGCCAGGAATTCTCCCTTCATGCACGATAACGTACTCGAAGCCGTTTTTCCCTTAATGCTTGCAAGGCCCGGGGCCACCGTCCATCGCCTATTTACAGAGGACGCAACTGGGCGAATAATATTAATAAAACACTTCAAGTTTTTCATCTAGTTAGCTGAGCGAGTTTCGCGAATTGTAATGAATAAGGCGTAAAAGAGACAAGGCACAAAACGAGAAGCGATCACAAGTGCCACTTGCAACTGCTAATTGGGTGCTAATATATCACGAGCACTTGTAGTATTCTATCAAGACATTTGTTATATCGCATCTTCTGTTCTGTACTCCAGCTTACCCTGCCGTTATATTCTATAACGTTCATGTTTTGCCGTGTCTCTGCTGAAAGAGTTTACAAACCACCGTGTCATTCATTTGAAAGGCGCTGTGGACCGTAAACTTTAGAAAGGGACTGTACATTACTCTCGACCCTCCTTTGTTTAATATCGAAATTCACCCTACGCACGGTACAATTCCATCTGTGAGCCAGTGTTAACTTTGGGACGCAGGGACGTAGAGAGACCCATTTAAACACGGAACACAGCGCTAACAACTTTTAATGAAAAAGAGCGAAACGGGGTGTCTGGTTTGTGGCCTAGATCTGATGTTGTGACTACTCTCCGAGCTTATTTTCGGTTATCTGCCGGTTCTCAGCACACGTGCGCACAGAATTGTAACACAGCCTTAGATGTCTGGTTTCACTGGTGTCGCGTTCCCGCCGACGGCTGTTCCCTGAACTTTTACAAGGTATTGTATTTGTTTTTGCTTTTGTTGCGGCCCTATTTGCCATGCGCTTTGCCCTCTCTCCATCCTTCTCTCCACCTCTACCCACTGTATACATTTCCGCCCGTTTCGCTTTTTTTCAAGACAAAGTTCACGCTGGCCCACAGATGTAATCATACAAACTAGCCCCGCAGAATGTCATTTTGCACGGTACAAGCAAGCAAACGGACGAACGAAGCAGCAGACAAACTAGGAAATTGATAAAAATGCTGGTCATCTCAACACAAAATATGACTAAGACAAAACATGACTAGGCTAAGCAAGCTTTGCTTTTGCTGCATTTAGCTATCTGCCCGCAATACCCACTGTTATGGTGACGTTCGAAGGGTGCTTAATGGCTCATCGAACGAAGGAATCTTGACACACAGAAGTGACATCATGAGATTTGAGGAGTTATGAGGAATGCTTAAAAATTAAGGGACTTGCATAATGCCATAGGAAATTTACATAGGCAGCCACGCGGTAGACTACGCACTACGCCATAACTTGAAATCTAGCTCGCAAGTACATCAAACAGATGCATCTCTGCCAGAGCTCACTAATGGTGCCAAAAACTTGGAGGCCAAAGTAAAACATGAAATCACTTCGGAGCAGCACAGCGGGCTACGAAAAAAAAAATGATTGGCAGCGTTTACAGACAAAAAGAAAGCAAAGGAAATTAGACAACAAACTTCAGTTGGGAATATCCTAGCAAAAAAATGAGAGGAAAGCTGTAGGCCTAGGCGGGCAACGCAGTGACACGACCTGATAGGCCCGTCGTCTCTTAAGAATTGTAAAGTGTGCGGTCTAACATCCTGAAGTGAAACTGAGGCTATGAGAGACGCCGTAGTAGACCACGATGTCTGGTTTAATTTAGGCAACCTCGTGTTTTTTAACGTGAGCTGACGTGACGTAGCGCAAGGGAGTTTTTCGATTATGCCTCCATAGAAATGTTGCCTCCGCGGCCGGGACCGAGCCCGCAACCTTAGCATCGTTTCTTGAAGTAGCGCAGTAAATACCGAGAGAAAACGCCGTCAGGTGCGATCCAAATTCAGGTGGACACATGTCATTAGGGAGCTGCCTGGGAGGCGTCGGGTAGGACTGCATTGTTCCGAGAGCCCGTTGCCCTGGTGTAGGGCGTTACCTAGACGATGATGATAATGATGGAAACCGTAATATTCAGCAGATAGGATACAGCAATATTTGTTACCAACTTTCAGCGGGAATATCGTGAGATGCAAACGATCTTTAAGATAGCAGTGTCATTCCTTTTCTGTTTTTAACATTAGGGAATAGTTTTTTCCCCGGCCTACGTCATTGGCACACGTGAGACTGGTTTGGTGGGCGAAACATGTGGCTTCTGGCAGCCTGGTGCAGCAGATGCGACGCGTACCGAGGCGGCTCTAATCAGGCTATGAAAGGCGGCCGGGGAACGCTCAGCATCTCAAAAACAGGTTCAGAGGCAAAAGAGGGCAATTTTACCTATCGGGCCGCGCCCCTTTGACGTCACGTTGTATATGAAAGGGAGATGTCTATTGTTCACTTTGTTTCAGGGTTCTTGAACAAGGCTTCGCGTTCCCGGCGAATTCTTGGATGCTACACCACGCAGCATCGACTGACATGCACTCGGCCTACTATGGACACCATCGTACTACCATTACTCTTCACGCGTTCTCGCCCACATTACCACCTCAGCGCTTGCTGAGACTGCACACACGTGTTACTTCGTCATGACGCAGTTCGTACGCCTTTACGACTACCATTAGACGGTCCATTTAACGTCCTTTAACGCGTTCCAAAACGTTTCAATTTGCTCATCAGTGTCTGCGAGGGAATTTTCCTTGGAGGCTCCAGCAATGCATCTCTCGCTGTCACACCAACTAGCTTAAAGTGCCACGTTAGTGAATACCTTGCACTGTTTTAAGCCGCTTTACCTGGACCCAGGAAGCCCTGCGGTCTGCTTCTTTTCAGAACCCCAGAAGGCACGTGGCTGCACAGCTGATTTCGCCTCTACCGGCAACTATTGAATGGAACAGAAGCTTTCGATTTCTTCGCTAAAGGATTATTCCGAAGTCCTGTCTTCGTGACAAGCCACGCACGATCGTACTGCAAAGTGCCATCTCTAAAGCGCTCCTCGAGCCGCCAGCTTTTCACGGGCGTTCGATCGTGCCACTCACACTGTGAGCGGCTACGTCTTATTGATCGCCAAACGATCGTCTTTTGTAAACAATACACGCACTTTCTGCAAGTACTTAACTTCTGCGTGCAATTACAAGTACGTGTACCGGATCATCCAGCCTTTGCGCGAACACGCGGGCGCATGGCCGTGCTCTCAGTAGGGCCACTGCGGTCGTTGTTTAAATGAATGGCTTACAGAACACTGAAATGAAGGCATGAATGTATGCCGCCACCTTGGAATTCACTGTCGTGGCTGGTGTTCCGGCCAGTTGTTTTAAAAAACGCAGCTTATAGCGAGAAGCAAACACAAGCTCGCAAGAACAATTATGGGAGCAAACCGAGATTAAGAAGCCATAGAAATAGTTGCGTTAGCACCCCTTCTGCGTCTCGGAAAAAAGAGTACCGGGTTTGATCTATGCTTTAAATTTGACATTGCTGTGTGCGCGAATATCTCCGCATGTGTTCTCGGAGTTTTAAGGCAAAAGCCTTATTAACCCCATTAAAGGAAACTCCGTTGTCGGCCGTAGTTGTTGAGGCCGAGAGATTGTCCCCAAAAGATGGCACCGTCGTCTAGCCAGCGAAGTGGCGAGCGCGACGACGGCATGCACATTTCCCGCGAGCAGTCCGTAAGAGGAAGGAATAGTGAGCCGCCGAAGAGGAAAGTAGAGCCAAGGTGCGCAGTAGTTGCAATCAGCACGTTGGTATTGCGACGAGGCCGGCATGCACATCTCCCGCGAGCAGTCCGTAAGAGGAAGGAATAGTGAGCCGCCGAAGAGGAAAGTAGAGCCAAGGTGCGCAGCAGTTGCAATCAGCACGTTGGTATTGCGAGGCCGGCATGCACACCTCCCGCGAGCAGTCCGTAAGAGGAAGGAATAGTGAGCCGCCGAAGAGGAAAGTAGAGCCAAGGTGCGCAGTAGTTGCAATCAGCACGTTGGTATTGCGACGAGGCCGGCATGCACATCTCCCGCGAGCAGTCCGTAAGAGGAAGGAATAGTGAGCCGCCGAAGAGGAAAGTAGAGCCAAAGTGCGCAGCAGTTGCAATCAGCACGTTGGTATTGCGAGGCCGGCATGCACATCTCCCGCGAGCAGTCCGTAAGAGGAAGGAATAGTGAGCCGCCGAAGAGGAAAGTAGAGCCAAGGTGCGCAGCAGTTGCAATCAGCACGTTGGTATTGCGAGGCCGGCATGCACACCTCCCGCGAGCAGTCCGTAAGAGGAAGGAATAGTGAGCCGCCGAAGAGGAAAGTAGAGCCAAGGTGCGCAGTAGTTGCAATCAGCACGTTGGTATTGCGACGAGGCCGGCATGCACATCTCCCGCGAGCAGTCCGTAAGAGGAAGGAATAGTGAGCCGCCGAAGAGGAAAGTAGAGCCAAAGTGCGCAGCAGTTGCAATCAGCACGTTGGTATTGCGAGGCCGGCATGCACATCTCCCGCGAGCAGTCCGTAAGAGGAAGGAATAGTGAGCCGCCGAAGAGGAAAGTAGAGCCAAGGTGCGCAGCAGTTGCAATCAGCACGTTGGTATTGCGAGGCCGGCATGCACACCTCCCGCGAGCAGTCCGTAAGAGGAAGGAATAGTGAGCCGCCGAAGAGGAAAGTAGAGCCAAGGTGCGCAGTAGTTGCAATCAGCACGTTGGTATTGCGACGAGGCCGGCATGCACATCTCCCGCGAGCAGTCCGTAAGAGGAAGGAATAGTGAGCCGCCGAAGAGGAAAGTAGAGCCAAAGTGCGCAGCAGTTGCAATCAGCACGTTGGTATTGCGAGGCCGGCATGCACATCTCCCGCGAGCAGTCCGTAAGAGGAAGGAATAGTGAGCCGCCGAAGAGGAAAGTAGAGCCAAGGTGCGCAGCAGTTGCAATCAGCACGTTGGTATTGCGAGGCCGGCATGCACACCTCCCGCGAGCAGTCCGTAAGAGGAAGGAATAGTGAGCCGCCGAAGAGGAAAGTAGAGCCAAGGTGCGCAGTAGTTGCAATCAGCACGTTGGTATTGCGACGAGGCCGGCATGCACATCTCCCGCGAGCAGTCCGTAAGAGGAAGGAATAGTGAGCCGCCGAAGAGGAAAGTAGAGCCAAGGTGCGCAGCAGTTGCAATCAGCACGTTGGTATTGCGAGGCCGGCATGCACACCTCCCGCGAGCAGTCCGTAAGAGGAAGGAATAGTGAGCCGCCGAAGAGGAAAGTAGAGCCAAGGTGCGCAGTAGTTGCAATCAGCACGTTGGTATTGCGACGAGGCCGGCATGCACATCTCCCGCGAGCAGTCCGTAAGAGGAAGGAATAGTGAGCCGCCGAAGAGGAAAGTAGAGCCAAAGTGCGCAGCAGTTGCAATCAGCACGTTGGTATTGCGAGGCCGGCATGCACACCTCCCGCGAGCAGTCCGTAAGAGGAAGGAATAGTGAGCCGCCGAAGAGGAAAGTAGAGCCAAGGTGCGCAGCAGTTGCAATCAGCACGTTGGTATTGCGAGGCCGGCATGCACATCTCCCGCGAGCAGTCCGTAAGAGGAAGGAATAGTGAGCCGCCGAAGAGGAAAGTAGAGCCAAAGTGCGCAGCAGTTGCAATCAGCACGTTGGTATTGCGAGGCCGGCATGCACATCTCCCGCGAGCAGTCCGTAAGAGGAAGGAATAGTGAGCCGCCGAAGAGGAAAGTAGAGCCAAGGTGCGCAGCAGTTGCAATCAGCACGTTGGTATTGCGAGGCCGGCATGCACATCTCCCGCGAGCAGTCCGTAAGAGGAAGGAATAGTGAGCCGCCGAAGAGGAAAGTAGAGCCAAGGTGCGCAGCAGTTGCAATCAGCACGTTGGTTTTGCGAGGCCGGCATGCACATCTCCCGCGAGCAGTCCGTAAGAGGAAGGAATAGTGAGCCGCCGAAGAGGAAAGTAGAGCCAAGGTGCGCAGCAGTTGCAATCAGCACGTTGGTATTACGAGGCCGGAATGCACATCACCCGCGAGCAGTCCGTAAGAGGAAGGAATAGTGAGCCGCCCAAGAGGAAAGTAGAGCCAAGGTGCGCAGCAGTTGCAATCAGCACGTTGGTATTGCGAGGCCGGCATGCACATCTCCCGCGAGCAGTCCGTAAGAGGAAGTAATAGTGAGCCGCCGAAGAGGAAAGTAGAGCCAAGGTGCGCAGAAGTTGCAATCAGCACGTTGGTATTGCGAGGCCACGTGTGTTCGAAGCACATGAAAGTGAACCACGCCATTCATATATAGCCGGAATAGAGCCAGTAGCGTCAGTAGATCACTTGGTCATTACGGCGACGCTGTGTACGTTGCGTCAAATGGTATTTGTGTACGTGAACCAAGTCTATAAACTTGGCGGCCGGATTGCCGCAACCGGTGGGTGGGGCTGGATAGTTATCAGGAAAGAAGCATCTTCGGATTCGAGAATACGACTTGGATTGGCATTGGAGCAAAGAAGAGCTATACAGTTCGGAAGAGGCTGCATTAGAAACCAGAAGGGGAGAAAAAGCGTGTCTAACTTTGCTGGATAAAGGATACAACGCCGCTCCAGATAACGTGCCCAGGCGAATTTAAAGAGCGTGGCAGGCATTAACTGTGGCGTGTCCTAAAGTGTGCTACGAACATCACCTGAAAAGCACGTCTTCAAAAGCGTTCTCTCAGCTGTCGCTGCAGGGCATCCGACTTGTTACGTATAGCGAGATGGTGACCAATTTTTCATAATCGCTTTCCCACCAACAGGGCCGCCATTCCAGAGAAGCTTATGGCCATTAGTGAGGAATCTGTCTTTTACAGTCTAGGTTTTGCGTGCCCTTGATACGGTGTTCTTGGGCATGGCGCTACTAATTTTTCCGTGCAAGCAGTAGGCACGGAGTGGGAAGATTATTTAGCAGGGGTAAGCTTCAAAAAAGTCCTCTTTATTTTTCAGTCCTCTCCCAACACTCCCCAAAAAGATCTCTTTTCATGGTATGGAACATTATGGAGCAGTTGCAGGCAGACCCGCAAGCAGCCTTGCCTTAAGTTGTAGTCTCTGCACTGTAGGCAAAATCTCTTACGAGCTGCTGCGTGCAAAGTTCCGCAAACACTTTTTCCAGGTATTTGCCGGAGTTCAGAAGCAAGGCAATCACGTCATTTCGCTCATTTGTTTGACGCTTCAAGTTTTAATGGGGCACTGAGGACAAAATTGTAGTTGTTATAAGTCGATCAATCAACGCATTTTAATCACAAGATGAACATTCTCATCGAAGGATTTTGCAAGCTATTCAAAAGAACAAAACGGGCGACTTCGCTAGTGAACTGCTTGCGTAGACGCAAAATGTTAACGTGGG
The DNA here is from genome assembly GCF_052857255.1 of Amblyomma americanum. NCBI lineage: Eukaryota > Metazoa > Arthropoda > Arachnida > Ixodida > Ixodidae > Amblyomma > Amblyomma americanum. The sequence continues at coordinate 131,548,406 of NC_135502.1, forward strand.
TCTCAGAGGCTATGCTACATCGCCGTTCACTCTACAATTGGTGGTCACGGAGCCCTTTTCGATGTAGGCGTCACGAGTTTGAATCGAGCAGCGGGAAAAATTTTCAGTTAAAATTTCTGAACACTAAATGCGTATTTCGCTGCTGGACAAACATCTTTACATGCAGAAAGAGCAGCAAGCTAGCGTGCAGTCATCCTCAGTGTCCTTTTAAGCCGTCGGACAAACAGGAAAGTCCTTCCGGATGCAATCAAAAAGGAAAGAGGAAAACAAAAGCCACAGCAAAGCGTGGTGAAGACTGTGAACCTTATTTAGAATTCTCGACATGTGAAACAAAGTCTCAGGAGAGGCGATCGGAGAAAGAATCCACAAACTTGAGCCCCGTCAGAGGGAGGGCCTCTTGTTAACCCCTAGAGGATAGCGGAAGTGAAACCGCAAGTGCTTGCTCCACCCAGGGAAACTTCTGCGGCGAGTGATAATGAGTTCCAGCTTTAATTAAAAGTTGCCGGGTCAACAAGGCTGCCTCACGGACTGACTGGCAGGGAAGAGCGCCACTGGAGACGCCTCCCTGCTTCCGCTTCTGCCCAGAAGTGGTCGGCTCAGTTGGAGAAGGGTAATTTGCGAGCCGCCTGGAATCGAGCAGTGGGATGCGTACGCAGCGCTTGATCTGCGCAGTTATGGACGCGTTATTCAAATTAGTGCTTAATCTGGTGTGGCCGAAAGTTTGAATCCGCTTTTTTGACACGAACCTGGTTGACCGATTTCGACGTTGCATGTGCACTCCAGATACAGCGACAAGCCCAAAACAAACGGCTGCTCTAGAGGTTAGTGCTCAATAAACGGCTTAAAAGAGTCCAGTTTAAGTAGTTGTGAAGCTTGACGTTATGAATATAGTCCGTATAGTCCGTGTGTGCCCCTCAGCGGCTATTTGAACGGGACAGGCAAGCATGCAAAAACTAAACTCGCTATTACTGCAAATTACAGACCACTGAAAAGAGAAAGGGGCGCTTTTTCGAAGACATAGTGAATACCAGAAGCCTCGCTTATGCTTGTTTTGTTCTTGAACGTGACGCAGGGAAGTTGGCCTGAGTGTAAATGTATTCACAACGCAGGTCATGTATAAATTGTAATGGGACCGACAGGCGCAGCGCAGCGAAGAAGCGGACGAGTTCAAGCGGGACAACGAAGAAGCAGACGAAGTGCAGCTGGGTTTTTTCGAACGACGCCTGTGAGTGCGCCCGTTGTGTCGCCGGACAACCAAGACCAACCGACCTGTGCTTCAAATAAACGCCTTGACACTTGGTGGAGGTGCCTCGGTTCCCGTCCCGGTCCTCATCCTGGAACTTCGAAGTGGAACGCTCCTCGTCTCCGCCACCATGCCGGAAGGTCCGAGTGAACCATCGCAGCCCCTCCCTGCCACCGTACTCTGTCACGGGGTGCAGCGCCAGCGTGACCCTTCTCCTTTTAGTGGCACCGATGACCAAGACGTCGACGATTGGCTGGCCTCCTATGAGCGCATCAGCACTTACAATCGGTGGGACGATTCCGTCAAACTTAGCAACGTCCTATTCTATCTAACGGACGTTGCCAACCTTTGGTTTCGCAACCATGAGGCCGATTTTCCCACCTGGTCGTCCTTTAAAACAAGCTTCGCCGACGTTTTCGGTCGCCCCGCCGTCCGGAAGCTTCGCGCCGAGCAACGTCTTCGTGCTCGATCTCAGCTCCCTTCCGAGACGTTCACCAGCTACATCGAGGACATCGTTGACCTGTGCAAGCGTGTCAACCCCTCCATGTCCGAAGGGGATAAAGTCAACCACATACTTAAAGGCATAGCCGATGACGCTTTCCAGATGCTGCTGGCGAAGAACCCCACCTCCGTCGCCACCGTCATCCAGCTGTGCCAAAGCTTCGACGAACTCCGCAAGCAACGCGCATCCACGCGGCAGTCCGGCGCGCCTGCGGGGGGTCTTGCTGGCTTGGCCCTTGGTGGCTCGTCTGCTGAGCAGTCCCTGTTCATGCAGCAGGTTAAAGACTTCATCCGCGAAGAGGTCGCTCGCCAGCTTTCTCTGCTGCATCACCTTCCCGACCCCGTTTGCCCTCCGCACGACCTGGCGCCATCTCTCACGCCCACAATCCGTCGTGTTATTCAGGAGCAGGTCGCTGCAGTTCTGCCATCCAGTCCCCCACCTCCTCCTGTGGCAGCGCCGCTCACCTATGCTGAAGCAGTCACCGGTACACGGCGCTCGCCCACCTCTGCCGCCTACCCTAGCAGCCCGGCCTTTTATGCTCCACCGCCGTCTATACCCCCGCCGCAGGTCCCGGTTCGTCGACCCCGCCGAAACCCTACGAACCCTTGGCGTACCGAGGACAATCGACCGATATGCTATTCCTGCGGTCTTCCGGGCCATGTCGCACGCTTTTGCCGTCAGCGATCTCCTCGTTCTGGCGATTTCATGTGCAATTTCCGGTACGATTCCGGGCCGCCCTTGCCTAATGTCTCTTCTGCCTCCTCTACACATCGCTCCCAGTACCCTAGTCGTCGCTCGCCTTCCCCTCGTCGACGTTCCATTTCTCCGATGCTCCGCCGCCCGGACCCTCTCCCAGAGGAAAACTGACTGCCGCAGTTCAGGAGGCAAGAACTGCGTGTTTTGCCAACTTTTTAAGTCCTCCGTGTTCTCCTGCTAACGTGATTGAGGTGTCTGTTGAAGGCGTCCCCGTTCTCGCGCTCGTCGACACGGGTGCTGCAGTGTCAGTAATTAGTGATGCTCTTCGCCGCAAACTTCGTAAGGTGACAACGCCGCTGTCTGACTTTTCACTACGTACGGCCACCTCTCAGCGCATCCACCCCATCGCAGCCTGCACGGTCCGCGTTACTATCAACGACGTCGCCTATACCATCGAGTTTGTTGTGCTGACCGCCTGCTCTCACGATGTCATCCTCGGCTGCGATTTCCTCTCGACCCACCGTGCAGTGATTGATTGTGCCCGTGCGGAACTTGAGCTTTCTCCCCTGTGTGATGTTTCGTTGTGTGACCTACCTGTGCGCTCCGCTAAGCTTCTTGTAGCTGCCGACACCGACATACCTCCCTCCTCTTCAGCCCTCGTTCCGCTCCGCCCCGACTCTTTCCTCAGCGGCCCTGTTCTTTTCACACCTACCGCAGCACCCACTCGCCATCAGCGCCTCCTCATTCCATTCGCCGTTGTCTCGATTTCCGATGGCCACTGCGCCATCTATGTCACCAACCCATTTTCTTACCCGTCGTTTGTTCTTCGCGGCGAATGCCTCGGCTCTATTGAAGAACTGGACCCTGCTCTTGCTTCCGAGTTCTCCGATACCCGTGCCTGCTCCCCAGTTACTGCCTTAGCCTGTTGTGCGACAGCGCCCGATCCGATTTCCATCGACGTCTTTCGTCGTAACATCGCTCCCGACCTTCCGTCCGCTTACCGTGACCAACTCTTGGAACTTCTCTGCCGCTTCCGCAACTCTTTCGACCTTTCCCAGCCCTCCTTGGGGCGCGCATTGGCCGTCTCTCACACAATTGACACTGGTACCCAGGCTCCCTTGCGTCAGCGACCGTACCGAGTCTCGCCGAGCGAGCGCCGCGTCATCCGTGACAATGTTGACGACATGCTTCGGCGCGGTATAATACAGCCTTCTCACAGCCCTTGGGCCTCTCCTGTTGTCTTGGTGACGAAAAAAGATGGCTCCATCAGGTTCTGTGTGGACTACCGCCGTCTCAACAAGATCACACGCAAGGATGTTTATCCTCTACCCCGAATCGATGACGCACTGGATTGCTTGCAGGGAGCGGAGTATTTTTCATCCCTCGACTTACGCTCCGGCTACTGGCAGGTCCCGATGGCGGCGAACGACAGGCCGAAAACCGCTTTCGTCACCTCAGACGGCTTGTATGAGTTCAATGTGATGCCATTCGGCCTCTGCAATGCTCCAGCCACATTCGAAAGGATGATGGACACTATTCTCAGTGGCCTCAAATGGGAAACTTGTCTGTGTTACTTAGATGACATTGTCGTTTTTTCCAAAGATTTTCCTTCCCATCTGCACCGCCTTCAGCGCGTACTCACTAGCCTTACTGACGCCGGCCTCCAACTAAACTTGAAAAAATGTTACTTCGGTGCAACGCAGCTCACAATATTAGGCCATGTCATCTCCAAAGACGGCGTTCTTCCTGACCCTGCCAAACTTCGCGCCGTCGCTGACTTCCCCAAACCAACCACCTTAAAAGAACTTCGCAGTTTTATAGGCTTATGCTCATATTTTCGCCGCTTCATCCGAAATTTCGCCAGTATCATCGCCCCTTTAACGCAGCTTCTTGCCGGCAGCCCGAACCTTTCGTCTTGGTCCCCCGCCTGCGATACCGCGTTCAGCACTTTACGTCGCCTGCTGGTCTCTCCCCCCATCCTTCGCCATTTTGATCCCGCCTGTCCGACAGAAATTCACACTGACGCGAGCGGTGTGGGCTTGGGCGCAGTTCTTGCCCAGCGAAAGCCTGGGTATCCGGAATACGTCGTCGCTTACGCCAGCCGCGCCCTCACCAAGGCGGAATCAAACTATTCTGTTACAGAAAAAGAATGTCTCGCCATCATTTGGGCAATTGCCAAGTTCCGCCCTTACATTTACGGCCGGCCCTTCTATGTCGTCACAGACCACCACGCCCTATGCTGGCTATCCTCCCTCAAAGATCCTTCTGGCCGACTCGCCCGCTGGGCTTAACGTCTCCAGGAGTTTGATATACACGTCATTTATCGCTCCGGCCGCAAGCACTCGGACGCCGACGCCCTTTCTCGTTCACCACTCCCATGCGAGTCAACCTCTGCCCTCGTCTGTGCCTACGAATTCTCTTCGTTCAACATCCCTGATATGCTCTCCGAACAATTGAAGGATCCTTGGATCACCTCGCTGCTAAACTTCCTGAACACTCCCTCGCCGCATCCTTCGACCCGGACCCTTCGCCGCCAAGCCCACCACTTCGCCGTTCGTGATGGCCTCTTATACCGCCGTAATTACCTCCCCGACGGCCGGAAGTGGCTGTTGGTCATCCCTCGACACCTCCGTGCTACAATCTGTGCCTCTTTTCACTCCGCTCCACAATGCGGCCACGCCGGTGTACTGAAAACATATGCTCGCCTTCGTCAGCGATTCTACTGGCGAGGTATGTACCGCTACATACGTCAGTACATTCGGTCATGCATCGCCTGCCAACGACGCAAGAAACCTCCCCACCCCGCCGCCGCTCCTTTGCAGCCGTTACCTTGCCCTGGCCGTCCCTTTGACCGCGTCGGCATTGATCTTTATGGCCCGCTTCCAACTACTTCGGCTAATAATCGGTGGATCATCGTTGCCGTTGACCATCTCACCCGTTACGTCGAAACGTCGGCTCTCAAATCTGCTACCGCAAACGATGTCGCCCACTTCATTCTACACAGTCTTGTTCTTCGTCACGGCGCCCCGAAAGAACTTCTGAGTGACCGCGGCCGTGTTTTTCTCTCGGACGCCGTCGAGGCCCTGCTCAAGCAATGCCAAATCGTTCATCGCTACACCAGCGCCTATCACCCCCAGACCAACGGCATGACTGAGCGGTTCAACCGCACTCTGAGTGACATGCTCGCCATGTACGTTGACACCGCCCACTCCAACTGGGATCAAGTGCTCCCGTTCGTCACGTACGCGTATAACACAGCTACTCAGACAACAACGGGGTTTTCTCCTTTCTTCCTCTTATATGGCCGGGAGCCTACATCCACCATGGACACCATCCTTCCTTATCACCCTGACCCTTCCGAGACCACCTTACTCTCCGAAGCTCACCTGTATGCCGAAGAATGCCGGCAACTTGCCCGCTCTTTCACCACACAGCAACAATGGGATCAGAAGCACCGTCGGGATTCCCCGGACCCTCCAGCGTCATACCCATCTGGCGCCCTCGTTTGGCTCTGGGTGCCTTGCTCCACTCCCGGCCTCGCCACGAAACTACTGTCTCGCTTTCACGGACCTTACCGGGTTGTCCACCAAACTTCTCCGGTGACTTATATCGTTGAGCCGCTCGTTCCCTCTTCGGACCACCGTCGCCGGGGGCGCGAAACTGTGCACGTTGAGCGCCTCAAGCCTTACTATGACCCGCCCATCCTCTCCTCTCCGTAAGTCGCCAGGATGGCTCCTTTTTCGGAGGGAGAGTAATTGTAATGGGACCGACAGGCGCAGCGCAGCGAAGAAGCGGACGAGTTCAAGCGGGACAACGAAGAAGCAGACGAAGTGCAGCTGGGTTTTTTCGAACGACGCCTGTGAGTGTGCCCGTTGTGTCGCCGGACAACCAAGACCAACCGACCTGTGCTTCAAATAAACGCCTTGACAAAATATTAAAGTTTAAGAAACTCACTGGTTCATGTATCGAAAATGAACATCAAGCGTTATCCTTAGTCACCGCGTTGTAAATTGAGGAACATATATTATTCAGTAAGCCTTTGATAAAGGCGCACGTCTTTTCGTTTCAACCTTTGAGGATAGCGAAAAATTGTAAATAGAAAATTGTAGGGAGTCGATAGAAATACTACACACCCAGGTTTCTGGAATCATATCTTTGTTGTGAGCGTCTCCAAGCATGGAATCAGTTTTGTAGCTGGTCCAAGGTATTTCCCGTGAAAAAAGTTTCGCTTTTCGCTGAAGCCTTCCTGACGACTTTGAGATCTCGCTAAAACCTGGTCGAAATCTAAGCGAAACTCTCCGAAACAAGTTCTGACAGACGTTAAAAGAGCGCTCCCAGAAATGAGGAATTTTAATGCTCTCATAATGTGAAGATACTACTTTCACTCGGAACTGAAATGCTGCTCATGACAACGAGAGCATTTACAGTGGATACCCGGCGCTCAAAAGAAGTCGCCCTAATGACATCTTTGGTCAGAGTGCTATAGTTTCCCCATCTGCTGGCATTGTACAGGCAAATAACAACGAGTGAGACGTGAGATCATGACGAAAAGGAAAATGAAGCATGATCTTGAAAATAAAAACGTCCTCGAAGAATTAAAACATAAATGAAGCCATTCTCTTCTGTCTAGCCATCCTTCAGCGTACAAAACACGGCAAGGTTTCTAAATGGCGCAGAAACCTGCCGACTAGAACCCACAGCGCCACCACTGAAAGGCAAAGGAACACGCTCAAAATGTAAGTTTCAAAAAAAAATTCTTTGACTCAAGCTGAAGACTGGCTCTAACGGTACGGGCTTAAATCAAGCGATAAGCACCTCTGGGAGCCCGGTGCAGAATGAAATGGGCGAAAGAAACAGCGCTAGCGAAGAGTCAGCGCCGGGCGAGATGTAGGCATAAAACTTTGTCTCCGCGGGTCGGAGGCCACCAGCGCGCGGGCGGACGGAATTCAAAGGTCGAGTCCGGAGCACAATGGCGTTGGCGCGCAGTGCCATTGTGAATAGCGCGAGCACATTCCGGCGACGACCGCTTCACGGCGTATTTGCTCTCGCGGCTCCGTTCTGGGACTCACAATGGGCGCCTGCGACACGCCGCGGGGCGCACGCGCTGTCTCCGCCGGCTTGTCGCTCTTTTTAGGCGCCTGATCTGGACGTTAGCGTCGCCCCGGGACTCCCCGGAGGCATTGTGCGAAAGCGCGACGCCTGTCGTCTCACCGCGAGGAAATTCGCGCCCTGCCGGGACCCTTTTCAGCGACTCGCGCTGTCTTTTGTTCCAGCGCTTGCTTTCTTGTACACGCCGCGTCTGATTGAGGCTCCTAAGAAAGTGCTCCGTTTGAGCTGTTCCGCTTATGTGCCCTCTAATCCCGTGGCTCCTGCAACGCTGTCATGTGTGCCCCTTCAGCGGAGACATGAATGTGGCAGGCCTCACTGCACGGGTAGTACTCCACTGCTTAATCTGTCAGCGATCTGCTTTTTTTAATGAATATTTTAGGTGACGACTACCGCTCCTTGCACTCGGTGAGCCCCACCTGCAGTGACGCATACTAACAGGGCGCGAACTTTGGCTCGTTTTCAACCTGGTGCGTCAGATAAAGCTCCAGGATTTTGTAGATGGTAGGATTATCGATGAGAGGAGGTGTCTTGGAGGAAGAATGTTGAACAGGAAAGAGCGTCAGATGCGCCGCGATTCTGTGCTTGGGTTTTGTGTCCTATGTGTATAAGCTATCCTGCGTATATTATATCTTACACGAGAAGATTCAGTACATTATTTTCGTGCCCGCTTGTTTTTGCTCCCGCAGAAATTGTCGAACCAAATCGCCAGGCGGTGGTTTCTGCACGATCAATGAGCAGATGTAGACCCGACTAGTCCGCCAGTTACGACATGCAGCGGGCCGCATTATATAGCATGCTCTTGTAGTTGTCCGCAAAAACAAACTTCTCTTCATGCTCACGCACTGCGATTGCGCGCTTACATTTTGAAGTATTCTTCACTGGCCCTTTGTCCCGTGATTTATACCAATCTGAAATGTGATTTGTCGGGACGATAAATTCAACTACTTCTTTAAAAGGAGACTAACGAGAACTACATACACCTTTTGCTCTTAAAAATATCTGTTCTGTGTTTCTTTCCCGCTACGCGATGTTATGCTGCAGAAAAAGGCGCGTTTATTCCCGATATGTTGTTAAAATGCATTGCCGCCAGCAGATTAACCTCATGGCGTGAAAACCGAAAAGGACTCCGTGATCACGGTTAGAAAGTGAATGGCGGAGTTGCCAAGCTTCAGAGATTTGCAGTGAAGCACGCACCGCACTACACTTGCGAGAATTACGCTTCACGGCCGTGGCGACAGCACTATTTCGTTTTTGTTAATTTAAAGTTTACTAAAGCTTCGTTTTAAGTAAAAGCAGCTATTTGTCCCTAGAACGCAGTAATCTATCGAATCAGGAAAGCTTCGATTTGGCCATAGTAACTCTTTAAGCAAGGTTTTTTTTTCTAGTTATTTTTTTCTTGGAGACGGCTTTTGTTTTAGGCAGTACCGTTAAGCTCCACACAAAAGCGTTTGAAGCTCTTCCAAGTCTTCGCTGCGCCGTGTGGCACGCTCATTGGAGCTGCTGTGGCCTGTCCGTTCTCCGCAAGCTGCACTTTCCGTTGGCGAGAAAAGTTTGACGATGAGTTCACTTGTGATTTAATCGCGTAATTATTTCAGTTCCTGACCAGTGCTTCGCTCAGATCAATGCACTGAGTTAAGAGGTCAGCCACGTGCCCTTAGTAAAGGGATTTCGGTCGAGTCCAAATCCGATTTTCCTCTTGATTACACGAAGAAAGCAGAAATCTCGTTTGGAACTGCCACGATCGATGCGGGCAAAGCCTAATGAAAGAAAATATATGAGATATTGCGGCATTTGATCGCAACGCTTAGACTTCACCGTCGCATTCGTAGCAAACATTTGCCGAATACTAGTGGAATTTATCAACGGTCAGTCGCCTTGAAACGTTTACCTCCGGCACTATGAAATTTTGAGACGCGTTAGACAGGCCGTTGAAATCAAGCCCTGCTAAACGCGCGACTTTGGCTTTCAATGCGCATTACATTTCGTTCAGAATGGAGAGGCAAGTGCAAGAAAAAAGAAAGAAACAAACAAAGAAAACACGTAACAAAAGCAGCCTAGTGCGACTCTATGAGTGGCTATAGGCCTCTTCCGAGACTGTTACAAAGAGGAATAAGTTACGAATGCTCGCGGCGGCTTGGCACTATACTGCGTTGAAGGGCGCTGAAACTACTTTCTGTGTTTACATTTTCCAGCCTTGTATTAAAACGTTACTTTTTGCGGCAAGAGCAGTTAAGGACACGCTCTTCGTTGCTCGCGTGACACACCAGATGCAATGCGCCATGCTGATTGGTCAGAATGGGTGGCGTCGCGCATGACGTCAGAAAAACATGCCACGATGTGTGGTTGGAACTCAATGACGTCCCGCATGGCACCATGTGAAGGCGCCGCCAGCTGACTATTCCCAATACAATGTCCTCTCTCGTGGCGTCACGAGGCACTGATTATAGGTTACCCGTGGCATTAATGCGAGCGCAGAGGTATGAACGAGACAGAAATCTCATACCTCGTAGCAACAGCTACCAAACACTCCGACTGGCATCGGCATTAAGTGGCTTTCAAGAAGTCGCACAAATCTGCGTTACCACGATAGTAAACGCTCCGTCAGTTTTTAATGTGATAGCATTAGTGTTTTCTAATTCTCCTGATTGGTCGAGACGGTGCCACGTCATCACAGGGCCACGTTACGGGTGCAACGTCATCACAATGAAGCAACCACAGAGCACCACCGAGTGGAGGAATATTCAGATCAGCAAATACAAAATGCATTAGTAAGGATTATACGATAGCCCCGTTCTGGAGAAAAAAGAAAAAACTGGAGCAGAAACATAAGCTCCGCCATAAGGGTATGACGGGATCCCTGGGAGTCCTCATACCGCTACTGGTGCAGTGGTGCAGCGGTTAAGCGACGCGCCATTACTATGCGAAGGCACGTGCTGCCACCGGTAGGGCTTGTGCGACCCTCCCGACCAATCTCTCGCGAACAATCCTTAATTTAACTGTCATATTAAACAGTGGGCAGATTGTAATGACGTCACAAGGTGGCCAACCTGCCACCTAGGCTGCTTCTATCAGGTTTTTTTTTTGCGCACGCCGCCACCGCCGACAACGGCGGTGCCGGGTTTTTCACTGAACGGGTGTTATCGCGAAAAATCGCGATTGGTCGAGATAGTGGTGACGTAGAAACAAAAAAATGAAAAAGTTGGTCAGGCGCAATCCAACGGTGGGCAGGGACACTTCATATTTTGTTCTGTTCAGTATTGTCCCACAATATTTATTGTCCTTTGGGTCTGGAGCCCGGCACGCAACCTCTACACCATCGAGGAGCGAGGCGGTTGCAGACGCCATAGGCATGGTATCGAGCATTTTAGGCGGCACCGAAACGAAACGAGGCCGATATAGCTTCTGTTGGAGCTGTGCTGGCATAGCTTGAGATTACGCAGCCGCATTTCCCGCCAAGAAAGAGCCACGACGGCTCTCGCAATGCAGGCGCACTCATGGGTCGACCCGAAACCCATGCTGCGCCGAGGGACGCGGTTTGTCCCTCGCCTGTCCGGGCGCGCCTCGCTCTCTTCACGACAAGTCGGCGCCAACAGTACGGATAGGCGTGTCTTTTTGGGACACTCCAGTAGCGTGAACTTTACGTTCCGTGCCTCATTCGTTATTCATGCTTTCGGGGCTGAAGCAGAAGCGCGGTGCTTTCCACTTGGCGCTTAGAGGCGCAGATGTTCCTGTGCGCTGTACTGGCTGTCCAATGAAAACACTGCACCGCTGCACCTAGTACACTGGCTACAGGACATCGTTAATGATTTGAAATGTAGCAGAAGAAAGAGGACAGGGCAAGAAAGCGCGACAGCACCGAGCGTACGATGCATATTGGGCCTAGTATCTAGCACTCACTATTTTTCCGAAATTGAATGCGAACTTTCCGAATTCACCGACCATGTGAAAAATACAATAAAAGAGGTACGAACAGATTCCTGTGAAGTACACCTGTTTAGACAGAGCCCATAAGCTAAAACACATCAAATAAAAATGTTCCGCAGCCAATTTTTACGCCTTTCGACTATTGTGCATTATTATTCCGGGTGCTTTACGGTACGTTATTCACTGTTCTATGCTTGCTGCACGTAGCGGTGAACGAGACTACAAGCGTGCTGTGACCATCGCCTCCATTTGTAATATTTAACACTGCGCGGGCAGTGCGCTGCTGCTTGCAGGTTTGGAGGACTCCTGCCGCGCATCACAAGCGGTTGCTATGAGCTAAATGTGGGCACACGCGGACCGGCCAGCTGGCACACGGACACCGGGAGGGTTTCTGGGCGCATCCCGAACCGCGGGGGCAAAGAGCTGCTACGAAGGAGCAGCCACCCAGCGCCGATGAAAAAGAGAAGGCATTACAGAGCTCGGTAATTAGGGGCACGCGGGAAAATGCGATCGATCACAGGACACAACTTCCGGCAGTGCTTTCGAGTAAGGGAGCCTGTATAGTTCTTTTCCGGGCGTGTGTCTGTGCGTGGCCTGCGATGAAGGATTAGGCATACGCGGAAAACGCCCGCCATTGTAGAATGAACCAAATGGTAAAGCATCGCAAACGAACAAGCGAACCAGGCCATCGGGATAGAGGCCCAACCAACGTCCCCCTGTGTACCCTGAAAATAATTTGTCCCGCCACACCGGCGCCATTTTGCGATGTGGATACTGGACGCAGCAGGTGTTCGTTAAATAAACTCCGCGACACCAACTGCGTGGCAAGTCGAGCGGTGTAACAACGCACACGGAAGTTCGTCCCGAGCGCAAGGCAAACAAAACGAATGACGCAGCGACATGCCGCGCGATGGTGCAGCTAATCCGCGTCGCAGAGCAGCGTCAGATGTAGCGACTTAATTTATCGCGATCATCCGCGCGGCTCAACATCTCCGCTAACAGAATCACCGTCGGCGAGCAAGCGATGCGAAAGGCGGGGGAAGCGTACCGCAACTGGCGCTGCCGTTCGTTGCCGCGCGCCGTTTGTGTGTACTGTAGTACGTTCTCGCGCCAAAGGCGGCGCGTCCGTCTGTTGCTGCTATTTCCTTTCCTTTTCTCTCTTGCTAATGCAGCTTTCTGTCGCCGTCTTGTGGTTCGCTAGATATTTTCATCTCCGGCTTCTTTCGCTCCTCCACAACGTATGTGCACGTGTGTGTGCGTGCGCTTACACGTGGCTTCTGTATACTATTTGCCGGCAGCTGAGCGCCTTGGTTCAACGTATCGTTTGTGCATCGCCAAGCATAAGCCTGTTTCCTGCGCGCCTCCGTCTGTTGCTCTCTGACGTGCGTGTGAGCGAAGCATTCCTGGTGCACGCCTTTGTGTGTGTGTGTGTGTGTGTGTGTGTGTGTGTGTGTGTGTGTGTGTGTGTGTGTGTGTGTGTGTGTGTGTGTGTGTGTGTGTGTGTGTGTGTGTGTGTGTGTGTGTGTGTGTGTGTGTGTGTGTGTGCGCGCGCGCGCGCAGCAGCGGCGTACGGTCCAGCGAGTCGGCCCGCGCGGCAGCCGCGTATCGGCGCCCATCGCAGGGCCAGCGATGCGGGAAACGCTCGCCGGTCGATCACGGTTGTGTTGCACCAGAACGATTCCATCGCTGCCTCAACCGTGCCGGCGGCTGAAACAAAAGGCCGATCGTACACCGGGCAAGAAGAACGCCAACAGGGAACCCAGCGCGCGAGAAAACAAAAGGCGCCCAAGAAGCAAAGCGTTACGCGGGAGAGCTTTACCCTGGTCGCCCGATAGGCGCTGCGAACACGCGGGGAACATGTTGCTCGGAGGGGAGAAATACTCGTCCCGCAGCGCGGGTAGGAATAAAAGTCAGCCGGCCGGGTGCCTTGGGGGACCGTGCGTGTGTGTGCGTGCTCGGGCCTTTGGGTTCGGGTGCGCCGAACGCAGGTCGTACGCGCAGGCTGACTGCCTTTCTGCTCGCTCGAGATATGGCTCGGCGCCTGGCCGTCTGGCGAGCAGCGCCTGCTTTTATCTCTGGCGCTGCGCAGTGTGTATACGCGAACAGAGCGAGCATCGGTTTCCTGCGTAGGAGAGGAGAAAGTGCAGAGCGACGGCGACGGTGATTTCGGCTTTCCGGGGCGAATACTGCGGCGGATGACACCCGACGAGCGGAAAACCGCTAACTTGGAAGCACCGATGCTCCAGCGACAAAAAGTGCCTTGCAGGGTGCACCGAAACCCTAAATTGTGGATGCACAAATCCTCTTGTTCTCTAAGAAAATAAGCTTAAAGTAGTAAAAACGGAAAAGTCAACAGAAGCTTCGCAGACAGGAATTCAGGATATAAAAGAAAAAGTCCATTCAATCATTAGATGCGTGTAGTATCGCAATCAATAGTTTGCTAGTCACGTATTCTGGGAAAGGTTTATCTTAGCTCTGGCTCCCTAACGGTCTTATTCCTGCGTTTCGAGATAATTTCGCCGCCCTCACGTATAACGACCTGCAGTCTTGCTCCCGGCACGACTCAAATGTGACCGGGCTCCAGAGGTTTGCTATGTTATCCGAACTTCTTGTTCCTAGCTGCAGCTGTCTGTTCTGCCCGCCTGTTTTATTTGGTCTTCAGCAATGAGGTCATGAAGTTTCTCAAAAATCACCTAGAAGGAGCAGCAGCGCCACCGTCTGTTACTTCTTCAACAAATTTAGTATGAGTGAATGTTTGCTTCTAGGCTTGTAAGGAAATTTGCAAAGTTTTCCTTCAGATTTGATTCGGGAGAAGTTGTGCTGTTACGATCGACTCGACGTTTTCACCAATAGCCGCCAAATCGAATACGAAACCTCGTATTCCCTGCATGGCCTCGGTGGATTAAGTGCTGTGCCGCCAGAATTCCCTCTAGGTATGCAGGAGAAATTGTACGATGACAGTAACACGCTTCTTTGAGCCGTGCGACTCGGTGAAGAAAGCTCTGAGTTGAGTTGAGTGGAGGTGTTGAATGCTACAGGTGGGATTAGCCTTGCTAAGGAAGCTCCCGTCTGCTAGGTGCCCACACGGTTTGGTCACTACGGCGCTAAGCGAAGAATCGGTCCCGTCCTTGACCCCTTGGCCTATCTGGAACGCCCACAGGCAAAATTAATCAAAGTCATGGTTGTGCGCAGGGCACACATCCAACGTTCGTGGCTCACCGACAATCCAATGCTCATATAGAAGAGGGGCAACCTGGAAAACTTGGCAGGTATTTGTAATGTTTGAGCGCCACGATGACAACGCCTACATAGACCAAGCGCTTGCTATCAACAATACAGTTACATCAAACGACAAGATATTTACGAAAAAGGGTTCATGCGCAGATCTGCGAAAAGCCAAAAACAAGAACCATAGGACGGCTGCGAGTGTGTAACGCGAACCTTTGATCGTTAGCTGCGATGTGGCAGCAAAGAGAGAAGCCGGGCCTGGGTACGCTTCATACCCATCCTTGTCCGGCGCTGGGCTTCGAACCAAACGCCTCCTGCAGAGAAGCGGACGCCCAAGCCGCCCCCCCCCCCTCTCTCCCTATTTTCCCCACCTTCTTCTCCCCGAAAAGTGGGTAGATTTCCCTCTCTCCTTTTGGAACCTGATGACCGATACAGGTGACGCTGCAAACGCTGAAGACGGCGCGAAACTGAGCAAGCAGCTAATAAACACAAACGCTCTATAACACCAGCGAATCCGCCACAGGAGTCGAAAGGGCAATCATACACAAAAGTAAATTTCGTTAAGATGCCTGAACTGATGCTCGCTATGCAGTGGTCTTTCGGAGTCTCAGCAGGTAAACTCCTCAGCTGTAAGCTTAAGTCATTTACCATGTGCCCAGTGAGCTTTCCCAAAATCATTGCAACACTGTCCTTTCTCTGCTAAAAAATAGTCATCCTCAGTGCACCGGTAGGTGGCTGTCCCTTGGTCACCTGGAGCAGAGGCCATTGCTTGGTCCACCATGCTTCGAAACGCGGCGCTCAAACGAGGCGCAACTTGCGAACCAGGGAGTGAGGGGTGAAATTGCATCGGAGCGCAAAGCACAAATTACGCAACTTTCAGCTCATGTTTTAGCGCGGTGGCATTACGGCCCCAGCTCTGCAGAAAATCCGGCGTCGTCATCGGCGGCGTTGTGAGCGGAAAATTCCCAGAGAAGCAAACTAGGCGGGCTACACACGTCACGTGACCTTATGGGGTCATCGCAACCTGCCTACCGGATTGTGAGCACACTGACCGCCGCAGCAGGTGGCAATTAAATTAGCGATTGGTCGCGAGCGGTTACTAGGGAAGAGCAACCTCGTTCGCACAGGCCCCACTGGTGGCAGCCCCTGCCATCGCAGGCGAGTGGCGCATCGCTTAACCGCTGCACCACTGCGCCAGGAGTACAGCACGGGGACTCGCAGGGGCCCATGAATGTAAAGTCGAGGATTACCTATTCCACATATATGCGCACCATTGAAGAGGTCATGGGACTGGATCACTTTAAAAGGGTCGAATCTATGAGACTTGCAGGTAAAGCCTGCGAGGTTATTTGGCGCTAGAATCTGAAATGGTGACGTAAGCGCCGAATAAAGCGGTGTTGGCTTTAACTTTTTAAGTTAACTTTCTAACTATTACGGTTAGGCTCCTTAATTATTTGGAGGCGTGTAGCTCACCGTAAGTAATATCTGCACCAGTTTTTACAATTCACAAAACGCTGTTACCCCCAGCGTTGTGGCCCAGCAAACTTTGGCTATTTCGACGAATAAATCGGTGTTGGCTTCCGTTCAGTGCACAAGGACGGGCCCCGATAATGGCGCCGTGTACGAAGGCGCTACGTTTACAGCGGATGCTACATGGAAGAATGCCATCGAAGGTGAAGCTCACGAAGCATTGTTTGGCGGCATCGGACGATGCATGCAGGCGAAGGCAGCGGACACCTGAAATTTAGGCAACGCTTCTCCAACACGTTGAGGAGAAGCCTGAACATCGTCGCTGTTTTAATCGATAATTACATCACCATTTTCAACGCTAGCGGAAAAATACTTTGCATGCCTTAACTACAAGCGTCATAGATTGGAATTCTTGAATAATCTCGAACCTCCAAAAACTATTCCAGCTTCCTTTTAACTGATTAGCGCTATCGCGTCACAACTTTAGGGAGGCGCTTAAGTGTCCCCTCCAATTTTTAGTGCCATAATACTAGTTCACTAGGAAAGCTGAAAATCCCGAGTTATGTGTGAAACCTCAGCCTTTGACGCAGCGGCAACGGTGGAGGCCAGCGGTTGAGGCTGCCTATAGCTGCTGACGACAAGATCTTACATGCGGTTGCCTTTGAGGCGGTGTTGCCTCAAGTGCTTTCGCACGCCCTATTCTGTTCAACTACGTTAAACCCAACCATTTTGTTTGTTCGCACATCCTTCACAGAGGAAACGAGAACCGTCGCGCCGCGCGAAGGAATGGACCGAAGCCCACAAATCAGATCACTATGATTAAACTACAAAGCCTGTGTCCTGTCGTGCAATTCAGTTTAGACTTCTCTTTACCAAGGCACCAACTACACAGGTTTCAGCTGGAATATAAGCTAAAGTGACGCATAGTACGCCTCCGGAAAATAAGGGACAAACCACACTGGAAAGGCAGTTTTTCTGTTGTCCTTCCGTACTTTTCATTCAGGAATGACTCAAAGCCAGAAACACGTTTCAGAGTCCAGAGTATCGTGACTTCAGACTGAAATCATAACGCATTAGGCTCCTGTAATATGCCGTGTGTTTAAAATTGCTGAATGCAGGTTTTTCTTTGAAAATCCATGAGAGATACGACGATGTGGTTTGCGAAGTTGGATTCTACAGCATGGCGGACATTAAGTACCTGAGAGAGCTCTATGATTAAATGAATAACTAACTAAATTTGCCTATTCAACTTTTTGATATTTTTAATCTTAGGGGCAAATTATTATTTTTTATTTGTTTAAGGACAGTAATAAAACTATCGTTTTGGGGGACGTGGCTAAAGGCAGGAAACTTCCTGACGAGGTCATGCCACCTTAGGACAAACAGCGATCGACACTCAGGAACAGATCAAAACAACATAAATACTTTTTCAGAAGCTAATTAAAGCTGAGAATAGATGTGTTTTTCCCTTTCCATTTTTTACAGGGCGAAAATCACTACAGTCTCAGAAAACAAGTTAAATATGTAATTCTACTTGAAACACATGGATTACAAAACCCATTTAACATTTATAGAAATGCCTAAATTGACGGCCATCAACATTGAAGCTGAAGCCAGCTTTTAAATCTTACAAATCGGCACTTACCCAACAATTTTTGACGAAATCACATTTAAGCAGTGAATCGTTTATGAACTGAATTTCTCAATATAATTTCAGATTTCGTTATAACAACCAATATAAACGCAGTCCTGCACTTTTTGTTTTATTAACGTTTTTGCTATCATCAAAAGCGCTCCGCATTGGTTTTCTATGGCATTGTTAACTGCTTGATGCAATCGATGAAGGCACTTTAAAAGAAACATTTTGCTACATATCAGAAGAATGGACCATTATCTTCAATATATCAATAACAGTATTTTGCAATTTTCCAATTTTCGAAATGTTTGTCCTAGAATGTTGATCATGATGTGGTTCGAAATATAGAACGTCGAAAATACTCATTTCAAGGGTCGTTGATTTGGCTTTCCCACAGTTCTAATACAGCAAGCAGATATGCGTTTGTGTACTCATTACGTAAAAGCAGTTAAAGCGATTTACGCGTCAATAATACACGCAGCGACATTATTTGATATATGCGCAATGCAGAAAAACCTACTCAACTAGCTTTCATATATATACTTTGACGTTGGATATTTCGAATCACATTGTGATTAAAAAAACTTAAAAACTAAGCTCACCTGCAGTGGTGTCCGCCTTCAATTTCGGAATTTAATATTGCCAATTAAGATGAAAAATTAAAAAGCCGATTAGTTTAACTTTATGAGCTATACGTTAAATTATATAGCTCTATATCTGACACTTAATATCCACCAAGGTGCAGAATTCACCAGCCAAAACGCATTGTCATATTTCGCATGCCTTTTCAAAGGACAATCTGTGATGAATAATTGGAAATAGCTGGCATATGAATATAAAAGTCACTGCCGGAGAGGTCACAAAATTTGCATCGCTATTTTGTACCATTGCACAGCTTTTGCAGGAAGATTCTAAAGCTTTCGGGAGCAAATACCTTGGCCTAATTTCAACCCTTTCAATACGTACGTGGACCCATGCACGCTTATATATGCAATGTTTTAAAGACATCAAAATCCGCTGCAAGAATGGCACGCAAGGAAGAATAATGGGCCATAGCAGGCTCTCAAGACGCAGTCGACACCAGGACAACGAACTCTGTCTTCAAAGTGCAATTTTGTTTACTCCTCACATTTTCTCTGAAGCGGTATTGCCTGGACGTCTCATTTCTCCGCATGTTTTTCGCGCTCACATCCCACGAAGGCGAAGAGGCAAGAGGACTTAGTCTTTCAGACAAAAAAAAAATAGAGCGATCTTTAGGATGCGTAGCATGCTGTTCCAGGCTTAGGCAGAATTAAGCTTGACCTGCAAGGAGTAACTTCGAGCAGAGCCTAGCGGGGGCAGCGTCATAAGGCGCATCAAGGGCCTCATCAGCTGAGTGCACCGAACGGGTCGCTCCGTATCCGGTTACTAAGGCTGGCTCGCTCTATGGATCAAAGGACTACTACGCGGACTGGAGGGAAAGAGAGCGGTTCCCTCGTCATGGGGGTACCGCTGGTAATACTTATTGTTTTTTTATGAGTCTACTTGAAGCTTGCGTTTGCTATCGATGCTGCAAAACCATGGCGACGAGGGATGAGACGGTTGCTCTATAGTGCGTAAGCCGGATCGGTCCAGCTGTCTGGTGCGCATAATCCGCCACTGCATCAAATAATTTTCGCAATGCATCCACCGTGGTCATTAGAGCCTTAATCGTGTGGGGTTGAGATCCCAGCTGCAGGCTCTGAGCGTAAGAGGCCATCTGCGCGGTGATTACGGCATAGTAGGCGCACACGTGAGATCGGAAATAAATAAGCTTGGGAAGGAATCGTGGCTGGAAGCCAGCGTTTAACTGTACCGCTTATGAAGAGGCTGGCCAGAGCACAGATTCCGGAAGGTGCGCTTTCTGAGTTTGTGACGAATGGATGTGGCAGCATGCAGACCGAGCAGGTACCGTTGTGCAGTGTGTGTGAGCGCATATCTCTATTTATAAATCAGTGAACTAGCGTTAAAAAGAGCATATACCGAGAACGTTAGGAGTTGAGCACTCGTATTTTTTTTCTGTTATAACGTGACTTGGTCCGCAGTGCATGTACTTCAAGGGTTTAGGGGAGCAGCGCGTTTCGCGAGGGTGCTGGCGACAGCGTCAGCAGCGTTGCTGACGCTGGAAATCCGCCCTGACGCTGGCGCCAGATATTAGGCGATTGCGCCGTCTAGAAGTTTCGTATTGGGACGTCTCAAATACCAGCGCATGCCTGACGCCGCGTCGTTTCCATGGTGACGGCTGCAGGAAATGCAGCGCGAAACTCGCCGCGTCCGACGAGCGTGCGCGGCGTCGAACGCTAGATTCCGGCAGCTGGGCCAGTGGTGACACGCACGGCGCGCACTACGGCTGGAACTTCGTGCTGGAACCGATAATCCTCATGCGCATTCTTATAGGCACGTCAAAAAGCTGACCAAACGCCGATTAGAGGGCAAAATAACTTGAATCCATTATTTTGAAGACTGCAGAGAAAATTGAGCTACGCAGATCGCTTATACACCATTTTTATGCCTTCACAGAATAAAGTTGTTAGCCTGCGTATGTGTGTGTCGTCTGCGTTTCTTTCACATTCCTCGTCCCTTTGCGCAGAAGTTTCTAAGCAACGATGAAACTTTAATGTGCTCTGTAGTAGCGCTAAACATGAGCGGTAATGACTCGCGGTCATCAGGCGGTCGTTTCAATAAAACTTTTCTCTAGAACCAAAAAGGTGGCCACGTTTGTATTGACCTTCGTTGCGCAGTGAGAGCGCGTATTGTTAATTACTAGAGGAGAAGCCGGGTCTGGCCTTCCTCTGTGTCTAACCGGAGTGCCATCTACCGCTGCGCCTGAGTTGGTCGTTCGATCCTGGCCGCTGCGGCCACATTTAGATGCAGACGGATTGAAAAAAAAAAATGCCTCTGTACTGAGTTTCCAGTGCCCGATATATTGTACCACGCGGACAAAATTAAAGCCAAACTCTACATTACTACGTCCCTAACTGTCCACATTGCTTGTTTGACGCGCAAAACTCCGCTAACTTGAAGATATTTCCGCGTCCGACCTGGCCTGCAGCAAAACTTTCTTTTGTCAAGTTTGCTACGGCCAAGGACTGCTTTGCAGGGAAGACGCATCAAACGCGCCTGCGAAGGGTTTGGCGCATTTGGGTATCTTCGCTGCAGAACAGTTCACGCACGCAGCAAAGGTACTGTTTGTAACTTTAGGCTTTGCTGCAATGCAGTTAGCTCCGCAGCAAAGAAGGACCAAAGGCGCGCTGGGCGGGCCACCCGCTTTGCCCAGAGCAGCCGGGTCGCAATAGCCCGCGAAGAAAATTAGGGTTTTTATTATTCCCACCGATGGAAAAGTGATGACGACAAGTAAAAAAGAAAGAAATGAAGCTTTTGCGCACAATGCTAGGTCGAGCTCAAGGCAACCAATCGAAAATGCACTCGGGTAGAAACCCATTGCCCATAGACGAAACTGCTCTGAGGGCCGTAGTAGTTTATAGGCCAGCTTTCGGTTTGCCTGTTTGTCTCGTTCGCTTATTCAAGTCACTTTATGCGGAGACATGACTGTTATGAATAACTTGACCATTGTTTGCACAAAAAATAAACTGAACGAGGCAGAAAGCTTATTTTGGAGAAACTCAACATACTTTAGCTGAGCAGTTGCGTGGTGCCGAAGAAAATGACAAATTTGTAAAATTGTCCTTGAAGCTGCGAAGAATGCTTGCGAAACTTTAAATGCACATGCCTGAAGAACGGACTAAACTCAATCATGCGTCCGAGAATGCAATCTCCTGGGACAGTTATCCGGAAATGCCGGCGACATATGTCGGGAAAGATAAGTGGGAAAGCCAAACACTTCGCTTCGGATTCGACACCGCTCCAGGCGATGGAGATTCGAAAAGGAAATGGCTTCTGAGTGCGAGTGGCGAGGAGAATTAAAAAGTGCGTCTCTGGAGACACGAGATCTACTCCTCGCATCTCGCGGCGGGCTCGCATAACACGGCTGGCTTGAACAGCGCGCGCAGCGCGGAAATTGGGGTGTCACACGCCTGAGCCGCTACATTTACCTTACACGTCCGCATGAAACGAGCAAAAAATAAAAATAAAACGCAACTGAAGAGCCTGGCAGCTTTGCTTGCTTCGGTGCTTTTACGCTACGACACCGAAGAAAGATTTCTCCTTTTCTCGTGATTGCGGCGAGGTTCTCACTGCGCCAACAGTGAAACTAATTTTACGCTTACCGGGCGCTCAGAATTCAGTCTCTCACCCCTCCTTGCTTCCCAGCCGCAAAACCGGGATCGTAGATGGAAATGGGGGCAGGAAAAGGAGGGACACACTACTGCGGCGCTCGGCGATTCGTGCGACAGTTTTTGCGGAAGAAGCACGGAAATAAAGAAAGGGAAAAAAAACAGCGCTTTCCAAATCGTGTCGTATCTGCGGAGAAACGCCTCCGGGCAGTTTCCGCATTGGTTTTCTAGCCCCAAACCTCGGGGAAATTCAATATAATGCGGCGAGAAACAACGCCAGGTGTGCCGTTTTTAAAGAAACACCGCCGAGTTTCGGATGTGAAAAATCGCGAACAGAGAGTCTCGACGGAGCCCTCAATATCTCACCCGGAGGCTCTGTGGCACCCATGCCTTAATAATTCTTCGCGTCGCATACACAATGCGCCACTTTTCTCTTCGTTCTTTTTTGTATGTCAAAATAGCCGCGACTGGTACAGAACAAGTATAATATGAGGATGTCGGGAGAGTGCTGCTGTGTGCTCAACTCGGACAGTTTTGACAACGATGGTGCAGTGTTTCCATGTAAAAGAATATTTTTTAACGCAATCCCTGAAGTAGCTGAGTAAATCGTTCTGAATGTGTTTCCGGTGATTTAGAACATTTCCTCACGTCTTGCTGCCTCAAGTGAGCAGGTGTGCTGCACGTCTCCCTTCAAGGCATTATTTGCCCGCGTGGAAGCCGGACGATTAGGAAGGAGATATCCGCCCTTTAATTCTTTCAGGATACTGGATTGGAGTCCAAGTGGCGACTGCGGCATTTTGTCTCTTGAGGTTGCTTGCCTAGGTCTCACAACTGTGCGACGAACTCTTCTCTAATTATTATATATGGCGCATTTACGGTGCAATATTGCAGGTCGATTTAATCCAAGGCTAATCCCTACTGCAGCCAACAGCCTCAAACTCGTCTTGAAGTTTTGATGAGGCTCCACCGACCGCTAAAATTCGATCGTGCTATGCAATTCGCTCAACGCAGTACGAACGGCTTGAAGAGCTCTACTGCGGTCAGTGCGGAACTCCAGTCGTCCTGGTTTTGTCAGTAAGGTCCCGTCAGCACCACATACGAAGCCATGGTCTGATCTATTGTCATGAATGTCATACGCTCCCGTACGAAGAAGGAGTGACCTTCTGCAAGATCACCGGGATCAAAATATTTAGAGATATATAAATTTATCAGCTGATGATATCCTGCGCCAGGTGACCAGTGCCAATTGGTATGTTATCTGGTCCATCACGCTTGAGGAGAGAAGTACGGAAAATGGGCGGACTGAATGACAAAGGGGAGTGTTGCAGACTATATACCGGGTGTCTCAGCGAACACTTCCTAATATTGTGAAAAATATGTTTTTAGGGGTAAAATGTGGCGCCAGAAAAGCGGTGAATCCATTATTTAAGTAAGCTGGTTAACTAATTTTTAATAATTACTTTTCACCTACTAGAGTCTGGCGCCTAGTTTCAATTAGAGGTTCGTAGCCGGTCGTTAGTAACAGCCATATCGGTTTCTAGAATTGGAAGAAGCGATTGCCCTTGACGCTGTGGCTGGAGAAAATTCGGCTTTTTATACCAGTTACGTGCACTTGAGGGGCCGCTTTACCTGCATGCTTCCCAATGCGCATGTATTTCCGCACAATGCAGCCAGATTTTGTCGAGCCAAAGCGGCGAGAGTAGTCGCGTTTTCGAAATTCTAAAAACTGATGTCGATATTACTAACGACCGGCTCCAAATATAATTCCAACTAGGCGCCTAACTAACGGTACAAGTTAAAAAGATCATTAATAAATATTAGGTAACCAGATTACGACCTAAGTGAGACGATGCACCGCTTTTCTGGTGTCCGCCAAAAGAGGTAATACTATGCCGCAAAAGCCAAATTTTTATTACCAGAAAGCCTATTTTCGAAAAGTTCTGAAAGTGTTCGCTGAAACACCCGGTATATATTAATATATGTTACAGACTAGCTTAGGGTTCGGATCCGCTGCATACAAAAAAGAGTGCGTTTATTACACGGAGGGCGGGGGATATCGGATAGGTGATTTCGTTTTCTTCGTGGCGGCGCTTGCATTCAAATCACCACCCAGTTCTCGAGAGCAGCGACTGCATACCTTGGACAGCACTCAGCTACCTCGTATTGTGCGCACCTAATCTGGATTATTTGTGGCGATAATGGCCCTGCACCACTATGTGTGGTTTTCACATGCGATGACAGTGGCCATGAGGTGGCGTAAAAGCCACAACGTAAAATTCCATCTCGAAAGCCAAGTGGGATTTGTCCATAACTGCTACGTACACCATTTTTATTTCTGTACAGTGTGGGCGGAGCGACTGGAGAAAAAGAAAAAAAAACGGGAAAAGTATTCAAACTGCGTTGCGTCGAACAAACTGTGCTGCACAAGGCGTTCAATGAAGTGTCGCTTTCGATGCTCCATGAAGAATTGGTAGTCTGTGGAAACAAGTCTTAATTGTTTTTTTCTTTTCTCTTGCATCGCGGCAGAGGGTGCACCATGTGCGAGAATTCTGAGCCGCCCTAGACACCATACGCCACTTGGCACATATCACCGAGACCTCCGCAGTGCTTTTGGCATAGGCTATCTACAAAGAGCATTGGCGTGAAACAAAAACCGCATGACGAAAGTGTTCATTTTTCACTATCTGGACTGCAGTGAAGGAGGTAAAGGTGCTTCGTAATCACTGGCCCTGTCATCTATAATGCTGCAATAGAAATCACTCGTGGAACGGTGTATGGTTGAAATGGCGGAAACGCCTCTGAAGAACTTTGGAAGAATAAGTTGAATTGAGAAAAGTATTTACGTCGCCCGAAATAAAGGCACTGTTTGACTAAAACTTGCTATATGCAAACGAAAATGGCTGGAAAGTTATTTGTAACGCGTACGAGCTGCTCACATTCGTAATTTAGTACCAAAGACGAAACTGAGCTACTAGTGGCGGCAAGAGCGTCTTAAGTTCTCCTCTTGGTGGAAAATGATTTATGCAGAATGTACAGTACGCAGAGCTTGAAGAGAAAGGAACGAAACTGCACAAAAATATTATTGTTAATATTGTTATTCTAAATAATTTATTATTGTTCTCAAGTTGACTTTTGTAAGGTATATTTCATCCGGAGGTTTTTCACATTCTGTTTCCTTCATAGCCTGCCCTAAAAGCGATCATGCAAGCGCGAATTCGTCCCCAGCTTTTTCAGTTATTCGTGGACAGGGTTAGAGTAGCAGTGAAAAACCTCCGGATGAAGTATACCCTACAAAAGTCAACTTGAGAATAATATTAAAAACAACGCTAGGTTTTGGCGACACCGGCGCGCATTCCGAACAATGACCTGCAACCGCACATTGCTGCGATAAACCGAGCGCTCCTATTTGTGCAGGACTGATGGCCAGTCATAAAATGCAGTGCAGAGCAAAGAGGCGAAAAAAAAGGTAAGAGGTGAAATAATAACCTCTCAGTCCCCTGAGAAATGACCATGGCCGTCTACCGGGCCTATGCGCACATTTTTGTTCACGAGTGTTGCGTTAAACTTTTCGAAGCGGATTCTACGAGCTTGCGTATTTGACGTATGGTATGTGGGCCGTTCTGAAACTTATTCAAGGCATGTAGCGGAGAAATACGCTTTGCTAGGCCGCGTAGTGAAGTATTAGGGCGTGCCAAACGACCCGCACTCGGGTGGTAGTGGATGCGTGGCGCTCGCCATATGTTTGTGAGCGTACGCGTTTGCCTCTACGTATGTTTTTTATGCTTTTCGTTGCTCTCTTCGCTCGGCGAAGCAGCAAGAAAACGAGGGAGGGTGGAAAAGGAGAGGAGGGGACGGGGAAACGAATATCTGTGGGACACGAGCGAACGACACAAACCAGGACCCTGGGGTGTACTGCTGGAAATATGAAAAGGATTTGGTTTATGGTTTTATGGGGGTTTAACGTCCCAAAGCGACTCAGGCTATGAGGGACGCCGTAGTGAAGGGCTCCGGAAATCTCGACCAGCTGGGGTTCTTTAACGTGCACTGATATTGCACAGTACACGGGCCTCTAGAACTTCGCCTCCATCGAAATTCGACCGCCACGGCCGGGATCGAACCCGCGTCTTTCGGGACGGCAGCCGAGCGCCATAACAACTCAGCCACCGCGGCGGCATATATGAAAAGGAATCTTTGCGCCTGAAATTATTGCGCTCAAGCCGATTTTGAAGCAGTTGCACTGGTTGAAGCAGTTCCCCCTGCTACGCATTGCTCATTTCTGCACGACCGACGGCGGAAGTGTGTGTACTACTCAGGCAGTAGCATGGATGTAAATGCGGTAACCTAGTGGGAACCACGGGTACCACTTCGCTGGTATTTTCCTTGTCTTTCTTTTCTCTCGTTCTAAACCTGCGCTCTTTCAGATGCTGAGCTTATGCTACATGGAATAACTACAATGCAAGGTATGGGTTGGGATGGATTCATATTGACTGCAGCGCCTTGTGTCCGCCTTTGCATGCGGCGTTTTCGTAGTACTGTTGTCGATTTGACTCCGAGGTAGAATTCGTGAAAACATAGGATGCTGCTGTTCACCGCGTGTGCAGTGACTTCAAAAACAATAAAATGATTTGAAAAACTCCGCCCTCAGGCTGCTTGCAAAAGTGCGACCGAAAACTGCTTCGGCTCCCAGCATGCCCCCAAGCCTTTTTCTCATAAGCGCGCACCAGTTCCCCGGCCCACTCATTGTACTGTACGTATACTAACTTACTGACATATACTGTACTGAATGTACATATACAGAGTGTTTCACCTAAAACTATACACAATTTATAAAAACATACTTTTTGACTTGTAACAGCGCTTTTTCTGGCACAGGATTGCCAGCGGTGTAGTTCATCACAATACAGCTAAGGCGTGCTGACTAGCAGGCTGGTTAACAAATATTCAATAGTTAACTTTTTAACCATATCTATTAGGCTCCTTAATTATTAAGAGGCGTGTAGGACACCGTAAGTAATAGTTTGGCATACGCGCTTACCCTAAGCGCTCTGGCCCAACAAATTTTGGCTATTTCGACGAGTCACGTACACTGGAGAGGTTGCTTTGCCTGCAAGCTTCTTGAAAGCGCATGCATTTTGGCGCGATGCAGTGAGAATTTGTTGGGCCACAGCGCCCAGGGTAACCGCTGTTCGAAATTTTGAAAATTGGTACGGATATTGCTCACGGTAGAGAGACACCTCTCAATAATTAAAAAGCCTAACGGTAACAGTGCAAAAGGTAATTATCTAGTGCTAATTATCCAGCCTGCTACTTAACGTGTTTAACTGTATTGTGCTGTACTACACCGCTGACGATGCTATGCCGAAAAAAAGCGCTCTTCTAACTCAATAACCCTATTTTTCCAAAACAGTGTAAAGCGTAACGTGAAACACCGTGTACATACGGACAATAACAGCATCCCCTTAGAAGTTGGCGGCGGGCCACAAGATATGGAATAGACAGGCGGATTGTATTGACCGCCCCTTTGAATTGGGAGGGTGGCGAGCGCCTACTCACATATTAAATTACAGTGGCTATTTATTTCTTGCCTTTGTGCAATTTTAGTCGTTTTTTTTATTCTAAGCTTTTTTTTCCTTCTGATGTTGTAAGGACCTTATAAATTCCTTGACATCTCGTGGGACTTTCACAGTGTGCTTAGACGCTGTCAGTACTCCTGCCTTCAGCCGCCGTGGTGGCTCAGTGGTGATGGTGCTAGGCTGCTGACACAAAAGACGCGGGTTCGATCCCGGCTGAGGCGGTCGTATTTGGACGGAGGCCGAATGCTAGAGGCTCGTGCACGTGCGATGTCAGTGCACACTAAAAAACCCAAGGCAGTCGAAATTTCTGGAGCCCTTCACTACGGCGTCGCTCATAGCCTGAGTCGCTTCGGGACGTAAAACCCACACAAACCATAAACCAGTACTGATGTCTTCCCTTGCTCGTCTCTACTGCTGATGTGTTAGTGTTGCTTTCTTACAGTTCCTAAAGCCTAGTCCTTCTGGAGGGGTTACCATGATCTCCTTGATATCTGGAGGTACGGATTTACAGTCTCTCAGAATATGTTTTAGAATCTGCGCACTGCTGCAGCAGGCTATAAACACATCCTCTCCTTTCTGATGCATACATCAATATTGCCTGGCTCCAGGGCAACCCGATCTGCATCAAAAAAGTGGGCGCTAGCTCTTAAATTATGGTACAGCGTTTTCATACAAAACACGCATTCTCAAGAGCGCACACGCCCCTCTGCAATGTCATTAAAGGCTGGTGGCCACAGAAGCGACATAATCAGTAACGTACAATCAGAGCAGCCTTATCTAGAGCCCTCTATAAGTTCTCTGCTCACTAAACAAAATGCGATTTAAATGAGGCACTGGACTTTACCCAGTAATATTTCCGGTGGAATGCTGCCGAAATGTTATGTAAGCGGTGAAGGCACCAACGCTGCGCAGCAGGAGAGCAGCAGAGCAATGATTTCGATTTGTTCGGTACGCACAACACCGCTTCAACGCACTCGGAAAGCGTCCTCACGGCTGTATGTGACCGCAGTGTGTTCTGCGCTGCAGACAAATAGTTTTTAGGCAATTATGCAAATACATTTTTGCCGTCAGCTCGCTGCTTCTAAACACAACTACTGTTTCTTGATGGCTTCTCCAATGCCACTGATATTTGAATCAAACTGGGTTAGTGAAGAAGTGCAGCGATCTTCTAACAACAGCGATCTTCAGTGTGGAGAAGCACAGGCTAAGTTAGAGGGCAGAACATGGCCTGCATCGGAGGTCAAACAATTTCGATATACGAGCTGCCCCGGATGGAGGAAGTGCAAGCGAAGCAGTGGGGGTGCTTAGGTAAAGTGACAGAAAATTCAAAAATGAATACGCCTAACTTGTATCGGAACAAGGCTACAGCAAAGAAAAACATTGTATTTGGCTGCGTACAACAAATTTTCATTTAGTTAAGGAACTCAGGCAGTTAAGGAACTCAGAGCAATTGCCGACAAACCACTCTAAGACCGTTCCAGTCGGTCCATGCGCATCCCCACCACCTCCAACCTACAATGATCAAAGAGTTAAAAATTCTCCAGAATGGAAAAGAAAAGGGGCCAAGCTGACAGCTGTGTTAGAGATGTTGAAGTAGACCACTGTTTGTAAATTCGAATTGGCCAGGTTAAACAAGCGACTGATTAATGAGTATAAAATTGTATATAAACTTGTGTTTTTGCTGTGCGAGAAAGTAGAAAAGCATGTGAAAGGATGCGTTCTTTGGATTTCAGGCACGTACGGAGTTGAAAAAAACTGAGAAGATAAGCTAGGTAATTTGCATCCGCATTGTGAACGGCAATATTTGTGATGGGAAACGCAAAATTAGTGTCACGTTCGAGGCAGAGAAACGCAAGGACGGAAAGGTAGGGAGGTTAAGCAGGCGATGCCCAATAGACTACCCTACACGTCCCCTGCCTAACATCACTCGTCATGGTTAAACAAAAGTAATAGTATCTGTAATAAATTTCAATCCAGCAATTATGTTCCCAGGTTCGAAACCGATCGTGGCGGCTGCGTTTTTATGGAGGCAAACCGCTAAAACGCCCGTGTGCTGTGCGATGTCAGTGCACGTTAAAGATCCGCAGGTGGTCGAAATTATTCCGTAGCCCTCCACTACGGCACATCTTTCTTCCTTTCTTCTTTCACTCCCTCCTTTATCCCTTCACTTACGGCGCGGTTCAGGTGTCCAACGATATATGAGACAGATACTGCGCCATTTCGTTTCCCCAAACCCAATTATTAATTTATATTATTATTATTATTATTATTATTATTATTATTATTATTATTATTATTATTATTATTATTATTGTTATTATTATTATTATTATTATTATTATTATTATTATTATTATTATTATTATTATTATTATTATAAAGGAAAGTCTAGACAACTTTGCAATACTTTATTCTGGTCGTTTCACGCTTTTCGTTGTTGTGCTCGAGTGAAAAAGTGGCTGCACAAAACCTACATACTCCCACTTATGAATGGCTGAAAGTTTGTAAGCTTTAGTTTGGATAGAAAGAGACGATGGGGAAGAGCAATTTATCTGGGGAATGACGTGCGTATCTATAGAAAAACACCAAAGAATAAAAACATGAAAAATTTGATAGGAATATAGACGGTATTTAGAAGACATGCGAAAGCCTATAAAAAACTGGAGATCAGTGCGGCTACCCGCATTGGAGGAATGCGAAGACGTTGAGGCGTCCTGGACACTCGTCGGCTTTCAAATCTTGCGCCGTGGTTGCTTTCCCGTCCACTTAATACTTAATGTTTTTCCCATTTTTATTATTACCCACCTTAATTAACCAGTTATACTCTGATTATACTCTCTTTTAACCCAAATCCCTCATTTTGGGCATTCAAATTTGGCGCCAAGGTTGCTTTCAAGTCCAGTTACTATATACCCGTCCAGCCTATTCAACCGTCCATTGACTTTTGTTTCCATATAATTAACTAATAAATCTATGGCAATAAAACCTTTTGTTCGATTTATTATTACTCAACGAACACATTGCAATCCATTTCAAACTATTTTTAGTTCTTTGCCTATTTTTCCGTCCACGACTGTTTTCCCGTCCACCCACTACATCGATGTCCGCGCTATTTCGTCGTTCTTTAACATTATTGGCTCTAATTACTTCAATGATCACTCTATACACATATATATATTTTTTTGCGCAACATCCTCACATCATCCTTTTTCGATTACAACCACTCGTTTGAGGCTATCTCTTCAGAGTTCCCCACAACTGCTGCCGACACGTTTTGGTGACAAGACCCGCCAACATAGCCTAGTAATGCTTTCGCTTTAATAATAAGATGGTGCACTGTATCTTCTTAAATGCGCGAACACACCAGCCGAGAAACGCGTGGCACACCGCAGGCAGCACAACGCGCGCTGCGAAAGGAAACTGGAAGGTAACTGGTAGGAGCCAAGAGGTGGCGGCACTGACGCTGCCCACATGGCTCGTTCGCACCGTGTTCACACTTGGGCATTCGGCAACCAGAACGAGCTTCATCCGCTGCCTCGTCCACACTACGCGACCGCCACGTCGCCGCTCCGACCTCGAGCTGTCGCGTTGAACGAGTTGCTCCGCCTTTCGACGTCTGCCTACCGTCTGCTCGCGGCGTACATAGATATGCTTAGAAAAGAGTACATATCGACGCTACCATAGGCATACGAACGCTTACGTACGCTAAACGCAGGCGTTTTACGGGACGTAATGCCATTTATCACATTCGCACTTTTTGTTCAGCGTATATATGCAAACACAACGATAAGCTCAGCCTAGTGACGCCATCTGAGACGAAGCGAGAGACCGGTGCCCTATTTATGGCCAGTGCACGCAGTGGCAAAGGCAGTACCAACGACGAATTCAATCCGAAGCGAGGGGTCCTGCTTCAAAGGGCGCCACCTTCGATGTCGCCGCAGGAATGCCACTTGCTCCTCGCCGTCCTAATGGCCGATGGAAATCGCCGTAATCTTTTCGGCGGCAGAAATCTTATCTGCACCGATGGGGCTTTCCGCTGCGTATTTCGGCGGCGGATTCCGCTCGCTCTCGCCGTCCAATGCCCAAGTGTGAACGAGTCATGAAAGAGCCATACGACTTGAAACTTTTGTTTAGTTACAAACGCAGGAGTGGGCACAAGGTCGAAAAAAAGACAATGGCGTATTATATTCCTCCTTTTTACTAATGCAAGTATAAACTTCATAATACAGCAATATCATACTGTCTTCACTCCAGAGGACTTGACCTCGAAGGAGGTCAATTTTTGCAGCGAGCCAACGAATTCGAGGATAAACAGATAGCTGATTCATTTGCGCGTTATTTGAAATACAAACTTTATCTCCTATGAGAAAATGATGAATTTTGTGAACTAAAACGTTTGTATCGTTGGACCTAGCACTCGAATTAGTGAAACATTTAGTGGCTGCATCGATTAGAAACCTCTCCTGCGGACATGGTATCCTCTCCCTTTTGGCGACAACGACCACCTCGTACGTGCGCCCATGCCTACCGATGACTACAACGAGGGTGGACATCTCACTGCTAGCCCTGGATCGGATGGCAATGTCGTTCACTGACGGAGAGTGGCCAGACCACACGTACACGGATCGTCCACTTCGTCTACCAAGTTCAAAGGCGCAATGGTGACACCGACCAGACTAGTAACAATAGAGCTTTTGCAAGCCCGGGACGACCATTTCCGTGGCGTCTCCTTTGCTGCCACCCTGCTTGCACTCTTTGTTCTCACCGTCCGCCCGCACCCCAAAATCGGCAGCATTTCGTAACACTAAGACTATATTTCAGCGCTTGTAGAAAGCTTTACATCATAAAAATGGCGACCAATAAAGCTTCACAACTCAAAAATATTTATCACAGAGGGGTTGAAAACTCACGATGTCACTTTGCAGGGGCTGCCGGTTTCCGACAGCATCGTCTGCAAGACCATGCTGACTCAACAGACGCACAATGAAGTAGTTCGCGTTCCACTGCGAAGGGCATAGAGTGCAAGGCTATCGTGCAAACTTGGCACTAAAATATCACTCGATTTTTGGAACGCTCCGAGTAAACCTCGGTCCATCACCGATCCCACAATGACCCTGATCCATGGTTCTTGTTGTGGCAGGTATAGCACTCTAAACAGGAAGGAGTAAAAAGGGAGTAAGGTGCCCTCTAGTGCACTTCCTTTTAGAATAGGGAGTAAAAGGAAAGCCTACACCCTTTTTACTACCACATAAGCGTATTCGTGTTTAAAAGATATGGTTCGGAATGGGGTTTACCAACGTCAGTTATTTTGGCACTTGAATGGCCGACTCTCCAACGTGCCAATGAGACTGCCGCGTACCTGCTCCGTCACCTTCCCCACTTCGATGATCAACGAGAGATCGTATAGCGGCTTTCTGCCCACTGAACTGTTTTACCTTCCAGAAGGCTGCACCTGTGATATCGGTTTCGACTCTCCTCCCACCGGTCCAGATGGCCACCAAAGCACTACGGCTGCGTTCAAGTCTACGGTATTGAAGTGTACGTGCGGACTTCGGATTTGAGTAGACATCTATCGACATGCGACGCGCCTAACGTTTCTACACTATCCTCGCTGTCATTCCAACTATTCCCCTACAAAATAATATGTTTCCAACTGAGTATTATTCCTGGGTAGCCTCCGGGAGCATTCGGTGTATTTCTCGTATTTCTCTGATATATTTTCCTTTAATCCTCCTTTTTTGCACAGATATGTCATAGTACTGACGGTGGGCTGGCAAGGCGCCCGTGGTCACACTGTTTACTACCAGCTGATTGAGATACGGCCGACGTGATCTCAGTCACGCTCAACCGGAAGCTGACGAGATACTTGACCTGTTGCATCAGTCAATAACTCCGCAAGAACTTATATAATTTACTGCTGATAGTGTTAGAAAATGCGCTTAAATGGGCTTTTAATGATATCGAACTCGCACGTACGGTGTAGATTACGTGCCCTGCTTGATACTTCACCGTGCCCCACACAACTGACATTACAGTTCTTACATATTCACCTGTAAGGAACTTACCGAGCAGCTAGACGTAACTAAAGCAACCACGTCGAAAAACATCTATGGAGCTTTACCTACCCCTAGGAGTACCATGTGGCAGCACTAGTGATCCTGCCGTGCCTGTACTCCTCTATCTCCTAGGTTCGGCCTACGTGCCTACGTGTGTGGAATTGGTCCCTCTGTACTTTACTTTACCTGCCCCCGCTGCGGATTGCTCACAACGCCGTGGACAGGTTACCACGGGCCAAGGTGGGCAGGTTGCATGAAGTAACACACTCACGAGACCTCTTTCGACCAATCATTAATTTTATTGCCACCTGCCACGGTAGGCAGACTGTGATCCCCTCACAAGGTCAAGTGGCTTCTCTCGACCAATCGCAATGGCTCATCAAGGATGGCAGTGGTGAAGCCACACGGTTGTGACATTCCTTGAGTGACGACCAGAACGAAGGGACCCGCCGCCGTGACAGCGGCATCATCAATTACCCAGCCATGCTCTTTGAGTGACGACCAGAATAACCGGACCCGCCGCCGCCCCGGGGAAACAGGCTTTATCCTCCCCAATTTCCGGGCACATTCCAGGACAAGGGAGCTGTCAGCGGGCCAGAGCGCGCCGTACCACAGCCGACGCTATGCGCTACCGCGAAGACAACATTCTTTCCCTCCTTCCCCTTTCGACGTGGGCTATCGCCGGGAAGGCACCCACAGCTTCCCGCCGTGCCTCGTGAACAAAAGCGCATTCCCAGAAGGGCCGTGACGGACACCTGTCATGGCGGACAGGCAGTACTCGCCAAGAATGTGGAAAGACAGGCGCTAGTGAATTAGCTCCGAAGAGAGAGCCTGTGTATACTCTCACTTGAGATAGAGTGGTGGCGTTTTTGTTGTTTATTTAGTTTGTATTGTTAACAGACTCTGGGGTCGAGGCTAAGCCCAACCCAAGGGGTGGTCCCCATCTCGCATGTTATTTTGGATTGGAGAATTGATGCTTTGGGCGGGCCACTGGAAATGACCGCCCTTAGTCCTTTGTTAATCAAGTGCTTAAAAGCACATGTAAACGGATGCAGTCCAGTCTGAGCTGGGGCTCCATGCTTAGCATGTAATGTGATGCTACTTAGGCACTAACCTGCCCGGTCGATGAGTAAAGTAGTGCAAAGTTTGTTCTTTTGTAAATTCAGTTCTGCTTTTTCCAGTTTAACTCTCTGTATATGTATGTTGTAAAATTATGCTCTGCTGTCATCATCTACAAGCTCGCCTCCTGTTCATCTTCCAAGCCGAACGACACTAGAGGAAGGGTTTGTGAACCATCCTCGAAGAAACGGACGACTATTGAAATTCTACTGCAAGGACGCTCAGGACGACATCGTTCGCCAAGAGGGCCTTCAGTGCCGAAGCCCGACGGCGTGCAGCTTCTGCCAGCAACCGCTCGAGCCCAACTCCGGAGCCACTCCATCGCCCCCATGAAGTCGTCGGCACGTAAGCTCGGACGCCCCAGCCTCTGATGTATAATCTTAATCATGTGTAATTATTGAATATATCTGTTTGTTTAAACTAAGCCATACGGTGTCTCTTTGCCTCTCCGTCCCGTGTGGACCTGCGCATTATGGGGGTCATCACACTGGTGTCAGAAGTGGGGTCTCAAAAGCAAATGTCCTCTGAATGCTGTGACATTCATGACTTCAAAATTGTAATCAAAAGGGAATCACGGGACTGATTGTGGGACTTTTACCCCCATTTGAGAGGCTTGAGGCACTGGAGGGCTTGAAAAAATAAAATGACTGTATCTGAGGGAGCCTCCCACTCCACAGCCGTCGCTCGGAGCAAGCATGCTGGCATTAGGAAGCGTCATTCCGACGTTTACGGGAGATAAGACAGGGGTTCCAATCTGCGATTTCTTTTCCATGCTAGAAGAGATTGGGAAAATGGGGGGATGGTCCGATGCTCAAATGCTGGGAATGGCGAGGTGTAAGATGGCAGGAGCTGCTCATGATTTTGCCTGGCGAGACGAAAAAGTAAAATCCACAAAATCATTTGCGGAATTTAAGAAGCTCGCGTTTGAGCATTTCGACACTGAACCACGTCACGTGCGGGTACAGAGGTTCCGTGACGCCGGACAGATGGTAGGGGAGGACGTGCGAACATTTGCGTCGCGGCTTCAGCGCCTAGCACGCGATACGTTAAGCAGGGAGGAGGAAGGAGACCAGCTAAGGAAGAAATACGCGGAGGATATACTTAAAGAGGAAATGACCGCTTTGTTCGTGGCTGGTCTGCAAGACCCCGTGCGCCGGTTCGTGCTCTCGCGCAAGCCGAGCAATTTCGACCAAGCCGTGGAGGCCGCATTGGATGAGGAACGAAATGAGGCGTTAACGACAGCCGCAGCGAGAGTACGCGTCATAGAGAGAGCGGTGCTCAACCCTGAGGTTGCTCTCTTGACAGAGCGGTTAGATCGCTTGGAACAGCTGCTAACTCAGCAGGTAGAACGCCAGGTTGAAGCGCGCGCTCAACAGCGCCCATTCGCTGGAAACCGGAGACCGCCACAAAGCTACAGGCGCGGTATGCGAGATTTTGAAGAAATCGTATGCTTCGCTTGCCAGGGTCGCGGACACATCGCCAGGTTCTGCCAAAACGTGCGCCGTGGGGAGCCACAAAGAGAAGCAGGCGAGACACGCCCTAAGCAAGCCTACAGCGGGGCTCCAGATACCGAGTCAAAAAACTAGTTAGTCCTCCCCAGCCTGAGGAGCGTGGGGAGGGAGCAGTAGATGATGAGGTGGTTTTAGTTTGTGTGGCCGACGAGGCATGCCCTGTTGTGCGTTGCAAGTTAAATGGTTGTTGTATGGAATTGTTGATAGATACGGGGTCAAAGGTGACATTGCTTAAGGAGAGCAGTTTTAACACGCTTCGAAGGAAGGGGGACCGCGAGGTGTTGGAAGCGTCTGGTGGTATGGCTACCAAATTTGTAGGCATAACGGGGGATCCTCTTGGCATAAGTGGACTCTACCGGTTACACTTCTCTCTCGGCGGAATTGCATTGGAGCACCCCTGCTACGTATGCCCGGACACGGTGTCTCTGCCAAACGGAGTGTCAGGTATATTAGGGCAGGATTTTTTGAGAAAAGGGAAGGTAGTAGTCTCATTCTCTGAGGAAGAGGTTAATGCGGGCGGCTCAAAAGTTCCGTTTTTGAACAGGAGAGGGGCTGAGATTCGCATTACCGATATTGACACCCGTCAAACAGTGGGATCATTGGAGAAGGTATATTCGCGGGTTGCCGTCAGGCTGGTCGATGAGGCGGTCGTCCTTCCTTGGTCGGAGCACATTTTGTACGCGTTTGTGCCTTCAGATGTAGAGAGCGGCGCCGTGGGAGTGCTTGAGCCGGTCGACTCTCTCAGCAATGGCCTGAAGGCAGCCGCGTGCCTCGTGACAGTTAATGACGCCCACAGAGTGCCCCTACGGGTGGTTAACTGTAGCCAGCAGCCACTGAGCCTTCCCAAGAACAAAACATTGGCTTTCTTCACCTCTGCGATAGAGCAACGTGAGCCCACCGATACGGTACTCGCAACTGTAGAGCATGCGAGTCCTTCGGCTGCTCCAAAGGTGTCGTTCGATCTTTCTCACGTAAATTCCAGGGAGAGGGAGGCTCTGGCTGGTTTGCTGAACGACTACTCGGAGGTATTCGCCGCGTCCAACCTAGATTTGGGCTGCTGTGGCGTTACAAAGCACAGGATAGAAACCGGCACTTCATCGCCCGTTTACCAGCGTGCGTACAGGATTCCTTACTCCCAACGTGAGGAGATGGAGCGGCAGGTGCAGGACCTGATTGATCGCGGCATTGTCGAACACTCAAAGTCACCCTGGGGAGCACCAGCACTATTGGTGGAAAAGCCAGATGGCTCGTATCGATTGGTAGTGGACTACCGCAAACTAAATGCCGTAACTCGCATCGATCCATACCCCATCCCCAATATACAGGAGACGCTTTCTCAGCTGGGCTCTGCCAGGTACTTCACGGTAGTGGACATGGCGGCGGGATTCTGGCAGATAGCAATGGATCCGGCAGATGCCGAGAAAACGGCATTCAACACGCCCTCAGGGCACTATGAATGGAAAAGAATGCCGATGGGTCTGGCCAACAGCCCTGCTGTCTGGCAGAGAACCGCTGATGTTATCCTGGCAGGTCTTCTGGGGAGGCTGTGCTTCGTGTATATGGATGACATTATCATATACAGTGACAGTTTTGAGAACCATTTGCGCGATATTGAGCAGGTTTTGGTGCGACTAAGAGGAGCGGGTCTCAAGCTGAAGCCCTCTAAGTGCCAATTCCTCAAAAACGAGGTGAAGTACCTCGGGCACGTTGTTTCAGCTGACGGCGTGCGACCGGACCCTGAGAAACTAAGGTGTGTCTCGGATTTTCCATCCGCGACTAGCGTCCGCCAGGTCCGGCAGTTTCTCGGCCTTATCGGTTACTACCGAAGGCACATAGAGGAGTTCGCCAAGCTCGCTAAGCCGCTCACCGCCTCAACAGCCAAAAATGTCGCCTTTCGCTGGGACGAAAACGCGGAGAATGCTTTTGGGGCCCTGAAAAGGAAGCTAATGAGTGCACCGCTGTTGCGCCACCCGGATTTTAGTTTGCCCTTCGTTATGGCCACATATGCGTCAAAGTTCGCAGTTGGTGCCGTGCTATCTCAGGTTATCGAGGGCAAAGAACATCCCGTTGCTTTTGCTAGCCGACAGCTGAGCCCCACAGAGCAAAAGTACGGAGCTACGGAAAGGGAGTGCCTCGCCGTTGTCTGGGCAGTAAAGCACTTCAGATGCTACCTTTACGGCCGCAAATTCAAGCTAGTCACAGACTGCCATCCTCTGAAATGGGTGATGAGTGTCAGGGACCCTAGCTCGCGACTCGCTAGATGGAATCTACACCTGCAGGAATACTGCTTTGAAGTTGAGCACAAGTCAGGAAAGACACATCTGAATGCTGATGCACTCAGCCGCACAGCTGCCGTGGCAGCTATAGATGAGTTTGTCCCCGTAGTCGACCCCGCCGAATTACGCACAGAGCAGTGCAAAGATCCTGACCTGAAGCGAATAATCGAAAGCTTAGAGGGCGCACCGTCTCACCCCGAACAGCTAGGTTATTTCATTGACAAAGACGGCACCCTGTGTCGGCGCACGAGGCCAACCAGTAAAGATAGATTAGAGAAAACCGCTTGGGAGAGAGTCGTCATACCTCTGTCGTGGACAGAAAGGGTTCTTCGCGCGTTTCACGATGCGCCATGCGCCGGTCATTTTGGCGTAGCGAAGACACGCAGGCGTGTGGAGCGTTTGTACTTTTGGAGTGGCATGCGACAGGATGTTAGAGACTACTGTGCGAAGTGTCATTCCTGTCTCGAAAGAAAAACACCCAAGGGACGAAGACCAGCTCCAATTCAGCCGTTCTCTGAGGTTTCGGCTCCCTTCGAGCGGACAGGTATGGACATAATGGGCCCATTGCCCACGACCACTTCCGGAAACAAGTACATTTTAGTATTTGTCGATCACCTTTCAAAATACGCGGAAGCGGTAGCACTCCCAGATCAGAAGGCAGACACGGTTGCAAGAGCATTTGTCGAACAGATCGTGCTCCGACATGGACCCCCGAGGCAACTCTTGACAGATCGGGGAACGAACTTCGTGTCGCAGCTAATGAGGAGAGTTTGCGAGCTGCTTAAGATCGCTAAGAAGCAGACAACACCGTACCATCCGGCTTGCAACGGCGCGGTGGAGCGACTGAACCAAACCGTGGCCGGGTTCCTGTCGCATTTTGTTTCGCGCGACCAGCGGGACTGGGATTTGTGGCTCCCGTATGCAATGTTTGCCTACAATTCCGCAGCACACGAGAGCACGGGCGAATCGCCATTCTTTCTTCTCTACGGCCGAGACCCGGACCAGCCTAGTGAAGTGCCAGAGGGCCCCCGTCGTGTCCCATACGCTTCACTGGACGACTATAAGGTGGAGCTAGAATCGCGCTTACAAGTGGCGAGGGACATCGCAAAGGAGGCCTTAAAGAAAGCGGCGAAGCGCAGGAAGGAGATGCACGATCGCAGTGCTAGAGACGCGCCGTTTAATGTGGGGGACAGCGTGTACATTGAAAACTGCCAAAGGCAGATTGGGCTAGCTCGTAAGTTCCAGACGAAGTGGAGAGGACCGTGCGAGGTTGTCGAGAAGCTTTCTCCGGTAAACTTCAGAGTCCGAGACGTGAACCGGCGCTTGATAAGGATACACGCAAATCGCCTCAAGTCGGCACCGGTTCAGTATTCACGAAATGAGGAAAGGGAAAGCGCGGATTTTGATGGGGACAGAAGTGAAGCGGAGCGCGCAGATAGTTCGCAAGAAACGCCCTCTCCTGCATTTGTTCGGCAGGCGCCAGAGGTGACGGCCAGAATGCCACCGGATTTACTTCATGCATTGCTAGAAGAAGAAGCGCGCGAGGTTGCCGCGCAGATAACGCCAGGAGAGGCTCCTGCCACGAGCCCTCGCGAGTCCCAAAGCAGACAAAGGGGCACAGACTTACTTAGTATGACTCATGAAGGCCGATATCCGCTGCGAAATCGGAAAGCTAAGTCGGACTAATGGCGTAAACAGAGCGGAGTTTTGAACTGGTTAGAATTGTGTAATGCCACAGCTCATAACATTGCTATGTGCTTATGTGTTAAGTTATCGGAGTTGGTAGTTAAACCTTTCTGTCATTAAGTAACACCTTCACAGGAGAGCATGCGGAGCGCATGCAGAACCTGCCCTACTTCCTTTCGTTATCTATATTTTTGTCTGTGCCGTGATCGTGCTAGAAGTGGGAGCTCCTTTATAACTGTGGTAAATTTATTTCGTCCAGTTTGGACTAGAAAGGAGAGGCTTGGGTGCTGAGTTTCATGTTTATCTGTAAAAGAAGATCAGTGTTGCCCCTGGAGACGCCAGTTATGACAGCGGAGGCATATGGTGTTGTGCAGTGGTGTTGAGTGCAGCGAAAAGTGTTTTGTCGGACGCACTGTGCGAGGCGATTCAGAAAGACAAGGGGAGCTGCAGGGACTCAAATGTTCGGAGAACATTCTTCTGGAGGGTGGGCGAGTGTGACATTCCTTGAGTGACGACCAGAACGAAGGGACCCGCCGCCGTGACAGCGGCATCATCAATTACCCAGCCATGCTCTTTGAGTGACGACCAGAATAACCGGACCCGCCGCCGCCCCGGGGAAACAGGCTTTATCCTCCCCAATTTCCGGGCACATTCCAGGACAAGGGAGCTGTCAGCGGGCCAGAGCGCGCCGTACCACAGCCGACGCTATGCGCTACCGCGAAGACAACATTCTTTCCCTCCTTCCCCTTTCGACGTGGGCTATCGCCGGGAAGGCACCCACAGCTTCCCGCCGTGCCTCGTGAACAAAAGCGCATTCCCAGAAGGGCCGTGACGGACACCTGTCATGGCGGACAGGCAGTACTCGCCAAGAATGTGGAAAGACAGGCGCTAGTGAATTAGCTCCGAAGAGAGAGCCTGTGTATACTCTCACTTGAGATAGAGTGGTGCCGTTTTTGTTGTTTATTTAGTTTGTATTGTTAACAGACTCTGGGGTCGAGGCTAAGCCCAACCCAAGGGGTGGTCCCCATCTCGCATGTTATTTTGGATTGGAGAATTGATGCTTTGGGCGGGCCACTGGAAATGACCGCCCTTAGTCCTTTGTTAATCAAGTGCTTAAAAGCACATGTAAACGGATGCAGTCCAGTCTGAGCTGGGGCTCCATGCTTAGCATGTAATGTGATGCTACTTAGGCACTAACCTGCCCGGTCGATGAGTAAAGTAGTGCAAAGTTTGTTCTTTTGTAAATTCAGTTCTGCTTTTTCCAGTTTAACTCTCTGTATATGTATGTTGTAAAATTATGCTCTGCTGTCATCATCTACAAGCTCGCCTCCTGTTCATCTTCCAAGCCGAACGACACTAGAGGAAGGGTTTGTGAACCATCCTCGAAGAAACGGACGACTATTGAAATTCTACTGCAAGGACGCTCAGGACGACATCGTTCGCCAAGAGGGCCTTCAGTGCCGAAGCCCGACGGCGTGCAGCTTCTGCCAGCAACCGCTCGAGCCCAACTCCGGAGCCACTCCATCGCCCCCATGAAGTCGTCGGCACGTAAGCTCGGACGCCCCAGCCTCTGATGTATAATCTTAATCATGTGTAATTATTGAATATATCTGTTTGTTTAAACTAAGCCATACGGTGTCTCTTTGCCTCTCCGTCCCGTGTGGACCTGCGCATTATGGGGGTCATCACACGGTCGCGAGATCCTACTCGACCAATAATCGAATTTGGTCTCAGATATCGGCGAAGTTTTGCTGTGACCACAACTCCAACGCTATTGCATTGAAATCGCAGACACATGATGAAGACTACACCGTAAGCGAGTGCTTGAACTGAAGAAGAATTTAATGTCAAACTTTAGTGCTCGGTAGAGAACCATCACTTGGTGTTCGTGCGCTTCAGCAATTTATTCAAAAAATACCTGGGTCCACACGAGGGGCAGAAGAGTACCGGAATTATGGTGACTTCCAATCGCAGAGTTGGAGCACTTCCGGGGCAACGTTTCCTGCTCTTTTCGGAGCAACTGTATTCCAAACGCAGATCTGAGGCACGGATCGCGTCTTCCTATTGTAGACAGGGAGCTGTTGCCGAGCCGAGATTGCTCCGTGGAGCAGTTGGGACTGCTCCGCCGAAATCGGCGGATCCGACCGGAAGTTTGTGTGACGTTCTTATTGAGCGGCGATAGCAGCGTCCTACATGCACTGGCGAGAGCAAGTGTACTCCAATCACAATTTCAGGTCGCGCGCTCAGCGCCAGATTCAGGCGCTCTGTCACAGAGTGTGCAGACCGCTCCGGGCCTGCGATTGGAATTCACCATTAGATAAAAAATATATCACAAGTACAATATGGCTCACTACGGCAGCCTAGGACGCGTGGAGGCATTCTCCGTATGTTCGGTGTCTCAGTCGCTTCTGCCATCTGCCGCCTCCTGCACACGGACGAGCTCACAATAAAAGCTCCCGTTTTTTTTTTTTTGCGACAGGCCTAAATGATAAGTAGAGTACTTCAGTGGAATGTCAATAAAACACGCAAGAAACGTGACATTGTGTGGGCTCGCACAGTCTCTTCGACAAACAGCAGTCAGCGCCTTAAAAAGAGGCAGCAAATATTGCTCGACGCCCTCCATGCACAAAACACGCCGTCTGCTCCGGCGCCTTTTCTGCCTTGCCAGCGAGCGGCTGCAAGCCCTGCGCTCTCTCAATGTGTGTCCGAACGCCAACGCGCCTTGCGCCCGAGCCGACAATGCTCTCTCGGGGGCTTCTTTTTAATGCCGACTTATATTTGAACCAGCCGTTTTAGAGCCTCGAAAATCAGGCTTTATGCGACGCCTTTTCTTTTGAATGTTTGTTTTTAACATTTCTATTCACACGTGTGCGTATGTGCTTGTACAAATGGAGCGGCAGAAGAGCGCCGATTGCAATACAACAGCTGAGTCATGGCTCGGTGCAAAAATGTGCGGGGGGAATCGGGCACAGAATCGTAATCCTCTGAGCGCTATCTTCGAGGAAACGCTGCAGAGGAGGCATTCGTCCACCCTCGCTGTTTCGAGCCGTAAGATGTCCGAGCGATGCTTGAAGACACAATGAAAAAGCTTTTCTTTTACTGCCTTGTCTGCTCGCGGACTGCACCATCTTTCAGGATACGCTTTGAAAAAAAAAGAAGTCTTACAACGCTTCGAGTCAAGGATTTCGGAACAGCTCGTCAGTAAAAACTAGGATGCTTAAACGACAAACTCTGGCTGTATGCGGCAATCTAAGCATTGTCTGGCGCACAATGCTTTGGGAAAGCAAAGTAGCCCATTAAAATGATTGAACGCAATATGTGTTCCGAGAACGGCGACTAATGTGCCGTAAATACTTGAGCGAATCCAATAAGCGTTGGCTACATGGTACGTGTTCTGAATCGCGTGATTAAAATCATTCATTGTGCTTATTAATTCACCTCTAGTAAAAAAAACTAATTCTAAACTATGTGCAGTTCTTGAAGTGGTTCTTAAATTGGCTGGCGGTTTAGCACTGCTAAGCGCGAAATATTGTGCGACAGCGCACTTTTTTGCAGGTGTACACCACTGGCCAAGGGAACCAGTTATGCGCGTCTTCAACTTTTCCATCGTCACTGCCAATTTACCCAATGTACGCCAGCAGCCTATGCTCCAGTGCCGCGTTCCTGCACCAATGTTGTTAACGCCAACGCGTATTGCTCTAGTGCCGTGTTGCTGCCACAACGTTACCCATGCCAACGCATGCAGAGCACATCTCTCTGTCACTACCGCCACGTAGCTGAAAGCGCGAATATTAGCTTGATAGTGGTATTGGTAGGTAAAGAAGACGATGTGCAATGTACAGCGCGAGAGTGTGTTGCAGTTTAACACTGCACCGTGATTGAGCCTCATCATCATCATCATTAACACGGCACTGTGGCCGCCTAGTGCTCCCGTGCAGTGGCCAGCGAAGATGATCTGTTCGCTCCACACGGGTTCGAATCCCAATCGGGGCAATGTTTATTTTATTTATTGATTTATGATTCACCCAAGGCCACCGTCAAGATCAAGATTCACACACGCCGGTGTGCCGGTGTGACCTTGTGCAATAGAGCTTTAGCATAAAAAATCGTTATACGCGGTCCTGATTTCAGACGGCTTTTAAATCACCACCGCATCGCCTCAACGTCTGTTTGAGAAGTCAATTTCCTGCTTCCTTCGTCAGTCATCCTACGTCGTCCCACCAGTGCGCATACCTCGTAGCACCTACCATGCAGGACAGATTTCTCGCCAATGTGCTCGGACCATCTTTTCCACTGCCTCATTCTTCCCTCGTAATGTACCAGACTAGAACCACCC
This sequence comes from Amblyomma americanum, assembly GCF_052857255.1. Taxonomy (NCBI): domain Eukaryota; kingdom Metazoa; phylum Arthropoda; class Arachnida; order Ixodida; family Ixodidae; genus Amblyomma; species Amblyomma americanum. The sequence goes on from NC_135502.1 coordinate 131,593,021, forward strand.
TTTCCGCGACGCAGTCGCCATCACCTGCCCGTTAACATTCTTGTAAGCATGAATTACTGTTTCCACTGGATCCTCCAAGTAGCCAAATTGTTGTCATTCCAATCATCCCCTTCCCCAACCGCACGTAATAACACTGAGCTGACTGCGGCCTTTAAATACTTCATCATCATCGTGAGCCTAATTGCAACCACTGCAAAGCAAACGCCTCTCCCATATGTCTCCGATTAATCCTGTACCGTGCCAGCTGCTGCAGCCTTATCCCCGCAAGCTTCCTAATTTCATTCGGCCCCCTAACTTTCTGCCTCACTCTGCCACGCTTGCCTTCTACTGGAATCCACTCAGTTACCCTTAACAACCATCGGTTATTTTCTTTGCGCATTACATGGCCCTGTCAAAGCCCATTTCTTCTTCTAGATCTCCACTAGTATATCATTAACTCGCGTTTGATCTCCGAACCACTTCGCTCTCTTCCTATTACTTAACGTTATAGCTATACTTTTTGTTTCCACAGCGTGTTCCGGTGTCTTCTGTTTAAGTTCAACGATTTTCTTTCGGATCCATACTTATGCCCCATCGGTGAAAGGGTAAGATTGAGCTGTTATATGCTTTCCTCGAAAGAGATACTGTGAAATTTCCGTTCATCATCTGAGAGTTCCTCCCAAATGCACTCCACCCCAATCTTATGCTACTGAGTATTATTTAAATACTTAATGTGAAGTACCTTTATGATGCTTCAATAACAGACTAAATTCCATGCATTTAACTCAACGTGTTATGTGCGCTGAGAGGAGGACGAAGTATTTAGAACGACGACGACGCTGTGGTGCGCGTTTGTGTTCTGTTCTGCATCTCTAGGCCATCGATCCTCTGTCTCGCATATTACCTCCGCTGCATGTTGTTATCAGGTAAGATTTGGTGGAGGTTGCCAAATTCGATCCCGGACCCCAAGCTAGATCTCCGCAGTGGCCGTCACCTCACCACCATATCTACCGAATCCGCCCCATCCCCGCCAGCAATGCTAGCCATTGTCCTGGCCCACCCCGGAGAACCAGACACATTGTGTGGGACAGACGACGCTGATGTGGACAACTGGCTCGCCCTTTATGAACGCATCAGCACGGATAACAGGTGGCATGCGACGCTGATGCTCGCAAGTCTGGTATTTTATCTGACCCGCACCGCGCGAGTGTGGTTTGAAACACGAAGTTAATTTGACCTCGTAGGACGTCTGTACGCAGAAACTCCGCCACCTGTTCGGGAAACATATCGCACGTCAACTCGCCGCCAAGAAGGCTCTGACGTCGCGCGCCCGAACATCCTCAATGGCGATCATCGCTTGTATTCAGGACGTCCTGGCTTTGTGCCGTAAAGTTGACAAAGACATGCCCGAGGTAGATACAGTCGGCCACATACTGAAGTGCAGTGCCGACGACGCTTCGAAGCTGCTGCTACGCAAAGACTGTTCTACGGTCGCTTCTGCTCTTGAGGTGTGCCAGGTCTTCGAGCAGGCCAAACTCAGGCACATTTTTCACAGTTTTGACCAGCTGCCGAACACCGGTGACATCTCTAGTGTGATGATCTACCACCACTGCGGCAGCCTTCCGACCAGGCTAACTTAACGCGCACTGTGCGCCACGAACTGGAGGCGATGACTCTCGCTGTCTGCACCTTTCAACTGCTGGACAACACCCTAGTCCTCATCCAGGCTGTCGTTTGCCAGGAGTTTGCGAACATGGTCGTACCTTCTGATGGCGTAGTAGACAACATTAATGTCAGCCCAGACCTTCAAGTGATCGCGGCTGCCACTTCCAGTCCTACCTTCTCGCCTTAGTACTGGTACAGCAATCATGGCGAATGGCGTACCCCTGATGGCCGGCCCATCTGTTTTACGTGCTCTTGCGTCGGACACATATCGTGTCACTGTTGAAGCCGTTGGTCCCCGCTACCCCGTCCCTTCTTTTTCCTCGACCGCCGCAGCGACTACACCCCGCGGCATTACTCAGCTCGTCCCGATCCCCTCCGTGACGAGCCTGCTCCGCCAGCTCGTGGATCCAGCCGCTCACCACTCCAGCAAGGCCATCTCTTCCGTTCCCCTCTCATTTACCGCAACTCAGCTCCACCCAGCTCCCGCCACTTCTCGGAAAATTAGCCGATGCAGCCCCCGGAGATGACGCTGCATCATTGACGCGGCCTACGAATCCTCTATTGACCCTCGCTTCCCGACAAAATCTCTCGAACGCACTTGTGTATGGTGTTTTGGCCCCTGCCCTCATTGATAATGGCGTCCAAGTCACTGTCCTGAGCTCACATTTGCGCTGCCACCTCAAGAAAATTTTAACGCCCTCCGCCACGTCAACCGTTCGCGCCGCCGATGGCAGTACCGCTGCCGTGACTGGAATGTGCACTGCGCAAGTCAGCTTTGCCGGACGTCATATTCCAGTTCTGTTCAGGTGCCCTCAGGAAGTGATCCTTGCTTTCATTTTTTAGCTGGCCGTTCAGCTCTTATTGACTGTGCCTCTGGCTGTCTCCAACTGAATCTGCCCCTCTCCTCTGACGACTCCACCAGCTCACCTCGCCTTCACTCCATCGAGTTTGCTCGTTTCCCGCCACAAGCTGCCGTCTACATCCCTATGTCGCCCTCTCCTCCCGTCCCCGATGGAAACTACGTCGCTTCTTATATTATCACTGCGATGCTGCACCGTCATGTAGTCTTTCCCCACACCGTTGTCCATATAACCCAGAGCTGCAGCTACCTCCATGTGGCTGCAGAGCTGCACCTACCTCCATTTCAGTCTGTCTCCTAAGGTTCTTCCCGCCGGCATTTCACTTGCTGCCCTGTCACCACTGACCGATTGAGCAGTTTCTGCCCTAGCTCCTGACCCAACGACTGACGTCTCCAACACACCTGAATCGCAGCCCTCCCATGCGGATTCTATTTCGAGGACGTTTGCGGACGATCTTTGGCCTGCCGACTCCACAACTCTTCACAACCTCTTGTCCTTACATAGAGACGTTTTTCACATTGATGACCGTCCCTTGGGTCAATTCTCTGCTGTCGCCCACCGTATTCACAGGCGGCCCTATAGGGCGTCTTCCTCTCTGAGCTCCGTGTCATACAAGTGGAGGTAGACAAGATGTTGGCCCGCAACATTATCGAGCCTTCGAGTAGTACATGGGCATCCACTGTCGTGCTTGTCAAAAAGAAAGAACAAACCTGGAAATTCTGCGTCGATTACCGCCACCTGAATTCTATAACAAAGAAATACGTCTAATCCCTGCCCCGAACTGACGACGCTCTCGACTGCATTCATGGCGCCAGCCGCTTTTCCTTCATAGATCTTCGCTCAGGGTGCCGGAAGATCGCTTTCGACGAACGGGATAGTCAGAAAACCGCGTCACTTGGACAGCCTGTATAAATTTAAAGTCATGCGTTTCGGCCTCTGCAATGCTCCTGCGACCTTCGAGCGCATGATCAAAACCCTCTTGCGCGGCTTTAAATGGACGACGTGTCTCTGCTACTTGGATGATGTGATCGTTTTTTCGTCCACATGTCAAAGCCACATGCACCACCTTCGCCCCTTGACCTCTTCCACCGCGCCCTTCTTCAGCTAAACTGAAGAAACGTACCTTCCGCTGCCTTCAACTCAAGGTCCTCGGTCACTTGGTCGATTCCACTGGAGGCGAACCCGACCCCGACAAAGTTCGCGCCGTGAGTTCCTTTCCTACTCCGCGTTTCTCCGGGCATGTGTGCAGCTTCCTCGGGTTCTACTCATATTTCCGTCGGTTCATCGAGAACCTTGCGTAAATTGGCCACCCTCTTACCACGCTGCTCAAGAAGGACGTCTCGTTCTCTTGGGGGCCCGACCAACCTGCCGCCTTGAGAACCCGTATCAGTGCCCTCACCGCACCACCTGTCTTGGCTCACTTCGATCCTTCAGCCCCCACGGAACTTCGGACCAACGCGCGCGGCCGTGGCATTGATAAGCGGCAGCGCATTCAGATTCGTGTGATTGCGCACGCCAGCCGTGTTCTTTCTGTGTCAGAGTGCAACTATTCTATCAACGAGTCGGAATGCCGCGCGCTCGTTTGGGCATCCCTTCTCGGTTATAACGGATCATTACTCCTTAAGCTGGCTTTCTTCGCTCAAGGACCCTGCTGACCAGCTGGGGCACTGGGCTCTTCCCCTTTAAAAATGCACAATCTCTGTCGTGCACAAGTCTGGCCGCTTGCACCAAGATGCAGATTACTTGTCCCGTCACCCTGTCAATCCGACTTTCTCCAACGAATGTGAGGCGGACGCCTACGTTGTGTCTATATCGGATTTCCGCAGCACTGCTCAAGATGAGATTCCTTGGTACGCTCCCTCATCGGTCGCCTCACTGCCAACCACACTGATGCTCGCTCTGTTCGTGCTCCACGACATTCTCTACCGGTGCAATATGCGGCCTGACGCACTGAGCTCTCGCTCGTGGTCACTCAACGCCTGCATTCCAGCGTCTATGAACAGCTGCAAGATGCTCCTGCGGCAGATCACCTTGGCGTATCCGGCACGTACGACAGCGTCCTCCGCAGCTTCTTTTGGCCAGGCCTGTAGCGCTCGGTCCGTTGCTTTGCGGCCGCTTGCGAGCTCTGCCAACGCCGCAAGAGCCCTCGGTTCTCCTTCCCGGATACCTTCAGCCGATTCTGACTCCAATAGGCCCGTTTTTCCATGATCGCCTCGAGCTGTTCGGCCCTTGTCCGCTCTCTGCCACGGAGAACACATGGGTCGCCATCGCGACGGACTACTCGACGTGCTACGCTGTCACATGAGCGATCCCAACCAGCTGCGCCACAGATGCCGCTGTCTTCCTCCTGCACAACGTCATACTCCATCACGGTGCTCCCCGCCCCTTGCTTACCGATCGCGGTCGCTGCTTTCTTTCCCAAATGTTCGCCGAACTTCTCAGCTCCTGCTCCGTGCGTCATGAATTCGCCACGGCCAAACCGCCCACAGACGAACGGCCTGACTGAATGCCTGAACCGTACCCTCACCGATATGTTCATCGTGTACGTCTCTGACAATCACCGTGAATGGGATATTAGCCTCCCATTTGTGGCCTTCGCACGAAATTCTACCCATCACGATAAAGTAGGTTTCTCTCCTTTTTGTCTTCTGTTTGGCCGCGGTCATTCACTGCCCTTCGACAGTGTACTGCTCGCCACCGCCTCCACGAGTACTGTTATAGTATTGCAAAGGGGTGAGTTTAGAAGCGAATGCCGAAACGGGTCACCGACGTGCCCTAACGAGGGCGCGGGAAGAGCGCCCCGTAAACCGACAGTGCACGTTGCTGGCGGGAGTCAGACTGGCCCCTCTCCTTGAAAAGCGGGGGAGCGTTTATTATCTTCTCCCTTGGGTGCCGCTGGGTGCCGCTGAGAAGGCGCCTGCGGTGTCCTTGGCGTCTGCTGCCTTGGGGAATCGTCACACCCCTCCCTTTGTTGTGAAGCCGGCTGCACGGTACTGGGGACGAGCCGTGTCTTGTTTACGTCTCTACAGTCCGTAGTAGATAACAGGCTTCCGGACCGGGGTAGACAGGCGGAGCTGGGGGTGCAAAGGTGCCGCACTTGACTGCTGTTGCCGCGCCGAAGCTGTTGTAGACGGCTCGGTGCTTAATGAGCAGCGAGGTGGGGACAGCTGTTCCGTGTCCGTTGTCGCTGCTAGTGCAGGAGGAGGCTCCTCGTCGTCTGAGAGAACGCCGGGCGTCCTTCGCGGTCGCACGTGGTCCGCGTGCCTTTTCCACAGCGTTCCGTCTTCGAGCTCTATTTGAAGCGACGAAGAACTTGTGGGATGGCGAACTGTTCCGGCAATCCAAGCTGGGCCTGGTCGGAAGTTCCTAACAAAGACGGGCTCGCCGGGCGAAGGCAAACAGCTTTTGCGTGCGTTACTGTCGCAGCGCATCTTTTGCTTCAATTGCTTGAAGTCCGCATGCGCCCTTAGGCCGGGGTGCATTCGCTGAATGGGCGCTTGCAGCTGCCTGCCCATCAGGAGCTCAGCGGGAGAGGACCCAGTAAACGCGTGCGGCGTTGTTCTGTAGGAAAGCAGGATCCTGTCGATGTTTGTTTGGAAATCTCCAGGCACCGCCTTCTTGAGTTTTCCCTTAATTGTTTGCACGACGCCTTCCGCTGCTCCATTCGATGCTGGGTGGTATGGTGGGATCAGGATTCGCCGAATGCCGTTCTTGCTCAGGAAGTCAGCGTACTTCTCGCTGGTGAATGCGGTGCCGTTGTCGGAGATAATGATGTCTGGAATGCCATGTGTGGAAAATATGGTTCGCAGGCATCGAATTGTGGCGTCCGCTGAAGGTGCATGAACGGGAACCACCTCTACCCATTTAGAGTAGGCATCGACTAGGACGAAAAAGTAGTGTCCTTGAAATGGACCACCAAAGTCGACATGCAGCCTAGACCATGTTTTCTTCGGAAACGGCCACGGATTAAACTGTGCTTTCCGTCCCATTCTCTGGTGTTCTTGACATATTTTGCAAAGTTGCACTTTCTGTGCGATGCTGCTGTCTAGTCCTTCTCACCAAATGTGGCTTCGTGCGACTGTTTTCATCTTTTCCACACCTCGGTGAGTTTCATGAAGGAGATCAAGAACTTCTGCTTGTAGTTCTTTAGGAACGACGACTCATGTTCCTCGCAGGACGCAGTTCTCATGAACACTAAACTCTGTACGGTTCTTCTGAAATAGTGTCCAATCACTTCCTCTTGGCAGCTCTTCCCAGTAAGGAACGCCAGTCGTAGGCGTGACATAACAGGATCACGCTCTGTAGCTTTGGCGATGGTGGATGGTGAAAGAAGTCGAGGATATGCACTTTCAATCATGAAGATATCAGCAGGCTTGGGTACTGTGCCTGGCTCTGTAGGAAGCGGTAGTCGGCTCAGCGCGTCGGCGTTGCTGATGCTGGTGCCAGGGCGGTACACAAGCGTGTACTTGTACGCTGACAGGGTAATTGCCCAGCGTATCATTCTCGGTGATGATCTGTCGGGAATAGGCTTGTCCTGTCCGAGAAGACCCAGAAGTGGTTTGTGATCAGCCACCACTTCAAAATCTTGGCCCAAGAGATACTTATGAAACTTCGATACGCCGAAAATTAAGGCAAGAGCTTCTTTGTCCAGCTGACTGTAATTCTTTTCTGCTGGAAGAAGGCTTCTCGATGCGAAGGCAATGGGACGTTCCCCTGTTTCATTTCGGTGTGCGAGAACAGCTCCGATTCCGTACGGTGAAGCGTCGCAACTCAGAACGATTTGCTTGGAAGCATCGAAATGATGCAGTACCGGCGTGGAAGTCAGGAGAACTTTACTTTCTCTGAAAGCTTGTTCCTCTACGCTTGTCCACTTCCAAGGAGTTCCTTTTGTAAGTAGCAGATTCAAGGGCCGGAGAACTGTCGAAAGGTTAGGCAGAAAACGTTTGTAAAAAATAATGAGTCCAATGTAGCTTTGAAGTTGCTTGACGTCCTTGGGACATGGAGCATTCACGACAGCTTCTATTTTCTTTGGTGTTGGCCTCAGTCCGTCCGCGTTTATGACATGACTCAGGTACTCAACTTCTGTCGCTAGAAATGAACACTTCTCTAGCTTGAGCTTGAGGCCTGCTTCCTGTAGACGCTGCAGTACACTGGCTACGTTGCTCAAGTGATCTGCGTCGTCCAATCCCGTTACCAAGATGTCTTCAAACTGCACGGTGACATGACGCATGTCCTGCAGCAAATTTTCCATTTCTCTCTGGAATATGGCCGGCGCTGAAGCTACTCCGAAAGGTAGTCTGGTGTACTGGAAGAGGTCCTGAGGCGTATTGATGGTCACTAGCTTCTGTGAGCTCGTGTCAAGTTCTACCTGCTGGTAAGCGTCTTTCAGGTCCAGCCTCGTAAACGTTTTGCCACCTGAAAGTTTCGCCCATAGGTCCTCGACTCGCGGCACAGGATATTTTTCCAGCACTATGGCACCGTTAATTGCGACCTTGAAGTCGCCACATATGCGCACGCGGCCGTCTTGCTTGAGCACAGGAACAACTGGGGCTGCCCACGCAGACGTTCTGACGGGTGTAAGTACCCCTTCTCGATGCATTCTTCGCAATTGTTCTGCAACTTTGTCTTGCAATGCAAAAGGAATCGTTCGTGGTTTGAAGAATTTTGGAGGTGAATCTTCCTTGACAACAATTTTGGCTTTCACATCTTTGAATGTTCCTAGTCCGTCCGAAAATACTTCTTTGTAGCAAGTAAGCAGCTCGTCAACGCTCGCAAGTGAGTCAACGGATCTGACGTCATTTCGGTCGAGCTGAAGCGCACTGATCCAGTTTCGTCCGAGAAGGGTTGGACACTGGTCCGGAGCTACAAACAAAGGCAGTGTTGCCTCTCTTCATCCGAACTGGACTGAAACGGTAACCTTGCCCCTAACGGCTGTCAGTCTTCCGCAATAACTCTTCAGAATTACGTCTGATGGGTCTACTGAGAGCTCGGGAAACCGCTGTTGGAATGCGGTCTCCCCTATTACGGAGACACTGGCCTCCGTGTCTAGTTCCATTCTAAGAGGCCTGCCTGCGACTTGCAAAACTGCTACAAACGGAGGTATTGTTTCCTCGCTGTTCATCTGCCACGTCTCGTAGACCTGTGACTGGATTTCAGGAAGATTTCCACTGCCCTCAAGACTGTGAACTGGTTGCTTTGTTTGCCTTTGCGTACTGTGCTTCCTTGACACGTTCTTTTGCTTCATGTCGGCAGCCTTTGAGCGGCATACTCTGGTCAGATGCCCGATCTTGCTGCATGCGTTGAACCGTGATTTGGCGTGCTGGCATACTGTTGCGTAGTGCGGCTCTCCACAGCGATAACAACTTATGGTCTGTTTTATTTGCTTGCTCATCGCACTGTGAACTGTCTGCGCTTTGGTCATGCCCTGAGCTTGCATCAACATGCTTGAGTCTCTTTTAGCCGTCTCTATTGCAATTAGGAGCTTGACTGCTGACTCGAACGTCAGGTTTGGCTCTTCAAGCAGGCGTCGTTGCATTGACGCGTCATTCATGCCGCAAAGAGTCTGTCCCGCTGCATGTCAGGAAGGAAGGTGCCGTACTCACAGTTTGCTGAAAGCTTTTTCAGTGATGCGGTGTAGTCGCTGACAGACACCTCCGGTTGGCGAGAGCGACTATTGAATCTGAAGCGGCAGACCACCACGGAAGGCTTCGGAATGTAGTGACCCGAAAGCACGGAAAATATCTCGTCGATAGAGACTTGATCTCGAGTTTTAGGCGTCAGCAGGCTCCGTAGTAAGGAGTAGGTACTGGACCCGCAGCAAGTCAGGAACACGGACTTTTTCTTCTCCTCTGGAACGCTGTTGGCGTCGAAGAACAGCTTGACTCGCTCAAGGTACTCCGTCCAGGCTCCTCCTTCCCCGCGGAATGGCTCCAATGCTCCGTAGGTCGGCATGGTTGCAGATGATGCGATGCCGGAAAACTTTTACCTCGTCGAAGAATTGTTATAGTATTGCAAAGGGGTGAGCTTAGAAGCGAATGCCGAAACGTGTCACCGACGTGCCCTAACGAGGGCGCGGGAAGAGCGCGCCGTAAAACGACAGTACACGTTGCTGGCGGGAGTCAGACTGGCCCCTCTCCTTGAAAAGCGGGGGAGCGTTTCTTATCGTTTCCCTTTCCCCCGTGCAGCTGGGTGCCGCTGAGAAGGCGCCTGCGGTGTCCTTGGCGTCTGCTGCCTTGGGGAATCGTCACAAGTACTCATGCTCGGGACGCCGACGCCGCCCGTCTTGCAACTGGCACGAGGGTGACCGCGTCTCAATTCACTCAGAAACGCCGTCATGGATGTCGCCATCGCGACGTCACCTACCTTCCTGGCTCCCTTGTCTTGCCCTTACCGTGTTGTATGTCGGGTAACCGCAATTACGTATGCCCCCCCCCCCCCCCCCCGCTGCATCTACAGTTCCCGCCCGCTACACCCCACATCGACATCGTACATGTGTCACGCCTCAAGCCTTACTACTCGCACTCTACCTTACCTGTGTACTGCACATCGTGACTGTACTTTCGCACCAAGGGGTGGGGTGGGGGGGTGGTAGTGCTACGTACGCTGGGAGGACGACGAAGTGTTTAGACCTACGATGAAGCTATGGTGCGCGCTTGTGCTTTGTTCTGCTGTCCCAGGCCATCGATTCTTTGTCTCGCAGATTACCTCTGCTGCATATTGTCATTATGTAATAACATCAACGCGTGAGATTGTACACGAATGTTATCTAAGTTTAGACAGTTTTTAGCACGCAAACGTAACAATCATAGTAAGAAAAGTGACAGCTAATCACATTCAAGAAAGTTGTTGACCACACTAGATATAGCAGTGGTACCAAAATGGATAAATCACAGGAAATGCACTTAAAAACAAATGAAATAGTAAGTGACTGCAGAGCGATATTTTCCAGGATTATCGCAAAAACTAAGCAAGAGAGTTTGTTCCAGGATAGAATATTTCAAAGTAATGGTGAGGAAGAAAACGATGACGAGCGGGGGAGTGGAAGAAAAAATTTGCAGGAGGTATCTGTTCTAGGAGAGATATGGGTTGGAGGCGAACTATATGGGTGCCTTTGGTGCGGCGTGTTATATAATATTTTGTAGAAAAATATGGCAATTTGTATACGGCCTCTCTTAGACAGGTCAGTAATATATAATGTTAGCTTCAAGTCAGGCCTACTCTACGTTCGGTTGTAACCGGATAAGATTTTTCGGGCTGCTTTATTCTACAGGGACTCGTAGTGGGTAGTAAAAGTTTGAGAACGAGGGCTCCAAATTAAGAAGGCATATTCTTGCTAGGAGCTCATGAGGGCTTTGTCCTCGACGGAGGTGATCACCGACGTCTCGAGTTCGATGTTAACGTACATGGGTGGCATGCTGGTCATTGTCTCGTTTAGCCACTCTCTTTGTTACTTTGGGTTGTGTAGGGTGTACGGCCGTCCGTCTGTGGCTGGTCTCAGTGTAGTGCAGGATCGCTTCTTTGAACTCCCTGAGCCTGTCTAGCTCTGTTTCTCTATCTGCCATAAGAAATTCGGGAGCACACTGTTTAAAAGCCTATTTGACCGATCTAGGACACATTGATTTTTGATTACAATCGACCTTAAAACTGTTATGCGCAAGTCATACAGACCGAGGCAACGTTTCTTTAGTGACTTTTATACACCTCAGTATGACTTCTGTAGCAGGGGAGGGTGTTTTCGACTAAAGAAAAATTGCAACCTGAGCTGCTTGTGAATGGGGAAGCCTTCTGCTTTACCGCAACGGGTCCAGTAACCGATTTCCTCAGTCATGCACTTGTTAGCGGACTTCGACACGAACAAACAGCCGAGCAGACCCATATATATATATGTGCTTAAAAGGACACGCTCATGACTCAGTTGAAACCAGGAATGTTGCTATTTTGTCCCTTATAGAATGGTCTGCAGGCGGTCTATAGACTTATTATAGGCTCTATTGTCTTCCTATAGATATTTGTTTTTGTCTGTTCATAGTCTATAGACTGTCTAAAGACAAAAGTCTACTAAAAGTGTATGGCCATAAATCTATAGATTGTCAATAGACTGTCTATAAAATATGTATTGCCTATAGACTGTTCTTAAGGTTAATCTATAGAGAGTCTATAGACTTTATAGACAGAAGTCTATGGAAAGTGTATAGATAGTGCGTTCTGCGTCGTTGGCAGTCAAGAAACACATCATCAGCGGTACAGGTAAGGGTGGACCTTTGATGCAGCACAGATAATCACAAGGAACTACTTTTTTTTGAAGCAGTTCACCTCCCCTTATGAAAAGGAGAAGCCCGCGTGGGTGATGACACAATCCAGCTCGTCGTTTATATTAGTGAACACTGCGCCTAGAGGCCCAGGCTTCTTCATCGATGTGGCTGAGGAGCGGCGGGGCTTGCAAGCGACGTTGAAGCTCCCTGAAGAGATCGATTTGCTGCTCTTGCCATCGGAACAAGATGTCTTCTTTCATCAGATGTGCCAAGAGTTCGCCAATGCGACAGAAGTCCTTCGCGGACCGCCTTTAGTGGGCGCGCAGTGCAAGACATTTTCGGACGGCTTTCTTGTCGTCCCAAGCAAACCGCCTCAATAGCTCTTGTAAACACAGAGGGAATAGCAGTAGAGAGACTGCATCGTCTTGCCTGATACCCTTCCGGTTTGCTATTTTATCACTTTTGCTGACGAGGGCTATAGCCGCTGAGCAGTTGCTATGGATATAGATAGTACTCGCATAAACTGGCGTTGTTGAAACGTAAACAAACAGCTGCTTTCACGTGTGACTTTATTGTTGTGAACTACAGGAGCTCTTTTTGTGCGATAAATATCGGTAGGCACACAACGGTCTCACCTACCGCTGAACTATATTTACCAGCCGTTCCGACGGTGGGGTACTTAGTAAGTGCGGTTACAACAAGATTTAGGACATCGCCCGTCATACCTTCTGCTGCTGAGCTTGGATGCCTTATTTGGGTGCCTGAGCTTCTCACTTGAAATTCCCTTCGACTCTACATTACACGTAGTGGCTACGCGGCAGGCCTCAGTATCTGCAACTGGTACTGGTATTTATCAACTTCGAAAGTCAGCAGCTGGTTAGTGATGAATGTTGCATTACAAATATTTTAAACGGTGTTATCATTATAATTGTCATCGGTAATGCCCTTGCTGATGGGCGTGCTCAAGCATCACACTCGGTCGAAAATTGCGGGTACATTGTTTTATCCAGGACAGATGCTGCAAGACAAGATAAAAGCCTTGTCGCACGCACGCTCTTATTGCAGGAGTGGGATGCAACACGTTTGGCAAGCACCCGGTAGCACTCCATGAACGAACCGCCTGAGCCTCGGCGAAACACTGCCTATGCGAGGCAACCGTCCCGTGTAGAGTGCGATTCGGAGTGGCTGTCCCGAAAGACTACTCTTAACGCATCCGAATGACCTCTAGCTGCGAACATACTCCCCGCTACACACTAAACAAATTCTCACCCTTAAGGGTGTAAATCAGCTGTCCCCTGACGAACACCCTTTTGGGTGATAAAAGGGGTGCAAAGATCAGCACCCTTCAGGAAGGGTGCAAACATGAAAGTTTCGATGGCGCGCATCAATCCAATGCTTTTGCTTCATGGGTGAATCATTGTGGAGCGCCCTTCCAACATGCATTCGTAGAGATGTTATGGAAAAATATTGCCCTTTAATGAGGGTGCAACCATTACATCCTCTAAAGTATCATTAAGTGCACCCTTCATTAAGGGTGGTGATCTCTGCACCCTTTTTTAGCATAAGGGTGTTCGTCTGGGGACAGCTGATTTACACTACAAAGGGTGAGAAATTGTTTAGTGTGTACCGGCTACTGTGATACTCGGAGAGGCGGTAATGATCCACAACATTGGCTTGCCTGGACATCCGACGAAAGTCAAAGTAACGTACCTACCCCACTTCAGCTTGTAATACACTCCTGCGGCTTCTCAGGGGCGCATGCTCACCCGAACGCCTCTGACTGTAAGCTACTACTCCTGAACTGGGACCGTGGTCATTACACCGTTTCATATTCCTTTTCTTTCGCGCCCTTGTTTCCTCGATCTCTCAGGGCAACAAACCAGGCTCTAATCTTCCTTATTTCCCTGCCTGGCCATCTTTTTAACACGAGAGCGTTGAGGCTCCTGTTCTGAAGAAAATCCGGAGTGGTCTTAGCAAAATACAGGTAACCTGTCACCTAGGTCACACGACCTTGTGACGTCCCTCCAACGTGCCCACCTTGGCAGTTTGCTGCCTTCGAACCAGATTGTAAACAAAGCACCCACCAAAACAGGTGACAGTTAAAGTAATCACTGATCGGGAGCGGTTGCTCCGGAAGAGCAACCTTAGTCTCATAGGCCCCACCGATGGCAGCACTTGCAATCGCAGGGCAGTGGCGCATCGATTAACCGCTGCACAATTGCGCCAGGAGTGGTATGAGGACGTCCCGCGATCTGTAATGTAACAGCGTCTTCGACTGGTCGCTTTAGACCGCCCTAGAGCGCTTGGAGAGGCGACCGCACATTCGGCTGGTCGAAACCGGCCGCTCTGACTACATTCAGCTGGTTCTTTCTGAGTGCTCGCCTCCAGCTCAGAGTGCTCTGACAGCTCCGAGAAAAAATAGCGGTGGTCTAGCTCTGGGTAAACCTGGAGTAACGCGATAGCTACAGCTGTCTGAGTGGAACTTGGTCACGTGGCCAACCACGTGACGAACCACGTGATCAACCACGGCGCCGCGTCAGCGGCAGCTGCTCCGCACCACGTGACCAACCACGTGAAAGCGTGGCGGCGCAGCCATGGCATGGCGGAGGAGCCACATGGTGGCGGCGCTGCCACCGCCACGGCGCCGCCACGCTGAAGGCTCAAAATGCTACCGTAATGTAGCTATTGCTACAAAAAGACGGAGCGGCTCCGAGATGAGTTCACGCGACAGAGCCACTTCCGCCATTTCACGAAAGCAGTTCCAGGCCTCGGGCCTCGGCGTCCCCTATGCGTAGGAAGAAGCAAGTGTAGGCTTTTGAAGCAGTAGCGCAGTTGTAACCTCCTTGCTGTGTTGTGTTTTGCGGGTGCTGCGCTGTGCGAGGCAAAATGTCCAGGAGACGCCGGATAACTACGCTAGGAACACGGTCTGTGTTGCTGTCACATGACAACAGCGATTCCAGCAGAAGCTCAGACGAGGACGACAGTGCTATCCACTAGGCGATGTTCGAAAAATGAGCGTTCCGTTGTACGGAGAGCCGGGGTAGCGATCGATACAGGCTAAGCGGCGATCGCGATGCAGACTGTGTGCGACCACGTGCGGCTACTGTTGGCACCAGCAGCCACCGGAGGCGGTGCCACGTCGTGGTTCCTCAAGTTACGTCCTCCTTCTGCTTCCAGCACTTCCGCTCTAAGAGCTCGTTGACCGTTCGGCTTGACTAGTCTCGCTAAGCGCTCAGAGCAAGAGCGGCTCCCACTCTGCCAAATCCTATCCGGTTCACGGGAGCGACCAGTCGAAGACACCCTAAAGCAGAGAATGACCAATTCCGCATATATGGACATGTGGGCAGAGCCTAGGCGACAGAGAAGGAGTAGTTGCGAGCTAGGAATCTCCAGTGCGAATCGTATTGTGCTCTTAACGGTAGGTTAAGCGTCATGTGAGGGTGAAATAAAGAACAGCGCCAGTGTTTGCAAGTGATACGCGAAGAAGATTCCACGCCGCTGAAGGAGCTCATTAACTATATCCCGTCATACCCTTAAAAGTGTCTCCTCAAGGTTTCCTTTCCTCTATTCTCTTCATTGCTAAAGTAAGAAGCCTTACTTGTTTAAATAAAAGAAAAAAAAACAGGCCTGAATGTGCTTAGACAAACAGCGGCGTTGTTTTAGGGCTGTCTTCAATCATGTGCGAAGAAATTGAAACAAACCAAGATATCAAAACAAGAACGAATCATTCCTAACGCTGACGAAGGCGTGGTGAATGGAGCTCGCGGTGTGGTTAGGACATGTACGGCAGGTTAAAGTTCGTTATTCCTAACTGATATTTGTTAAGGGTGCTGTCAGCCTTTGAATATTGATTGGATATTGGCTTGGATGTCCAACTGAATAGTGAGGCCATGAAAAGGAAATCACACAGGAGGGTCATGCATTTTTTCGTTATGCTAACGAGGGAATCAAACTTTATTGCTGAAACTTCGGCGTTGGTAAGTCTCGACAAAGAGCTCAGTTCTGGGGCTACACTGAAGGCGTCTTCGCATTAAATTACTTTCGTAAATTATCGTTGCGTTGGTTCCCTCATTATCCTCCGAAGCTACTCGCCTTCATTTCATGCCATGGAAATTTTACGGAGGGAGATACCGAAGGTGTGAACGAGCCCTACGCGCGTCGAGAGTCTAACGGTGGCACGATTATTTAGTGCGTCCAGAATTTAGCAATAATGAAAACATTTCCCAAGCTCTGATTCAGTTGTGCGATTAGAAGAAACCAAAAAGAAAATATGAAGCGAGGCGACGGGACGAGCAGCTCCAATAGCGTCACGATAAAAGAGGAAACGCAGAAACTATCCCGTCGCCACGGGGCAGCAGCAGAGTCGACAGAAAACCTGAGGCGGAGTGAGGAAGAGGGTTAAAGTCGCTTCTCACTTCAGAGCAAACGCCCGAACTAGTGGTCACAAAAGCTGCACGCGGAACAAAATTCAAACAGAACGACGCCGGCTAGCAGAGAAAAATAGCTGAAGAAGAGTGGCGCCGGAACTAACAACCTGAGCTATTGCACTTGTCGAAATCAATACACGAAGCTCCAGCAATCTAGCCATCACGCTTGTGCGTGTTGAAGTGGGAACGACAACAACGACAGAAATAAAGGAAGGTCAGCTGCCTAAAGAAGCAATGGCATCAAAAAAAGCTTTTGAAGTTGTACCCAAGTGGAGCTCCAAAGAAAGGGGGCTAGTTTTCTTGCCTTTTTTTTTCGCTTCAAAACTGTCTGAGGGCTTTGCAGCAGTTGCCACAAAGCAAACGTCCGGCTTTCGTGACGAATTTCGCTCCGCGGCTTTTAGGCGTTAAGGTCTGAGACGCTTACTGTCCGCCCCTTTCCCACCCTCTGTTCTTCGTCTTGACTCGCTGCTTCTCGCTTCCCTTGCCACCTTTCAGGCAACTCTTAGCGCTTCGAAATAGCGCTGTCTCCTCCTCGGGGCGGACATTACTATCCTGGGTCGCCCTTACAATTTGCTTTGAGATGGGACCCGTAAGTCAGACGCAACTCGAGGAAAGAGTGTGGGGCCTTTGCAACTCCTCAGAAGTGTGCTTATTTTTGCTTTCAGAACCTGCTGTCGTTTGTGGAAACATTGACGTCGGAGGTTTCCGGAATGATCATGCCTTTTTTTGTTTTTTGGGGGGATTTTGCAGAGCGAAAAAAATTTCTTTGCGAATGGACCCAGAGCGGCACTTACTGCGTCCTCATAGTACAAAAATCTCTATATGAAGCGTGATCATATTTTATTTAGGTGAACTTAACCTGAAAAGCTAAGAAAAAGATTTTCACTCAATATTGCTGCAAATACATCCTTTTTCGCCCCAGGTTGCTTTTAGGTGAAAATGAAATTGTGGATTTCATGTGTCCTGAGGTCCCTTAAAGAAGGAAATTTTTGGAAGAAGCGGCAGCTTTGAGAACGCTCAGTCAGGAAAAAACAAATATACATATTTAACCACGTGGTTGGCGCTTGGCAACCTTATACGTCTATGTGTCATGAAACTGAACTGAGATCAGTAAATCTTTCTAGTCGAGTGCAGAAGCATTGATGTAGGAAACCGAACTTAGAATTAAGACAGGTCCAATTTAGATGCGTGAAACAACTTGAAAGGCGTGTACTGAACGCCTGAGCGTCGAAAAGATCTTCATATTTCTTACTTTTTTATGTCTCGAGAGTTCAATTCACCTTTATTATCAACACTTTACGATGTTGACGGTCTCCCAGGCAAAAACCTGTAAGGACAACTTGAGGAAGCCTGGAAACAGGCGGGAGGCAACAGTGAGAGCAGTACAAGAAAAATCTGTAAGATATCTACTATTCGGCAAAAAGAAAAAAACAGCAGTCACATTGTATCATAATTTTACAAAAATAAGAGGTGAGGGAAAAGTATAAAAAAATGTCAAAGGCGTTATACAAAGACAAGCGCTTACATGCATACGATACAAGAAAACAGATAATCGAACACACGACAGACACAACTTTAACATTGCCATGTTCATTACAGGCGGTACCTTTTTACGCTAGAAGCAGCAGGCACACTTCAGTCTATAAACATTGAACGCAAAGCTTGGCGTGTTATTACAGCATTACGAAAACTGAATACATTGAACTTATTTAGTAGCATTGGCACTGTGTAGCTTAATGATTGCAGGAGGTAATTGGTTCGGTGGTGCGGAATCATCCCTTTATCAGGGGCACGTGTTTTAGAAGTATTACAGTGTAACGTGGTACCTGAAAACATCATTAGAAATTCTTTATACTTTTCGTTATCAAAATGAATGTGGTAGAGGAGGCGGTAACTATAAAGAGGCTGGGTGTAAATTACATGATGCTGGCGAAATAGCTCGGCTCAAGGATGTAAATATTGTTCATTGCTTGTACAACGCATGCCTTTTTTTTCGTAGACGCAGAAGTTTACTAACGTTCTCTTTAGTAGTCGTCCCCCTACGAGTACAGAATATTTAAGCTGCGATCGGAAGAGGGCGTGGCAAACAAGTAGTCCAACGGAGATCAGAAAGCGATCACGTGCCCGAAATAAGGCACCTACAGCAGATGAATTTTTGGCCACCTGTTCAATATGACTGTCCCATGTCAACTGATTGCAGAATATCGCACCTGGAATTTTAAGCTGTTTCACGATATCTATCTTATCAGGCCCTAATTTTTCCTCTTGTCTAAAGGCCACGCGTTTGTTTTTAGGCGTATATAAAATTGCTTTTTTTTTGCCATTTATCTTTAAGTTGTTTGCTTGGAACCATTTCAGTAGTTTTGGCAAAGCTCTATTCGCCACTTTAAACAAATCGAGTTCCCCAGTTGAGCTAAAGAACAAGTTTGATCATCCGCATATAGTACAAATACATCATTATGATCAGTATATAAATAGGATCATTTACATTGACATTACATAAGAACGGCTCAAGAATACTTCCCTGTGAGACACTGGACGAAATCTGTCGAAAAGTGGAAAAGTAGCCATGAATGTCAACACGTTGGGATCGGCCAGTCAGGTTCGACCGCAAAAGAGTATTTGTTAGCCCGCGGACACCATAATGATCTAACTTATTAAGGAGTGTTGTATGACATATAGAATCAAATGCTTTACTGAAGTCAATATATTTAACTCCCAGCGCATATTTATTAGCTTCAATATTTTTAATTATACTTTCTTTTTGCGACACAAGGGCAGATTCCGTTTACTTATCCTTACGAAAACCATGTTGACATTCTGATAAGATATTGTGCTTGATAAAAAATCCGCCTAGTCGAGAGCAAAATCTTTTCAAGGCCCTTTGAGAAGGTTGGAATAACAGGTATATGTCTGTTGTTGCTTATATCATACTTGTTTCCTCCTTTTTATATAATAGACACTTTTGCGCGTTTCATGTCGTTAGGAAAAGTGCCAGATGCTAGCGAAAGATTTAATATATGCACTAAGTACTGAGAGACGAAATCGAGAACATGTTTTATAGGTTTAATCTGAATGCCGTCAATGTCAAGGGCTTTACTGTTCTTCGGGCTTATAAACGTGTCAAACACTTCGGGTTCACCTGTGGGTCTCATTGTCTCAGAAAATCCGTTCCGTAGGCAGCATGAGGCCTTAGTTGGTGACACATCTTTTTTGGGCGTTAAAGCAGTCCGATAATAGAGACCCGGAAATTGGTTCACCATCAACGATGATCTCGAGCAAATAAGGGCGGTTAAGGCCCGTTCCAAGAACGTCATTGATAACTTGCCAAGTTCAGTCCGGTCGACTCATAGACACGTCACTGAACAATTGTTGGTAGTAGTGTGCTTTTGCTTTTCAAAGTTCGGCCGTAATCTTGTTGCGAAGTTTTATAGCGATACATTACGCTAGCATTTCGAGCCTTCAGCGTGGCGGCGCCGTCACGGCGCGGCGCGCCGGTGAGACTGAGGGGGGGGGGGGGGGGGGGGTGAGGGGAGAAAGGGAGAGAGTGAATCACGTTCAGGGACGAAGATGAAGAAGGAACACCCAGCTAAATGGAGCGGCGAAAGCCTGACTTTGCGATTCGGCTGAGCCAGTTCCAGTCGGCCAGCTGTAGCTATCTCATCCCTCCAGGTTTAACCAGAGCTAAACCACAGCCATTTTTTTTTTAAAATTCTGCCAACGATAACGGATCCTTGCTATTTAGAAATGCGCCGCAGAGTTCATTCTCTCGACGAACTGTATGATCGGGATGGATACAAGGTTTCCGCGCATGCCTATGAAGCTTAAGGCTTTTTAGAGGAAAGCAAGGTTTGTAAATTTCTAAGAACATCAACATAAAGATATTGCAGGCGCAGTTTGTTGTGCTTTCATTAAGAACCGCAATCCAATCGTTGTTCTGGATCCTGTTGCGAAATAAGTCTAAGCTAGAATAGATAACTCTCTGATACTTAATTATGGGTAGTCATGGTTTTACCCGAGGACTGGTGCGCGAATAAGCTATCAATATTGGACAGTGATCACTAATTCCAGAGCTTATAATGCGAGCCGCCACCACGGAGTATTAGCATTAGTGATGAACAAATACAAATAGTAGAAGTTGGATTTACACGAGAAGGTGTAACAATTACATTCTGAAAACCAGATGATGTTATAAACACGAGACAAGGCAGGACTAGCAAAGGAAATTGTAATGAAGGCAAGCGGCATTAAAAAGCTCGCACTAAGATGCGCGTGCACATAATTCAAAGCAGTGAAAGGGCGGATAACAAAGGACAGTCAATGGTGTGTAAGTATGCCCCATCTAAAGAAGTAAATTACCTCCGGTGAAGGTTGACAGACAGCTTTGCCACAAACGTGTCCTGAGCCTTAGCGATATACTATGCCTCAACTATCTATCTGCATATATCTTTGTCACTTCCATGCACAACTGAAGTGTCACGGAAATCGGGCGTGCAAAGTTTCGGGACGTCCTACGATTTACATTTGCGAGATTGGCAATGCAGTGCCAGATTAGCGACAATCAGATATGTAGGGAGATAGTTGAGGCATACTATATCGCTAAGGCTAAGGACACGTTTGTAGCGAAGCCGTCTGTCAACGTTCTCCGGAAAGGCACGACTCCAATCACACTTTCGAGGCGTCGCCCCACCCGTTGGCGCGTTGAGCGCCGCGCCGCGTCGGGCGTCGAGAGGCACGCATCTCCAGTCTCCGGGAGCTGGATCGCGCCGCTCGCGACTGGGCACGCGTAGAGCCACGCACTACAGCGACGTTGCTAGGAGCAGTTCGACTGCCAATGGTGGTGAGAGGTTGTCATTAACGTAATAGAGTGATTTTAGAATGCGTGGAAAGTATTGGTGCACATAAAATTAAGCACGCCGTGCCACTGTGATCCTATATCTCAGCACTTGCATAACCCGCAGCGCCATCGACACTCGTCCGCTGTGTGCTCGCATCCTCGCATCTTGGTCGTATTTGTTTAGCGTGGCTGCGCAGCTTCGGCGTTGAGCGTTTATTACGAAATCGAAAGCCTATTCGCCCGAGTGCGCACCTGCTTCCGATCATGCCGAATGAGCGGGCAGGTTGCCAGAACACTGTGCTTGGTCTCGTTGCGGAAGTAGAACGATGCGTCGGTGGGCCGGAAACTACGTGCGCGCCAAATATCTAACGCGCATGCGCAGACTGATTCCGGGTGACGTGCGGGACGCCTGGCGCGCGGTGACGCGCGGCGCAAGTGTGTTTGGATTTCGTTTGAAACAGGTCAGCGCTAAAACAGACAAACACGGCGAGAGAACGACGACACAAGGGATGAGCGCTACTAACAACTGGTTTTATTCTTCGCTTCAGGGAAAGTATTTAAAGCCTTGTCACATCATATCATTGAGTTCGCACTGAAGGAATTTGCTTTCAAAGCGAAAGCTTTACTGGCCTGGCGGCGCCGATTTCGCCGTGGGCTGCAGTTTGACCTTAAATGTCCTTGCTGAGCCGGTGCCATAGCAACCCATCACGTGACTTAACCGCGCCGCCGAGCCGAGTCTTCGCCGTCGCTTCGCCAGGGCTCCACAGCCGCGGAGCGGCTGCTGCCTGACCACGTGATCTAGCTAAGCAGAAGCGGCTTGGCGTCTGTAACGTTGAGTGCGTTCCGCACACTGGACAGGCAGCGCGCCCGCCCTGCCACCATGGCAGATGGCAGTTAATTGTTGATCCCGAGAAGTTGGTCACACAATGAACGCTGCGGCCTATTGCAACAGCGCCGCGTGTCTGCCACAATGTTGTCAGCGCTAATGCATGCAGACCACATCTCTATCTCACCACCGCCACGTACCTTAAAGCACGATTGAGGCGTCCACTGACCCAGGGAGCCAGTTATGCGCCCTTCCTTTCCTCAAAATCATCGGGGTCTAGAACGTTGTCAACGCCAACGCCAATGAACACAATGAAGGCCGACAGCTTGCGCTTTGTATAACCTGGATTAGCTGAGCAAATCCACATCCATTTTTTTAGATGAGCTGCTTACACAGTGGTGATTGTCCTTTGTTATCCGGCCTTTCACTGCTTTGGGTTATGTGTGCGGGAATTTTTGTGCAAGTTTTCTTTTCATTCTTCCCTTCATTAAAATTTCACTTGCTAATCCTTCCTTGTCTCGACCGCCCTGGTTTCTCAGTAATTATGGCTCTTGGCTGCTGTCCCGAAAGACGTGGGTCCGACCCTGGCCTCGACGGTCGAATTTCTACGGAGGCAAAATGCTAGAGACCCGTGTTCTGTGCGATGTCAGTGCAGGTTAAAGAACCCCGGGTTGTCGATATTTCCGGAGCCCTTCACTACGCCGTCCCTCATAGCATGAGTCGCTTTGGGACGTTAAACCACCATGAACCACACCTCGCCTCGGGTTGTTTTTTTTTTCTCCTAGCTGTGCTGCGTCTTTTCACTGGTTTTAAGGTGATTCAGTACCTGCTCGCCCAGTCGTCAGCCTTGTTGCAATAGGTAAAGGTTATTAAAAGAACGTCTTGCTGGGCAAGAAATACCATGGTATATATTTGTCCGTGTTCCCTTCAAATAAATCAGTTATGAGTGGCGCTCCGTCCTGCCTTACCAACTTGTGTTGTGTCCGTTTTCGCGCCTGTAACCAAAGAGGTAAAGGGTAAGCGCGCGTCATAAAAATTGATACCGGTTTTACAAGCAAAACCACAGCAAAACTGCTTGAGAAGATTTTATCCTGGCTTCAAAAATGTATTCAATCACTTCATTTCTTCTCCCGTTAAATGAGTTGAGAAATTGCATAAAGAAAAAGCAAACTTATGATTTTGCTTCCAACCAATCCCATCAAAATAGAAAAATACCAAAGGGGTAAAGGAAGAGAAAACAGAAAACTTCAGCATTCATTAACTTAAAAAAGTTGAGTGAAATGATCAGAGCTAAGTGAAATAGAAAAAATAGTCGGAACAGGAAAAATATATAATGCACCAATGTAATATCTGACCAAGTACAGTAGTCATCCGCAGACCTGTCAAGAGCGCTGCAAAGGCGCCCTCTGTGGTGCTTTTATGATATTTGCCGCAGTATAGCAGACCCAGGACGAGTTTTAAACAGGTGAGGAGTTAAATGCGACCAATGCGCATTCGGAATCAAGATAAGGCCAGGTTTCGAGACGTAGGCTACTCGTAACGTACACAAGCGAACTCCCTGGTGCGCCGTTGGAGCGCCCTACACAGGTTTGTGGGCGACTGTACAAAAGGTATGCTATAAAACGAAAATAAAAGTAATAACTATCGGTAGTTCGAACGGTTGAAATCTATATAGGCAGACAAGATTGTTGTCATGGAAAGTGGTCGTTTATTTCCTCCCACAATGATATGCGGGTGGTGCATGAAACCATACGATGGTATCTGACATGACATTCCATAGCTCTTAACTGCACCCGGGAAAAATTAGGGGGACACTTAAGCTCTCCTTGAAATGTATGAGTCGACTGCGTTGATGATTGTTCGACACCTGACGACGTAATGCACCACAAGACACGCCATGCTTCCCTTTAAACAAGTCGGATGAACGTTCCTTAGTGGCCTAGGGGTAACGTGTCTGGCTCGCTATCCAAGGGTCATGATTTCAATTTTTTTTAAAGTAAGTAAGTAACTTTATTTGTAGGAAGTAATACAATGAATCCCTGCGGGTGGCGTAAGGCTAATGACCGCTATCTTCTGACCTCAACCATTGACCGCAATCTTCTTTTGTCGTAATTAATCTACTTTACATCCTTACTTGCCATAATGAGATTTGAGACATGCTCAGACCTATTAACCGCAATTTAACTCGAATTATGATCACTTTCGTTCCACAGTTAAACGTGTGACATTACGACCATCTTAAGAAATCGCGATTTTCTCGACATGCCAAAGCCATCGACTACGGTGGTCTCTCCTCTGAGCGGGAGCTTAACGCTGCCGCGTAAAATGAAGACTTTAGAGTTGAGGTGCGGCTGTTGATGCGTGCAATGCTACGGTTTGGACGCCAGACGGCCAGCAAAATAAGGCATTCTGCCACATGATCCCATAATGGCATATAGGACTGAAACCCTGAACAGCCGTGTTTTCGGGGGTATTTGTAGGGAGGGTCGAAAGCAAAGACGAGCAAAACAGTTAATCACCAACTGCTCACCCTTCCCAATACGCCGCGATACGTTTGAACCCCTCCGCATTAATGAACGGCTCTTGACATCGACCACAGTTTCGGTGGAACACCAAGTTGTTTTACAGCTCTAGGGCGCAGGCGTGCTCCAGTAGCTGATAGGATATCCGGCGCACATGCAACCACACGATAAGGATATACTGGCGACAAGAGAGTCGTTGGATTCAGCGCATCGCTTTTTATGATTCCTTTCGTAAGCGCGCTTCTTTTGATTTGCCTGTCTTCGCGGACAGATTTCTTGAGGACCGAAAGTAGACTCCGTTCTCTTGGCGGCTTTTCAGCACTTCCCGAGACATGACGTCAATTTGAGCAACAGTGTGACGCACAGTTCTGCTTGTATCGTTTGCGTGCTCTTATTCTATATTACTATATTACTCTTATTCTATATGACATTAAAAAGGGGGAGTTAAACAGCTCCAGAGACCAAAACTGCGACTGTAGCCGCGGCAGAGAAAAGGCGAAGCGGCTGGCGTCCTCTCATCTCCAGCGCGCAACAACGCGAGAGCATTGAGGGTTTCGGCGAGGATCGCACAAAGGGGTAGCCGCGCCTCTTTCGAGCAGCGAGCTTGGCAGCCGTAACGCAGCGGCTCAAAACTGAAGAAAGACACAGCGAAAGGCTACGCAACGCAGACAAGGCGCGACGACGGACGAACGACAGGCTCTTAATTAAGTTGCTGCACGCTTTAGCGGACATAGTGGGCACATGCTGCTAGAGCGCCGGGCTGGCGGGTGCATGAAAGCCGGTTCACGGGGAAACCGTTAATAGAAGTTCGTGATGTTCTGCTGCGCTTTCTGTTGGAGGCGACGACTACCGGCGCGAACATTGGAAAGCAAAACAGGAGTGGGATGAAAGGGAGGGTTCCGCGTAAGAAATGTAAGTGCACCTGAGAGGGAAACCATTGGGTGAGAAAAAAAAAAGTGGGGAGAAAGCGGGCAGTGCAGCTGAGGGCGCAAAGCGGTGAGACAAAAAGCAGCCGAGAGCAGTCGCCATTAACCTTTTAGGGCGACGACATGACGTGCCTTAACGGAGATCGCACAGCTGACACGAAGGGCGCTGTTGCAGTCGCCGATGCCGCCGCGCATGCGTTGCTCGTACGCCGCGGACCCGGCTTTCAGGACCGAAGGCTTGGCTGTGCGCTGGCCCGAGTACGGAAGGAAACCGGGACACGGTTGACGGCTGCGGTGGCGAGCGATCCATCGATTGTTGCTCTTCTCTCAGGGGCATGGCCGGGCCCTCTGAGTAGAGCGCAGAATCCAAAATGAGAGTCGCCCCGGAGCGCGGGTGCGCTGGGTGGAACGCAGAGGCTGAAAAAAAAAAAGGGGGGGGGGGAAGTGATGCCTCCGAGGAGCGCATCCAATTAGGAACCCGGCTGGAACAGTGATTTTGGCTGCCGCCGTCTGTGTCCCCGCTGCATTTGTTGCTCGGGTAACGGCGGCGCCTGCTGTATACAGCGACAGGCGGCAGCGGCGTCCTTCAGCCTGCTGTTGCTCCATAAATCTGCTTGCTGTTCTTGTTGCTGCAGAGGAAGCGAAATTTTCAGCGCTGTCCAGCTCTTGGTAGAGTCTGCCCAATCGATACAAAATTCTGAAAGTGCCATGAACTATGCGCCCTGATTAGTCTTTCTTTTTCTTTCTAAAGGTTTTCTCGACGTCCAACAAATAAGCGCTTTAATTACTGAAACACTGGCATTTTTCAAGAACAGTAATCGCCTTAATCTTGCCCACAAGCAAGCATAATTAATTCAAGTCTTATTGGTTGTCAAGGCACAGTAAACGTTTACAACTGCAGTTACGTAATAACATGACGCTTGAACAGTTCGCAGTTTTTCTAGGATCAAGACTTGGAATAGCTTATCTGAAACGGAACTTTCTCAACATCTTCGATGTTGGCTAGTGATTCATATCCGTCTTTGAGCTTCCGCCTCGCATGCGGGAGGTGTGGGGTTCGATCCCCAGTGCCGCCGGGTACCAACCGGTAATACAATGGCTACAAGCTTTCCCCTGGTCTGGTGCTCGGCCTATTTAGGGTGAAATGCTTGGGAAATGGGTCTTAGACACCACCTTGAGTCGAATATACTTTGTGTCATGCCGCTCTTTGGACAATGCAGCCATAAAAATTAATCATCATCATCATTCAGATATGCATGAATATAGCTACTGCTCTCTGCTTTGATTAAGCACCGGTTTGGTTTTTGCTGTGCTACCTCTGCAATGTGCCTTTCGAACCTGCGAAGGCATTTGCTTTATTGTACTCATTCGCTTTGTTTTATATTGAGTTTGCGCAGTTATATCGTAGGATGTTTTCAGGTTGTTCGCAACAATATTGCATTCGTCAATCACTGTAAACACTCAGCCAATTTAACCCAATTTTATATATGATAATTCTGTCAGAAAAGGAATGAAGGAGGGGGTGAAAGACTAAAGCGAGAAAGACGTGCCGTTAGCACCAGGGCAGAAAACTTAGCTAGTTGGTATACGTTCGTTATGATAAATCCAGGCGCTAACAAACAACAAGAGTAGTTTATAACGTTAATCATAATATACAATCCCTGTTTCTAATGAGTTTCCACCGCGCAAACGCCTCTGATATGCTATAATTAATAATAGCTGCTTTAAAACTTCAACTCTTAGGTTGGTGTGTAAAATTTCAGTCTGCATTCTAAAAATATAATCGTAACGCGCGATCTTCGTAAGTTTGTGAAAATAAAGTTGAAGGCTATATCTATTTTTGTCATTTTGTTGTCGTTTTACGTTTCTTCTGCAATGATTTTTCCTGTAATTGTGCGCGGAATCGATTGGACTTTCAGCTGCCGGATATTGTCATCCCAGCTTTTGGTGCCGTTCAAGGTGAAGATTTGATGATACAAATGTATAATTCTCTCAAGTGAGCTTACGCATCGCGAAAGGAGCCCACTTTCAAGATCGAAGTAGTCGCTCGAGCTCCGTTATTAGTGGCGAAAGAAAACAATTGGCAGTGACTGAGCTTCGCTATGCCGGGATATACGTAGCGGGAGGTACGGTTCGTTGGCTGAGCTTGTTGTTGGCACTTTATGTTTAGCAATGAGAGACATGTCCGCTTGAAATCTCCAGGTCGCAGATGGACTTTCGGAAACTAGAATTGTGCGGTCAGTCACACGATGGACCTTCACATCCTCTTCGGTTCGTTTCCGTTGACTGACGCCTTCCATAGGCTCCGTCTCGGCGGCTATGCGGCGTCTATTACGCTCGGCAGCCTGGCGTCTCCGTTTGGCAAGCCGTTCCTCTCTGTTCCGGCGTCTCCGCTGCTCTCTTCGCCTTCTGACGCTCGTTCTCTCTTTGTTGAGTAGCCAACTGCCAGGCGACAACCTCAGGATCGGAAGAGTTAATGTTCTCTTTTCTATACCGCCGTTTAGCAGCGGCTGGACTCTCCTTCTCTGCATCCATATCAAGCGTTGCGATACAGCCGCCGATTACATTTCCGCTTTTTATACGCAATGCTGCGCATGCGACGATTCGCGATTCGGGTAATGAACGCGGTGTGACGTCATACCAAACGGCGGCGGCGAGCCGTGTGGTGTGACGTCATGCCAGATGACGCCGCGAGCATGCAAAGCACAGTAACCGTCTCTCACATCTCGGTGGACACCCTTAACCGCGCCGTAAAGGAACGGATGAAGGAGGGAGGGAAACGACAAAGCACGCGGCGCACCCACCATTCTTCCACGGTTGCCATGGTAACGGCGCATGCGCACAACTGGCCTCCAGCATGTACCATGGTAGCGCATGCGCACAACTGGCGTGTCGCGTGTACCGCGAAATGCTCGACTGGTAGCCCAGTGTAGCTCCCGCTACAAACGTTTAAAGGTGCAGATGCTAATAACGCCGTCTAGGATAAGCGAAATGCGATGCGAGAATCCATGCGTGTTCTTGTGAATTCGAAGATATTGCCACACTGCTCACATTCTGCGAGCGCCGCCATGCGGCCGAGCGGCATTACTGGGCTCGTGTGGGAGCGAAGAAGAGGACGTTCCCGTTCGAACGCGCGCTGCTGGGTTTCTGGCCTTCGGATTAAAAAAGCCCCTTTTCGTGCCGCCCTACGTTTGTCGGCGACATTTTGGTGGAGCCGCTGGGTATCGTTCCATGAACGCTCACCCCGAGGGCAACTCTGACGCTGATCAGCGACGCTTGGACACAACACCCGTCCACAAAGCGAGCCGCCGCCTGCGAGGCCTGCAACCTGAGTGTCAGCCACTGACGAGGCCGGTGCGTACCATGACGTCTACTACAGGCAGTCAGACAGGCCAGCCTTCCGGCACTGTCCCGCCCGTTGTAGTTCTCACCCCTCGCTCACCACCATCCTTCCACGGCGATCGGTTCGAGGACGCCGAGGACTGGTTGTCCAGCTTTGACCGTGTGGCCACTTTTAACCAGTGGGACGACGACCAAAAACTACGAAACGTCTATTTCTCGTTCCAAGACTCTGCGAAGACATGGTTCGAGAACCATGAGGCATCCTTTACGAACTGGGAAGCGTTCCGCCGTCAGTTGCTGGCTACCTTCAGCACAAACGCACGCAAGGAAAATGCCGAACTCGCCCTTCGCACCAGGTCACAGCAGGCGAACGAAAGCGTCGCTATGTTTATTGAAGACATGGCACGTCTTTTCAATCGGGCTGACCCTGCCATGCCAGAGGCTACCAAGGTGCGCCACCTCATGCGTGGTGTGAAGGAGCAGCTCTTCGCTGGCCTCATACGCGACCCACCAAGAACCGTCGCTGACTTCGCTAAAGAAGCCACAGGCATGGAACGTTCCTTACAGGAACGCAGTGCGCAGTACGGTCGTCCGGGAAGTGTTGCGGCCAGCAACTATTGTGCGTCCCTGCCAGTCGCCGGGGACGAGGCTCTTCGGGAGCTTGTGCGGAGTGTAGTTCGCGAAGAACTGCGCAACCTCCGCATAGATGCTCCACCTGCCAGTGTTGCAGCTGTAGCCGATGCCGTCCGCGAGGAAATTCGGCGAGCAGTCCAGCCACCACCGGCACCACAGCCGGAGCCGTACGCCAGCAGCTACAGCGAAGCCCTACGGACACCGCAGCCGGAGCCGTACATCATGAGCTACAGTGAAGCTCTGCGGAGACCTGCGCCAGTTCCACATGCGTTCCGCCCTGTTGCCGAACAAACGCAGGGGTACTTTCCCTCCGCCGAGCTGCGTGACCCGCGCCCTGTTCGAAAAGCTGACGTGTGGCGCACACCCAACAACCGGCCACTATGCTACCACTGCGGGGAGCCCGGTCATATCCTCCGCAACTGCCCCTACCGGCGGATGGGATTAAGAGGATTTCCACCGAGCGCACCTCGACCGCGCTATGGTGAGAGACCGCGAGACATTGAGCAGTACCTGGCCGATAATGTGCTGCCCTCAACGCCTCCACGACGCCAGTCTAGGTCGCCGTCTCCAAGACGAGTTCCTCCACCCAGTCATGCACCATCATCTGGCCAATTCAGAGGCACGTCTCCCCGCCGGGAAAACTGAAGACGGCATCCTCTGGGGGTAGGACCGCCGCTGCCGCAGACAGTGAACAGCCTCCATCCGACGATTTTATGCGACGACCCCACCCGCCGACCTTAAAGACGATCCCACCGCCGACCTCACCGACGACCTCAGCGACGACCCCATCGACGACCGCACCAAAAACCTCGCCGACAAATTGTCAAACAATTGTTTCCGCCGCCGAAATTCTTGTTGCCGCCGATGGCTATGACGTATCTGCACTCTTCGATACCGGAGCCGACTTTTCTGTCATGAGTAAGTAACCTAGCCGCAACCCTCAGAAAGGTTCTAACGCCTTGGCATGGGCCGCAGATACGCACAGCTGGTTGCCATGTGGTAACGCCGGTTGGCGTCTGCACCAGCCGTATAAAGATCCGCGGTGCAACTTTCACTGGCTCCTTCGCCGTGCTACGAGAGTGCTCTAAAGAACTGATTCTCGGCATGAACTTCCTTAAAGAGTATGGGGCGGTCATCAACCTGCACGAGCAATTGGTATCGTTTTCGACACAGCGAGCCGTTGATACCGACCCCGAGCCGTACAGAGCACCATTACGCATCTCTGATGACCACACAACGATACCGCCGAGAGCAAGCAAGTTTGTCACAGTCCAGTGTGATACCAGCTCCGGTACTCGGGGCATTACCGAAGTGAATATGTCGCTGCTACTGTCTCGGCAAGTTTGCGTTGCTCGCGCCCTTGTCGACCTTGTTCACGCGCGTACCACGCTCTTAGTGACCAACTTTAGTTGTGAACCCCAACATTTGATGAAAAACACGGTGATTGCCCATTTTGAAGAACTTGGCGAGCATGCCGGTCAATGTGCCTTATCAACAACGGCCCTCGAAATAGCTGAACAGGACACTGCAACAGCCATTGGGACCGACGTGAACCCTGACCTTCTGACCAATCAGAAACGCCGCGTGGAAAGCCTTATTGACTCTTTCCGCGACTGTTTTGCATCAACATCCAAGGTTCGCCAGACGCCAATAACTAAGCACCGTATTATCGTCGAAAGTGACCAGAGACCGCTATGTCAGCGTCCTTATCGTGTTTCGTCGAAGGAGCGCGATGCTATCCGCCGCCAAGTTGCCGAAATGCTCCACGACGACGTCATACAACCATCGACGAGCCCCTGGGCGTCACCTGTTCTTCTCGTCGCAAAGAAGGACGGCAGCCTACGGTTCTGTGTAGATTATAGACGTCTCAATAACGTTACCAAAAAAGATGTCTATCCACTGCCGCGCATTGATGACTCATTAGACCGCCTCCGCCATGCTACCTACTTTTCGTCACTCGACCTTCGTAGCGGTTATTGGCAAATCGAGGTCGACGAACGTGACCGAGAAAAGACCGCCTTCGTTACTCCTGACGGACTGTACGAATTTAAGGTGCTTCCTTTCGGCTTGTGTTCAGCCCCTGCGACGTTCCAACGTATGATGGACACCGTACTAACTGACCTGAAGTGGCAGTCCTGCCTTGTCTGTCTCGACGACGTCGTGATTTTCTCCGACACGTTCGAGGAGCACCTGAAACGTTTGCGTGCCGTCTTCGAAGCAATTCGTTCTGCGGGTCTGTCTCTCAAGCCTGAAAAGTGCCACTTCGCATTTCGGGAGCTCAAGTTTCTTGGCCACATTGTGAGCGCTCAGGGCGTTAGCCCCACCCAGAAAAGACCGCCGCCGTTGCTGCATTTCCCCAGCCAACAGATAAACGAAGCTTGCGGCGTTTCCTGGGGCTTTGCGCCTATTATCGGAGGTTCGTTTAAAACTTCTCCAAGCTCGCAGAGCCGCTGACTCGCCTGACAAAAGACTCCGAACCCTTTTTCTGGGGCCAAGATCAGGAAAAAGCTTTCATAGAGCTTAAGGCCCGCCTCCAATCTACGCCTATCCTTGCCCACTTCGACGAGCAGGCCGACACGGAACTGCACACAGATGCCAGCAATGTGGGCCTCGGTGCGGTGATTGTGCAGTGGCAAGACGGTGTGGATCGCGTGATCGCATACGCAAGTCGCACTTTGTCCCGTTCCGAAGTGAATTATTCCACAACGGAAAAGGAGTGTCTCGCTGTTGTGTGGGCAATCACAAAATTTCGTCCATACCTGTACGGCCGCCCGTTTCGAGTCGTCAGCGATCATCGCTCCTTGTGCTGGCTTGCGAACCTCAAAGATCCATCGGGGCGACTTGCACGGTGGAGCCTTCGGTTGCAAAAGTTCGACGTCACCATCGTGTATAAGTCGGGTCGGCAACATAGCGATGCAGACTGTCTCTCCCGAGCTCCTCTTCCGTGCCCACCAGATGAGTCCGACGACGATTCTGCTTTCCTCGGCGCTGTCACCACATCCAACCTTGCCCACCACCAGAGGGCCGACTGCGAACTGCTGCCTCTAATCGAGTACCTCGAAGGAACCGCTCCGTCTCCGCCCAGACTCTTCTCGCGCGGACTTTCGTCATTTTGCTTAATAGATGGAGTCCTCTACAAGAAAAACTACGGTCCGACCAACACTGCGTATCTCCTCGTTGTCCCAACCGTGCTTCGTAAGGAAGTTCTCGCTGCATGCCACGACGACCTTTCTTCTGGCCACCTCGGTTTTTCCAGAACATTGGGACGCCTCCGCCACAAGTACTAATGGCCACGGCTTGCTGCGGTCGTCCAACGCTACGTTCGAACCTGCCGTGAGTGTCAACGACGGAAGGTACCACCAACAAAACCGGCCGGCCTTCTGAAGCCAATTGATCAACCACAAATCCCATTCCAACAAGTCGGCATGGACTTCCTGGGCCCATTCCCGGTGTCCTCCATGGGAAACCGGTATATTGTTGTTGCCACGGACTACCTAAGCCGCTATTGTGAAACCAAGGCTCTTCCCCGTGGCACCGCGGCTGAAATTGCACAGTTCTTTGTTCACCACATCGTGCTTCGCCACGGCGCCCCCGTGGTTGTATTAACTGACCGGGGAACCGCGTTTACGTCGGCCCTTACACACGAGGTCCTCCGTCTTAGTGGCACCAGTCATAGAAAAACGACTGCTTACCATCCTCAAACGAATGGACTTACTTAGAGGCTGAACAAGACCATCACAGATATGATGTCTATGTATGTCGACGCTGACCATCGCAACTGGGACGAAATACTTCCCTACATCACGTTTGCGTACAACACCGCCCTCCAAGAAACGAAGCGCTTCACCCCCTTCCGTTTGGTGTATGGCCGAGATGCCCTGACCATGCTTGACGCCATGCTGCTCCCGGATTGTACCCCCTCGTCTGTCCCAGGCGCTGACCAATTCGTTCGCGATGCAGAAGCCGCTCGCCACCTTGCTCGACAACGCATTCGCCACCAGCAGACAACTGACGCCTGGCGTTACAACCTCCGCCACAGGGAGGTGATTTATCAACCCGGCGAGCACGTCTGGGTATGGAGCCCTACACGTGTGCGCGGTCGCTCTGAAAAGCTTCTGCGGCGCTACTTCGGCCCCTACGAGGTGCTACGTCAACTCAGCGATGTGAACTATGAAGTGTACCCGCAAGGAGTTGTCCGGTCTTCCCGCCCGCCCAAGTCTGAAGTCGTCCACGTGTCCCGCATGAAACCGTATTACGCCCGTTAGCCCCTCCCGGAGTTCACATTCAGTGCTGCCACCACACGCCATCGCACTTTCGGTGTCTCCACAGTCTTTATCCCCCTTGCCGGAGGCATCGAGGCGAAGCCTCTTGAAAGGAGGGGGGCAATGCCACACTGCTCACATTCTGCGAGCGCCGCCATGCGGCCGAGCGGCATTACTGGGCTCGTGTGGGAGCGAAGAAGAGGACGTTACCGTTCGAACGCGCGCTGCTGGGTTTCTGGCCTTCGGATTAAAAAAGCCCCTTTTCGTGCCGCCCTACGTTTGTCGGCGACAATATTGCAGAATTAAGTGGCAAAGAAAGAAAACCATGTTTTAGCGTGGTTCTCTCAGATCATGAATGGCAGGTTTCCAGTGTCCCTCGGGAGAGGAACGTACAACAGCCGTATCTTACTGGTATTCACCTACAGAGCAGAAGCGTGGAGGCTAACGAAAAGGGTTCAACTAAGTTAAGGACAACGCAACGAGCCATGAAAAGAAAAAGGATAGGTGTCACGTTAAGAGACCGGAAGCGGGCAGATGGGGTAAGGGAACAAACGCGGTTTAATGACAACCTAGTCGAAATCAAGAGGATGAAATGGGCTTGGGCAGGGCATGTGCTGCGAAAACAAAATAACTGCTGGTCCCTAAAGGTAACGGAGAGGATTCCAAGAGAAGGCAAGCGTAGCAGGAGGCGGCAGAAGGAGCGGCAGAGGAGAAGGCAGAAGATGAGATTAGGAAGTTTGCAGGCATAGGGTGGGCGCAGCTGGCAAAATACAGGGTTGATTGGAGAGAAATGGGAGATGCCTTTTGCCCTTCAGTGGGTGTAGTCAGGTTGATGATGATGATGTTGATGATGAAAAAAAAACACCGACACACTAAGCGTTTAGGGCAAATGAATTTGCGTCTGTGCAGCGCAGCAAGTGAAGCCCAAACTCTCCGCTCCGCATACCGCTTTCTTCTCTGAACACGGCGTCGGCTACATCAGACATCGGATGGATAAAAGTTCGCCCCATGAAGACCTCGATAAAAGCGCAGGGTGTGCATTGCTGAACCACGTTGCAAGGGATGGCAAGATGTTTTCAATAACAGACATTAGTGGTCACGAACGATAAGCAAAGTGAAAACAAAAAGGCAAAACAGTATTTTTAAAATAACTACGCTGACTTTTAAAGAAAGGAAAATGTTAGTGTGCAGAGGTTCGCAAGCTTGGTGTCTGATGGATGAACTTTCCGAATGGATGCGCACGACATTGCTTTCTAGCACAGACATAATTTCACCACTTGGAAAACACTTGTTTATCCATTCATCACGCCCTTATTATAGGGACAAACTTATGAGTGCCCATATTGTTGGTAACACATGTCAAAGTGGAAAAAAATTAGCTGTGGTTTAAACTTTGGTTAACCCTGGTGAAAAGCGAAAGCTTCCTTTGCGTGGCTGCGTTCACAAGCGCCGCA
Source organism: Amblyomma americanum (assembly GCF_052857255.1). Classification (NCBI taxonomy): domain Eukaryota; kingdom Metazoa; phylum Arthropoda; class Arachnida; order Ixodida; family Ixodidae; genus Amblyomma; species Amblyomma americanum. Next base: position 131,628,005 of record NC_135502.1, read on the forward strand.
TACATTGCCGAACGATTTGTCTGTAAAGCGTCGATGAAATGCCCGATTCTGATGGTGCAGTTTGCCACATGCCACGGTGGGCAGATTGTGTGAACGTCGGTAAGTCACATGACCTGCCACGTGACACCTGCCACGTGACTGCACTGATGCTGCCCTCTTGAAACCTAGCGTAGTGAGGCTTTCGTTTCAAAAACTTGGCAGGACACCTAAGCTGCCCCTTTCAGAGTAGAACAAGATAAATTTATCAGGCCACCACTGCTTATCAGCCGCCACTATTGGACAGCCACACACGAGGAGGAGGGGGGGGGGGGACCGGTTCGCCTCTTATCCGCATTATCCGCAGCTGCGAGCGATAAGAAGGGAGCCGTTTCGCCACTTATGGGCTACCGCTATCAGGCAGCCCTGCGCGACGAGGGCGGGGGGAGGGGGGGTGTTGCTGGTTCGCCACTTACTGGCAACCACTATTGGCAGCCGCCAGCGTGCAGGGAAGAGGGGTTAAGGCGGTGCCGTTTCGTTCATTGAGGGAGCCGCTCAGCGAGGCCTCTGCTGCTGGTGCTGCTCGGATTTTTCAGGCGCGACCGAGGCGAGGGAGCTGCGGCAGCCATAGACTGTGACTAGAGCAACGACGACGCCGGCTTTTCCGTCTCACGTGCTCCTTAACGATCGGGAGATGCAGTAGTAGCAGGAATATGGCGAGCACCTAGTACACAAGCAGTATAAACTGCGATCCGCCGCAGTGGATATGTGCCACTGCATTCTGAACACGAATATGCCTTCACAGGAGAAAAAAATGGAGCAAGCTCTCCTCTTGCGGACTCCCGTATATAATTTTCGAGATAATTGCGCGCACGCACGAAAGGACATGAATGGCACACACACAGGCGCCTGTTTGTGTCCCTCGCCCGGACTGCAATGATTCTGAATCCCTTTCAAAAAAGGGAGTCGCTAGAGGACAGTCCTTTTTACTCCTCAATACGTAGAGTGTAGTTTTAAGCCCGCGATTCATGACCCGATAAGTGCCTGCGGACGCTTAATGAATCGTTCTGCTCAGGGCTTTTGCACAGGCTGCGCAAAAGCTGTACAACTGACGAGCCATACCCGTCGACAGAGGTTAGATTGGGCTAAAGAAAAAAACAATTGCCCGGCCCGCACCGTCTTGCGACACAACGGGTCATACCTGTCGACCGAGGGAAGTAAATTCTGAGCTAATCCACGTTCCGGCAGTTTTCACTAACTCTTCTCCAATAAGGAATCGTGCGACGGTAGATGGTGCAAGCTCTTTGCATCGCCAGCACATGCTGCAGTTCGGTGTAAAGAGACAGAACTAACCCGCCCTGCACAACGAATGGACGAACGTTAGACTGTCGAGAAAGCCTGCTGATGCGCGATGACGTCCGTTACCACCTCTCAGGCGAAGGCGAGCAAAGAAAAAAAAGCCTCTTGGTGTAAGAGTCATTATTTCATCTAGCATTGGTTAGAGCTTCGTCTCCTTTTTTGCTGATGTCAGAGACTGCTGCTGACCCTGAAGCTCCACTGTACCCTTAATTTTTAGAGCATCACAAAATTCTTAATTTTAACCCTTATGGATTGCCTCGAACACCGGCCCTATCCAGACTCCACTGGAGCAGCGCTTTGCAGCTTACTGACATCGTTCTTACAAGCAGCCATATCGGTTGGAGGCAAGCGCCTGACGGGCAGAATGGTCTCTTACAGCGACAGCTGTTAAGGGCAGATTTCCAGGTTCTGCAGCGTCAGCGTCGTTGGCCTAACACCGCACCACACTGATGAGTCAGCATGCATTGACGTAACTGCAGTGCGCCATGGCAGCGTCACTCTCAGTCGGCCGAATACGGGGGGCGTCACGAGTGACATGATGGTGACGTCACGCGCGCTTTACCAAGAAGAAGACAAGTAACAACCAATAAACATTAATGTGCTCCCTTCCCACTGCCGGCAGATGTCGCTGAATCCACGCTCCACATGGGCAACCGTACTTCGCATTTTTTCTTCAATTTCAAAACCTCTTTGGAAGCGAAACGCCCGCTATAAAGGCCTCAGGCGCTTAGGCCATCAATCGAGGGGAATTCAAGCGCCAACCTAATCTCCTGCGCAGAATAATTCTGGAAATAACTGATAGACGACCACGCAGGCAAGGAAGTCTACAACGGCGCACCATTTTAAATGAACGGGAGAAATTCGGTGACAGTCTGGAGGGAACAAACTTTCATAAATGCCCGTATCTGTTCTGCGATACGCCAGGTGCGTTGTTCTCGGCCGGTATTAAAGCGACAAAAATTGAGAGGGGCCTTTAACGAAGAATAATGAATCAATCAAGCCTGTAAAAGCATTTACGCGCAAGAAACGGAGCGTGAAATTAATCATCCATGTCTGTTTTAGGGATTTTCAGATATTCGCTGCGCCCGTGTAGACGAGTATTCGTCGCCTGAAAATTGCTCGCATGGAAAAAGAAAACATCCCGAGGCTGCCGTCGCTTTTGAGGCAACAACAACAACTATCCATGTGAACAACTTCTTGACGAAAATAGCAGAGACCAGTTGAAGAGATTACTGAACAGGTCTTCACGCTTCAGTATCGCTACAGAAGACGGCTGGCTGCATGAGTAATTTACTTTGACAAATGCGTCAATACCGCCGAACCTAACGTTGTTAATAACGAGGTCTGGAAAAAAGATTGCACTGAAGAGCAGTACCTCGGCAGGCATAAATATGCGACAGCGAATTTTCCACGGCCGGACGCCCGCGTTAAGCTCCTGAGATAAAGGAGGTCATCCAGGTAGCCGGGCACCTGCGTGAACAATCCACCGTAGCCACACACGAAATGTTGAGCGCATGAAGTTTCGAGAACGGTGCATAAACTGTTGGGCGCTGAAACAAGTTTGAAATCTGCTAAAGGTTTAAAGACACCAGTGCAACCTTTCACGGCAATGTAGACCTTGGAGGCCTTATCATGCATTGCAGTCCTTCCCCGGACTGAGCATTCAGAATGTGAAAATTTCGCCGCTAAACATTTGCGGATAGTGCATCACGAACTTGCTCAAGTGACGGAGCCTTCTGCGCGTAAATGAACGTGTGTAAATAAATGAACGCACTGTAATGCCGGATAACCGCATAATCCTTATATGACTGTCACTCTGTCGATGGTACATTCGCCTCGAAACTATAGCAACAACCTAAGAAATTTTTACAGTAAATCCAGTATTTTTTTCATATAATCATCACCAGTGCCTAAACTTGGAAGTACCATAATTTTACTGAAGTCATGTGTCTTATTTGATGGTTAAAGAGGTGATCAAATTAGAGAACCCATGCACATTAGCTCTCCGCAACTCAGGTTATTTTGTGCAGATTTTTCAGTAGAAGTGTTTATGGGCCGTAATGCGGAGCTTTAAACTGCGCTATGTTGCCGTTAGTGTAATCAGGAACGGTGTTTGCTACAGCAAGGTTCTTGGAGATGTGCCCTAAACCTATTATCTGCAGCTTTTCACTTTCCTCTTACATCAATTCGCGGTAATCTAGTGACCACATAACAGCGCTAAAGCAAGGGAAGGTCGGCTATGAATTAGCGCTAGCCCCCTCGACACTTCGACCAGCTTTCACCTTTCGCGACGTCGTTTCAAAGTGCCTCTAGGTGGTAAGGTTTTCAGCCGTCGTTAGGAGAAGAAAGGGGCAGTCCGACTGCAGAGAGTCTCCACTGTGCTTGTGCTAAGCTCAGAAACCGAGAGCTACAAGAAAACGTAAGAGTAGTAGGTTTAAGTGCGGCCATTCACAGTAAATCGCTATGAGCATCGATCGCTTTATGGTAAAAGCTGTTTATAATTTGTCGAGACGATGTCCTTGCTCTGCACACGATATTGCTCAATGTGCCGCCGCGGTGGCTGAGTGGCTATGGTGCTCGGCTGCTGACTCGGAAGGTGCGGGTTCGATACCGGCTGCGGCGCTCCAATTTCGATATAGGTGAAATTCTAGAGGCCCGTGTGCTGTGCGATGTCAGTGCGCGTTAAAGAACCGCAGGTGGTCAAAATTTCCGGAGCCCTTCACTACAGCGTCCCTCAAAGCCTGGCTCGGTTTGGAACGTTAAACCCCCATAAACCATATTACTGAGTGTGGTAACGCCTTAGCATTCAGTCACAATTAATAGCTTTCTTATAGTGTAGCGAAAAAACACCGTACTATTACGTAAACAGTTTCTAAAATCTTTCTGATAAACATATCTCCGTTGTTTCACTTGGTCAGCAATTTTTTTTTTTCACATCACATCTGGAATCCAGGCTTTAATAAATAATGCAGTAAGCAGTTTTTTTATTATCATCTTGGAAGGAATTGTTGGAGAAAACTTGTATTAGCTGGCTGGTAACCTATGAATTTGCCCAACCTGTCGCGTGTTAGCGCTATGAATCCAAGTTAGGCTTGGGACATTTGTTGCAGGTTCCGTAAGCCAAACTTTAGCGTATAAAATAGCAACAAGTGACATGAGGGGCCCATGCAATACTAAGCCTCGTAAAAGGGTCTTGTACACACGAAAATGCACGCATATTGCATGGGCACGCATGCGGGCAGTCTAGGTGGACCAGCGTGAAGCACGTTTGTCCTCGGTAGTAGAAGAATTGATCCTAAAGTAGAAGTTTACCGCGACAGGGGCGAGTAAAGAAGGCTACGCGATGCTAGGAAAGTTGCCCTTGAGAGTTAACTGTGTCGCGTGCAGCGATGAGAGTATAGGTTAAACAAACTCCCATATTTGCTCAAAATTTCGTCAAATTATACAAAATTTATTCGATATCCTGGTTTCATTCTATGAGTTTATGCTAATTCGGTGCGCATGTTTTTATTACCGCGCTATATTAACGTTATGCCTACATTTTTTTCTTGATATTGTTTTCGTTGTGTCTGACTTTTTATTGTTTTTCTCAACGTTTCCATTGTTTTCTTCTTCATTGTTTTTATTTCTTGTTTTGATTGTTTTGATTTATTGCTTTGACTCGATTGAAAGTGAGTGAGTGAGTGAGTAAAAACTTTATTGAAAGAAAGTGTAGATTCGTGGTCAGTAAGTGAGGTCCAGACCATGTAGGTCTCGTACCGCACAGGCCCATTCGACAGCCTTGACTTGAGTGCCTCGGTCGTCGCTGACCTTTACTGAAAGCCACGCGTCAGGTGAGGGAGCAGGCATGAGATCTGGGGGTGGGGGATGTGCTTTACAGTCCCAGATTATGTGGTCTAAAGTAGCTTTTGCACCGCAGAAGCGGCCGTTAGGGCTGGAGGTTGTAATAAATATGTGCGAGTACACATTTGGGTTGGGGAAAGAGTCGGTTTGTAGTCTTCACGCCACCTGCTGCTCCCTTGACAGGGAGGTGTGCGGCGGCGGGAACTGCCTACGTGCGAGTCTAAAATGGGTGGTGTGGTCGTGATAGGAGGTTAGCGCTTCACCGGTTGCCTCCGGGTTCGGACCGTCTACTGCTCGGCGGGCTTTAACTCGAGCTTGTGCGTTGGCCGCCTCGTTTCCGGGGTTTCCGGCGTGCGCCGGGACCCATACCAGGTCAATGTCTCGGAGGGGGGATGTGTCTTTAACATTTTCCAGGATATTTCTGGCCGTGAGTGAGATGCGGCCTTTGGCAAAGTTCGAAATGGCATATTTGGAATCGCTAACGATGGTTTTAGCGTCCGTAAAGGCGATAGCAGCTGCAATTGCAGCTTCTTCCGCGGTTTCCGCGTTCTTGGTAAATACTGTAGCGGACATGAGTGTAGTGGCCGGGTCCGGGTCCTGAGGATGAGATACCCCACAGATGGCGAATCTGTGGGGGCTGTCTTGGTAGTTGGCTGCATCGACGTAGATGACGTCTTGAAGACTCTGCAAGCGTCGATGCAGAGCTCTGGCTCTTGCTTCCCGACGACCCTGTTGGGTTTGCGGGTTCATGTTCTTGGGTAGAGGTAATATTTTTATCTTTTTTCGGATATGGCTAGGAACGGGGCCTGGATGGTCCGCCATAGGCTCCCCTTCGATGCCAAGTCTGTCGAGGATGATTCTGCCCGCTGCAGTGCTGGAGAGTCGAGCCGTCTGCGTTGTTAGGTGGGCTTCCTTAAGTTCAGAAAAGGTATTGTGTACTCCCAGGGCGAGGAGTTTCTCGTTGGCTGTGAATTTAGGAAGGCCCAACGCCGTTTTGTATGCATGCCGTATTAGGGTATCGATCTTTTGTTCTTCTCCTTTCTTGAGATGGAGATATGGGAAGGCATATGTAATTTTGCTGATGACGAATGCTTGAAGGAGTTTGTATAGGTCGTGCTCCTTCATGCCTCGTCTCTTGTTGGCGATGCGCCTGATCATGCGCGCCACCCGGTGTACTGAGCTTTCGAGTCTCCCCAGTGCTACAGTGTTGCGGGAGGTGTTGGAGATGTGGAGTCCTAAGACCCGTATGTTCTCCACTTCATCTATGTTCTTGCCTTGGATCTTAATGTTGATGGGGATCCTGTCTTCAGGTTTCTTGCTCCGCCGTACGATTAGGAGTTCTGATTTTGGTTGGGAACATTCGAGGCCGGCTCTCCTTGCCTCCAACTCAACCGTTTCAGCCGCTGCTTGGAGAGCTTCTTCAATTTGTCCATCGGAGCCGCGGTTCGTCCAGATAGTTATGTCGTCTGCGTACAGAGTGTGATGAATGTTTTGAATTGCGTTGAGCCTGTCTGGAAGCTTGATTAAAGCCAGATTAAAGAGGAAGGGCGACAAGACTGCTCCTTGTGGTGTCCCTCTGTTACCGAGCCTGATTGGGGTGGATTTCAGTGGCCCAACGGTGATCTCCACCGTTCTATTTTCTAGGAAGGCTTTAACATAATTGTACGCCCGTTCGCCTGGGTTGAGGTCGGCTAGGTGTTTCAGAATGGTATTGTGTGACACGTTGTCGAATGCCTTTTTGAGATCGAGGCTCAATATTGCTCTTGTGTTCTTAATGGAGGGGTCTAGTATGTCACGTGATAGCTGGAGCATGACGTCTTGGGTGGAGAGTCCTCTTCTGAAGCCCACCATGGAGTGTGGCATGAGGTTGTGGTCTTCGGTGTAGTCCCGTAGTCTGTTCAGAACCACGTGCTCCATGAGTTTCCCGAGACAGGATGTGAGGGAAATGGGTCTTAGGTTGTCCACGTTGAGTTTCTTGTTGGGTTTTGGAATAAATGTCCCTCGGGCATGTTTCCAGCTGCTGGGAATGATTCCTGTCTCCCAGCATACGTTGAAGTAATCTGTGACTGCAGTGACAGATTTCAGGTCCAGGTTACGGAGGACCTTATTCGTAATCAAATCTGGTCCTACCGCTGAGGTTGTTCTAAGCTGGCCCAGCGCTGCCCAGACTTCTGCATCACTGAACGGCTCGTCTAGCTGCGGATTTGGTTGTCCCGAATACTGTGGGCTCGTTTCTCCGTCGTATGCGGTATTTAGGTATTTGTCCCTGAGGAGGTCCAAGAAGTAGTGTTAGTCCCCGGAGTGTTGATGGATGACTTTAGCGAGCTGTCCTTGCGCAGCCGACTTGGACTGTGTGGGGTCGAGAAGGTGGCGGAGCAGGTGCCACGCCCTCTTACTACCCAGTTGTCCGTTCAGGCTGTCACAGGTTTGATACCATTGTTGCCGGGTAAGTTCTATCGCATATTGTTCAATTTCTCTTTCGAGTTGGGCGATTCGACTTCGTAGCCTTTTGTTGAGCCGCTGTCGTTTCCACCTCTTCATAAGACTATTTTTTGCCTCCCACATGTGTGCCAATCTTGAATCGAGGTTAGGTTGTGCGGCGTCTGTTGTTATTTCGCTTGTGTGCGACTCTACATCCTTACATATTGATTTAACCCAATCTTGGATGTCTTCGATTTCAGTCGGGGCCGTTTGATCCCGTTCTTTCCGAAATTTTTCCCAGTCTGTAAATTTCGTTACCTTCCAGCCCTTCTTCCGAATCTCGGTGCGAAGAGTAATGGCCAGGATGTAGTGGTCGCTGTTTAGATCCTTGCCTGTGTTTCGCCAGGCGGGGTTCTGCACATTCCTGGCTAGCGTGAGGTCCGGGGTGGTGTCTCGGCTACCGCTGTTGCCAGTTCTGGTCGTTGTGCTAGGATCGTTTAGTAGCGAGAGTCCTAATCCTTGGATTTTGTTCCAGAGGATGTTGCCTTTCTTGCTTGACTTCTGGTATCCCCACTCTACGTGTGGCGCGTTGAAGTCGCCCGTAATCACTAGCTGCCCATTCTTGGCTAATTTCGTGGTGGACTCTAGTAATGCCGGGATTTCTCTGGATTGATCTTTTGGGGAGCTGTATAGGTTAAGAACGTATAGGCTCCCCTGCCTCTTTCTGGCGGGAATAATTTCGGTGAGCGTGTAGTCTGCTTGAGAATCGTCGAATTCATGTTGAATGGCCGTGAGTTGGTTACCCACTAGCGTGGCTGTCATTGCTGCTTTGTGTGGTATGTTTTTTTGTGATATGGTTTTGTATCCTGGTAAACTAACGGGTCCCATAGGTTCTTGGATCGTAATAATGTCCGGTTTGACTTCTAAGTTTTGAATATAAAGCTGCAGATTGGATTTTTTGCCTCGAAAACCTCTACAGTTTCATTGCCAGATGATGCTATCTTGATTACGAGCTGCCATGTTGGGGCACTGTCAGCTGCGTAACGGCGCTCGCTATTGCGCTCACTTGGGCTTGTAATGCCTTGATGGCGTCCATCATTTCTTCTCTGGTCTGTTGTAGGTTCTTGGCGGTATCTGTGCATGTCGCGTCTAGCCTATCTGCTCGGGCTTCCAGTTTGTTGACCCTCTCATTCTGCTGGAGAGCTAGCTTGGCTTTAACAGCGAAAGTTGACGTCGGTTGGGACGCCGCGTCTGTTTCAATTCGCTTCTTGGGATTCTGGGCCTCTTGCTGGTCTTTTGGGGCCTGTCTTTTTTGAGCCTTCGGTTGTTCTATGTCCATACCCGCACCTTCGGAAGGAGGGAGGGATTGAGACCTGTCATTAGCGGTTGTCGCGCTTTCAATGTGGCGTTGGGTTTGCGTGAGGCTCGCGAGTTTACTGCTTAGCTCACTGATCTGGGACTGCATGCGTTCTATTAAAATGGCTTGCTCCCTCACCTGATTGCGAAGTGCCTGCTTCTCCGGATCTTCCTGCCACTTGAGAGCCTTTTCTTCTTGCTTTGTCCAGGGGTTCTTGGGGTCCCGCTTCCGGCTGGACGATGGTAGGTCCTGTCGAAGGTCTTGCGACTGGCTGCGTCGTGTAGCAGACTTGCTTCTACTTCGTGGCAGCGGCGGGAAGGACTCCTCCCTCTCGTCGCCTAGGGTCAGCGTCTCTTTTTGTCGGGTTCTGTCCCTCGATTGGCGTCCGAAGGTGTCGCTCTGCCCGGCGTTTTGGTCGGCGTTCCTGGCCAGGTCGGGTTTCTGGGTGGCTTGCTGCTTGACGAATTTGAACTCGCAGCTGGTGCTCCCGGTTCTGTGCGCCCCCGTGCAGACGATGCAAACGGGGACGCAGGTTGGTGGTTGTCCCTCATGTGGTGGGGGGGGGGGTGCTCTTCTCCGCACCTGACGCAGCGGGTTCGTTTTGGTTGTGGGCAGACGTCTTGTCGGTGCCCTGTCTTGCGGCAGTTGAAGCAGGCCTCTAGTCGGTTGAGAAAGAGGACCACTTTATGTCTTGTGCCGGGGTATCGGAGTAGTCGGGGGAGCTCCGTTCCGGCTACCGTAATGATTATATGATTTGTTCTCCCATATCGTCTTGCCGATAGGATAGTCCAGTCGGGGTTGTAGGTGTTGTAGTTATGAACAAGCTGCGCGTTCGTTTCGCCACAATACTCGTTGTGGATGAGGCCTTTTATCGAGAGATCCGGGGAAGGCGCGTAAGCTTTGATGGGGTACTGCTTTTCCCCCATGACGAACGCTTGCAGGTTGAGGTAAGCGTTCGCACGTTTCTCGTTGGGCGTGCTTATCGTGAAGGTGTGGTTTACTGGGTGTTTCTGAAGAATATCTTCGGTAAAGGTGTCGTTGGTAATCTTGGCGGCTTGACGAAACGCTTCTAGCAGTAGCGCTCCGCCATGGGTGGGAAGGTCAAGGGGAGACTGCGGTCTGATTACAATTTTGTAATGCTCTGCCGGTAGCCTCGGGATCGGGGGTCTTCTTCTTCTATGGGGAGGCCTAGGCTTCCTATGGGTAGAGTCAAGGGGCTTGCCTTTCTTCTCGTAGCCTTGGGCGCCAGTAATGACGGCGGCCTCGTCCCCAACGCCGGGCGTCCCGATGGCGGCTCGGCCCGGCGCCGAGCGTCCGTCTTCTTTGTCGACGCCGCGCCGGCGGAATCGTTGCTGGTTCTTGAGTGCCATGGAGGTCCATGTTCCGTCGTTCAAATCATTTTCTGTGATCGGTTCACCCTCGACGGTGACTTCCATGCTGCAGGCGTGTCAGCTCCCTCCGGGGAGCCGAGGTCGTCGGGAGTGGTTACCGCCAGGCGGCCGTACTCGTGCTAGGCCTAATAGGCCTAGCGGCGGAAAAAACGTGGTCGACGCAAAATGCGCCGAAAAATAGGCACACGAGCACTTGCACGCAAACATCGGTCGTCCTCGGGATCCGGACGAGGTCCTGAAGGCGTTAGTAAAGGTTTCAGCAGCCGGTCGAGGGCTATTCCGCGGGTGGTAGCCGTAATCCTCGGAGCTCATGCGAAACGCTCTCGCAACGCGGCCCAGGGCTCACTCGATTGAAAGTCCTTTCCTTTGAGAGGAAGGCCCAAGGTCAATTTGGGAAGAACATTGTAAGCGATTATATTTTCCTTCCGCTTCTTTTCAAGCAATTCTTTTTTTATTTTTTAATTAGTGGTACTCTACTGTTCCCAACATCGTTATTGGCCTTGCTTTTCATTTTTTTGTATAGTTTACGTATCACCCCCTAGCCCCGCTCGTGATACCGTCTCACGAGAGCCTTTACAGATAGTAATAAACAGTAGAAAAATAAGCAAATAAACATATAATGAAGACTGATGACATAGGCGTTTTCGTCCATCAAGGAGAAAGAGGCTTTGAGTATGACGCGCATCACCACTGCTGCCACTTGCCAAGCACCGCACACCGCCACTGTGCATGCGCAGATCGCCCTAAAGGCGCGAGGTGCCGGCCAGCTACAGGTACACCTTGCGTGTCGATACCATCGGCGCACGGCACGCGGTAGCGGTGCGAGCTATACTAAACGTCTCTATTAGCATATCTGCACTAGCATACAAATCGTGCTCAACTGGAAAATGGCAGTGGTTGCTGCATAAACTACAGAAAATATTCGGGGGGACAGGTCGGGCGAGTTCGCTAATCATGACGAAACTTGCTGCTCTTGAAGACACGAACAAGTATGAAGTAAACAACACGGGCTGTAACTTTCAACTGATTTCTATTCATTGCAATTAGTTTTTCGATACTCTGTGGTAGCATGCACATAACAGAATCCTAGCAGGTAGCCACAGCGCGCGCACCACACAGCCTAATTTTTGTTTACACTTTAAAGAAAAGCGATTTATTCCTTCGAGAGCGGTATAGATCAAACACTCATAAAGTTGTCTTTCAGTTTTTTTTACGGGTATGTCTTGCACAATATCACACCTTATGTGTTCTTTTGTCCTACTTACGATTTTGCATTGCTTGAAAACTGGATGGCAGGCATCCGTATTGAACACGAAAGAGCGTTGCGTCAGGTTCCCCTTTATTATTGTCAAGATTTCTGTTGTGCTCTTTTAGCCTTCCATTCAATCACTTTCCTTTCTGACGCATGCACAATTTTCCGCATGAGAGTGGCAAGGAATTCCACAGATTTTTTTTTTGCGCTTTGTTTTGCACACCCTTTTCTTCACGGCAAAAGGATGAGTCATCCTAGCCGGGTTTGCAAGTTTATTTGGGGCTGAAAACACTACTTTAACTTCAGCTCGTTGCCCCCTTTTTTTCAGCTTTTGCGTAATCGTATGAACATACGGCACTAGGGCTATTTTTTGATAGTTCTCCGGTGGTCTTTGACCTAGAGATTAATTTTACTAATAAAGCTTTCGGCTACCGACACCAAGCATGCGTTAGGATAGCCGGTTTTTCTTGATAGTTTGACCTGTTCGTTGAAGCTACTGCTAGTCCTGTAGTCGCATGAGTTGTCCATCACCTTCTTAAATCTCATTTTGACAATGCCTCATTTAAAAAGTTCAGCATCAGGTGAGTTATACGAAAGCAGCGGTGTCTTCGTTCGAGACGCATTATCCCAGGGAGCAAGCAAATTCGCTTCCTGGACATCAGGTGAACTTTCAAAAGAAGACTGCAAGAAGATCATAGTCATCATGCGTGTCATAGGACCCGTTAGCGAACGAGAAAGAGAGGGAACTGACATGTGAAAATTGTGCATCTTGCTCCGATTGTTTTCCTGGGCTTCGTTCTTTTTTGAAAACTCACAGAGAATATTTAGCAACATGATAAGGCGTCGACAACGGCGCCACCGTGTTGGGAACTTCCTTCGTGTCGTCGTCACGGTTCGTTGTTTTCTTATAGTATTTTTTTTGTAGTTTTCGGGCAACAAGTTTTCTTCAGAATTGAAACACGCAAGAAATAGCTTTAACCGGGCGCATTGCTGCTTTATTAAGGGCTTCTGTATGCCTTTTATTCTCGGAGGCTGGTTTGGAGTGTTCTAATGTTTAGTCTTTAAATTTATTTTTTTTTCGGCTCTGGTCGGCTACCCTTAACCGGAAAAGAAAAAATAAACGGCGCAACACCACGCTCTCAAGAAGTTACCAGGTTGACTGTGCAGGAAAACTCCCGTTGAAACTGGGTTTTGTGCAGAAGAATTCCGAGAAACAACGCGCTACGCTTCGAATAACTAAGACCAACAGAACTCCCGTAATTTCCATCTGTCCCTCAAAAAGAGCTGAGGGCGATATTCGCTCGCCATTCTACTTCTTATTATTTTTTAAGAAAGAAAATAAAGCGAATTTATTTAGCATAAAGGATGAAATACAAATACAACTTCAGGGACCCCAACAAAATTTGTTTAAAGATCACGACCACTATAAGCTAATACATATGATGCAGAGGACAACAAAAAATAACGCAACTTTTTAGCAGCAAACACATTACAGCCGTAGGCACTGGACACTAGCGAAAACTTAAAGTAAACAGTTTATTTTTGAACAAAAAACACGAACCTACGTACTAAAGAATATAGGCTAGGATGAGTTCAGTAAAAATGTTCCAGAGTGAACTAAAATTTTCCGCGGCTCGCGCCATCACAGCATGCGACGATTTTATTGGGGTCACTGAGTGCAATGGCGTCCACTTTTCGCTATCAGAAAAAATCAGTTCTGTGGTGGTCTTTGCGACTGCGCTCATGTTTGTCTGGCAGTAAGAGGCGCGTTTAGAGCGGAGCAAATTGCATTTCAATAAACGAAATATACGGTCTTTTCAGCTGTCACTAAACCAGTAAGCGTAACCAGCACACTCTCGTTGCAGTCTTGTTCCTTAGAGCGCGTTTCGATGCATAAATATTTAAGGGCTTTATTCCAAGACATTCTTCGCTGGACACACCATGTAGACCTAGTCACGAGCAAAACTTCCCGGTACATCGGTATTCTGAGTAAATTTCGCTCCCTTCTACCAGAGAACCTGAGAAAGAAATTGCATGTTACTACTGTCCTGTAAGTGTGCAGCACTGTCTGCTGGTGTGGGGCACAGGTTCCAAAACAAACATGGAAAAGATTTGTCTCTTACGAAAGGATTGCCCTCGTTTCGTTTTTAATGTGTCGAGATATGTATCTGTCTCGGGATTAAATATTACAGCCCTCCACAACCAGCGACTGTAAGAAATTACATATCAACAATACAAAAAGCGAGTTGCAGCGTTTTTAAACACACACTTAAACAGATTTGGATTACGGTTTCAGAAACAATAACTTTGTAAAACCTCGGATGAGAACTGGGTATGGAATGCAATTACGTGCCTTTTACGTATGTACATATGGTCAGAATGTTTATTAGCGAGCATTCAGTGCATATATTTCCTGCTTGCGTATTACTTTGCTCTAGGTGAGCTCGGAAGTTATAGTTTTCACCTCACAATTGTATTTATTAGGTGTATATATTGTTCGTATATTATAGTGTGTTTTTGTTCTCCTTTTTATTTGTATCTATCTTATGTTTATCTCCATCAATTGATATGTAGATGCCTCTGCTATGTAACGGTTTTCCGGGCCCAGTGAAGCTGCAAAAGCAGCTTTCTGTCTGGAAATCTTTTCAGTTTTTCTGCAGAAAAAAATCAATTCAGTTCAATTAGTTAAAAGGCAAATTTCCTTTCGTCTGAACAGTCACCCTAATATAACTGATATAATACTGCAATTATCCCCCTTGTTCATCTTCAGGAAAAAAGCTAAACTGTACTTTGGGCAGCATATGTAAATGTTTATGCTCTATTCCTGCAGCGTTATTGCATATACTGTGCCACAAATTGTTCTCTTATGCTGCGGGAATGATCGGTCTCATGTCTTGCTGCTTGTGTGTATCATTAAATGTTTATGCATGATGTTCGTGATCTGTAACTGACTTTTTTTTCTTTCGCTGCGTGCCTGCTGCCTTGTTATACTGCACGTATATTATCTGCTGCCGAAGGCCCAGTCAGTTGACTGGTATGTCACCGTCTGCCTCAGTTCTAGGGCAAAAAACTATATTTGCCAAAATTTCAAATACAGAAATAAACGAAATTTCTAGCAGCTCAATTCAAAATCGTGACTTCAAGCCCGAAAAGGACTCCATGATAGCCGTTTGAAAATTATCGGCGCTGTAGCCAAGCGTCAATAATGCGTACGAAAAAGGCTGCCGTGACGTCACAGCACTTTTCTTGCGAAAACAGTCGGTGGTGGCAACACATGTACTTTGTTTTTTAACCTCTTATAGCTCATAAAGGCTCAGTCTGCAGTCATAATAGCTTTTTTGTCTTAAAAAATAGCGATATAAGAATACTTTAGTTTGTTCTCCACGTCCTTTAGTTTTAATAATGAGGTACTGAAGCACATAAGGGCACAATTCTGCCAAGCACGAACAGCGATAATTTCTTGGTCATTATCAACAGGCCCCACCGCACACGACCAACGTGCCGCACATCCAAGGCAGGCGACTTAAGCTGTTCTTCCTTACAGTGACAATAATTTTCTTGCGAGTACACGCAATGTTGGCATCAAGACTGCAGGTAGCGTCATAGTCATTAACCGCATTAGCCTCACAGGGAACGTCAGAAAGTAGTTGCCGAAAAGGCAATTTTGTCAGAAAACACCCTCAGGCAGATTCTTACTACCTCCTCTCATAAAACCTAGAAGCCCGGGAACAACATTTGGCCAATACAATAGCGGCTTTCATTTTGCTTTTCCGAGAGACGGTACGTTGTTTACAAAAATAATAAACATGGCACACTTGCTTCGGAGACATCGGACGTTCCGTCGCTGCCTCCAAAATTAGAAGGCATGACGTCTCAACACCCTCAGTTTTATTGCCGAATGAGTGACGGCGCATTATTAAATACAGAAAAAAAAGATAGGGGTATTCTAACAACCAAACCTTTGAAAAAATTTGACGGCTGATTAAACATTAAAGTGTGTAGCTCTTCTGGATACTGGAAAAGATATGCTCGATTCATGAGGACACTTCGAGGGACGGTTGTTAGTCGCTGTTGTTGATACAACGCATACTGACGCTGAGATACAGAGATGCCTATTTCGAAAATTCGGTGGTATGATGCGATGGGGTAAGACGCGATAGCGTTAATGGCTCCCTTCAGCGGCCTGCGATCCTATTTGCACATGTCTTCTCAGACACAGACGCTGTTGGACAAGATACGCTAGGCCTCCCCTTTACCAAGTCGAACGAACGTGACTAGAAGGCCGAGGGGTAGCGTGTCTGACTCACGACCCTAGGGTCACAGGTTGCGTTTCAATCTAATTACCCTAATTTTCTTTTCAGCGCAGTTAATTTACTTTGCATTCTTAATTGTCACAATGGCGTTACAGTCATGGTGCTATCTCATAACAGCAATTGCCATAGCATTTTACTTACTTTTCAATTCCACAGCCCCACGTGTTACGGTACGACCATCTCGACCCATGCGCATTTTCTTGACACGCCAACGCTAACCACGACGCTGGATTCTCCGTTGAACGGGACCCTGAACACTGTGCGGTCGTAACTTTGCTCTTCAGCAATCTTGAGCAGCACACGTACTACAGGGAAGGCATGTGGGACGAGCGCGTAATTACGAGGCACACACAGGCCCCTGGCTCTCGTCGTGTGTCTACCCCCTGAGTATTCCTGTGGTAGCCCTTCTTCGCGCTTGCAACGCTGCGTTGCACCTATCATACGCAAGCATCTTCAACGGCTGTTCAGCGGCGTTTCGCGGCAGAGCCAATCAGTGGCGTAGCCAGAAATTTTGTTAAGGGGGGGGCTCATGTTGCAGGGCGGCCTCCTTATAGAATTTGTGGAGGAATAAAGCGCAAGAATGATAACTGCATTGCCATTGGCAATGCCATTTTGTATTAGATAGCGCTACGTACTCTTTAGACGAGTGAAATATGAATTCTTTAAATAAAAGAATGTATTCGCATGTATTAAAAATAGTGGCAGACATAACTAATACCAATGGTTCCATGCTTTTGCGTATTTAATTAGGAAAGAAAATATCACACGAAGTCTA
Source organism: Amblyomma americanum (assembly GCF_052857255.1). Lineage (NCBI taxonomy): Eukaryota > Metazoa > Arthropoda > Arachnida > Ixodida > Ixodidae > Amblyomma > Amblyomma americanum. Next base: position 131,644,692 of record NC_135502.1, read on the forward strand.
AAACTATATCTGTCCGAAACCAGCAAAGCAGTGCATGACACTGTTGTGAAAAACATAAAGGACATGAAATGAGCAAGCAGAAGGCAAATATTTTAATGAATCGTTGTCGTTCAAGAACCTTTACATTTTTGTACATATCCAACGGCCAAAGAAAAATCTCAATGACGCTGTCCTTCGTTCCAGTGCACTGGGCAACAGCAGCTGTCACCGGTCATGTATTGCGAGTAATTGCACCGAAATTTTATTGCCAACAGCGAGCACATGTATCAACGAGGAGTTCTGCAAAATTTACATTAGAATTGTGAAGATAAAATGGAGCATTAGAAATGCGAAGATACAACTTGATAGAGGACAAGAAAGTGTCACTGGAAACAAGTTACCCTATGTATGCACAATACCTCACAACAAGATATTTAAATAAACGTATGTCTCCATTAAATATACGTATCTAAGCAAAAGTGACTGTATACAACGCGTTAAACAGGGCAAATAAACATCTTGCGCAATCGCAGATAGTAAACATTACATACAGAAAGACAGACGATCCAGGCAAGAATAAAACTATGGTAGCAGACGTCACGATAGGTACTTGGGCCATGCTACGGTCGCGACAGCACCATATGGTTAGAATAATAGAGGGGAAATGCAGAAAGAAATACGAAAGTATGTATTTTTTAACTGCCTGCACGGCGACCATTATTCTGCACCCATAATTACAGAAGGGTATTCCTTTGATTCAAAGAAAACGCAAAAGCAGGTAGATAGAAAGGAAAGAAAAGGACAAACGAAAGCCACGAATGATGCCGCAAGTTGGAATAACCAATATCGGGGTGTGTAGCTTGGGAAACACCGCGTGGGCAAGGCTTTCAATGAGCAAGGTCGATCAAAATCGGTTATTGATGTCCTCAAAATTTTCGTATTCTCATGATAATTTTGATCATGATGCTAACTGTTACAATGAACGGCAGAAATTTCTGTGGTATGAACAGTCATACATTTTCGTAATTGCCCATTTATGCCCATAATTGCCCGTTCACGGCAGAATGTCTTTTTTAGTCTGGAAAAGGCATTGGAGGTGACAAAATCCAGAACGACTTCCGGCGCCGATGGTTGTTTTTTTTCAGCGGTGAGCGACAGTTCGAAAAAGTTTGGGGGGGGGGGGGGAGGGGGGCTGAAGCCCTATAAGCACCCCCCACCCCTAGCTACGCCCCTGGAGCCGACTACTGTTCTCTTTTTAACTCTATTTGCATTCAGCTGAGATTCGAGGTCCCAATCGAAAGGGTCGACAGACACGACGGCGGTTGACGGACCCGCCGAATCGTCTGAGCCGGCTACAGTTTCGGGTGCCGTATGTTTCTAAATGGCGCGAATTATTACTGTATCATGGCTTGTCTAGAGCGTGATGAATACTTTTTATTAGGAGAACGACACGCAAGCATGCGTTACCTGTAACGTAAAAACTGAAGCCAAGCGCTGAATAAAAGCTATGCTATGCGAAACAAGCACAAAAGAAAAAAAGAAACAGCCCGCCCTTCTTATTTCCATTGCAATTACTTCTCTTTGATGCTGTTCATAAATCAGGCCTAACGATACGTCTAGTGTGCAGTGTATTCATCGAAGACAAGAGTCCCTCTCCTGAATTGTAGTGACTCTAGGGAGGGTTCAACACTGGCGTACACGCAGCACGTGTCGTCTGCCGAAATTGCTGTTCAGTGAAATACGGCGTATAAATGTTTGAAAACTCACTGAAATTTTATTTCACAAGAAGCGTCAGCCATAACGGAAATTTTAAATGTGAAAAAGTGGTCCAAAAGTTTAAACACTGATCGCCTCTCCAGGAAGGGTTGTACGTCCGAGGAAAAAGTCATGTGAACGCAGCCGGCAGAAGCTCCGTTCAAACGGGTGTTGCAAATCTGATCGGTCGTTTCGTTACTTGAACGGCAGTGTAAACTGCTCCCGTAGAAAGGGTCCTTCCCCTGGTTCCTACTTTACTCAGCCTCTGATCAAGCTTTGCTTTCTAGCAGTAAAGCCTTAAAACAAAGGCTTACAATGTCTTACAATGTTTCTAGCCCGCGATAATACAAAAGAAAGCAGACGGGATGTAGACATGAATTTCCAGAAAAAAGTCTCAAGTGCTGCCTGCATATATGACCTGTCCTCAGACCAGACACGGAAGCGGTTTTGCACCATGACTCTTTGCGTATAACCTTGACGCGATGGGCCAGTCATTTTCTTATCCGCTTTGCAAAACAAGCCCTCATAACTTCCGCACAATAGTAATAACGTACACATGTAGTTCTGAGAAAAAAAAACACGCACACTGCGAGTTATCATACCATATGACTAGTACGTCGTGATCATCATCATCATCATCATCATCATCATCATCATCATCATCAGCAGCAGCAGCAGCAGCAGCAGCAGCAGCAGCAGCAGCAGCAGCCTCACTACGCCCACTGCAATGAAAAGGCCTCTGCCATGTCTCTATAACCAGCCCTGTTCTCTGCCAGCTGCGGTCACCGTCCCCAGCAAACTCATTAAGCTCATCCGCTCACATAACTTTCTGTCCAGTCCTGCTAGCTACGCTTGTTTTCTCTTGGAATCCACTCCGTCACTATTAAGGACCAGCAGTTATCTTCTCTTCTAATTACATTCCCTGCCCAAGCTCAGTTCTTCATCTTCATTTTGACTAGGATGTCATTAACCCGCGTTAGTTCCCTCACCCACATTGCCCGCTTACAGTCTCTTAACGTTAAGCCTATCGTTTTTCTTTCCATAGCTGACTGCGTTGTCATTAACTTAAGGACGTTCCTTTAAGTTAGGCTCCACGTTTCTGCACCACACGCGAGTACCGGTAAGTTATAGCCGTTGTATATTTTTCTCCGGAGCGATATTGGTAATCTGCCATCCATCATCTTAGAGAACCTGCCATGTGCGCTCCACCGCATTCTTAATCTTCTAGTTATTTACCTCTCATGATCCGGATCAGCAGTCAGCGTCAGCGTATTCCTTTGCCACTTCCAGCACCTCACTACCAATTTTGAACTGCTGTTCTCTTGCGAGACTGTTGAATGTTACTATGGTTTCCTGCGTGCTAATATTTGGACCCACCGTTCTGCTCAGCCTGTCTAACTCACTGATGATTTTAAGTTGCAGTTCATCTCCTGAGTGACTCAGCAAGGCATTGCCATCAGCGAATCGCAGATGACTTGGGTATTCTCCATTAACTCTCATCCTTGACTGTTCACAATCCAGGCCTAGGAAAACCTGCTATAAACACGCGGTAAACAGCATTGGCGAGATCATGTCTCCCTGCCTGACGACACCCTTTCTTATTGGAATTTTATTTCTGACTTCATAGAGAACTATGGTAGCTGCGCAGTCGTTATATATATCTTCCAGTATATTGAGATAAGACTCTTCTACACTCTGATTCCTCAGCGCCTGCATGGCTGCTGAGGTTTCCATTGAGCCACAAGGTTTCTCGTAATCAATGAAGGCTATATATAGGGGATGGTTTGATTGATAGCGTTGATAGGGTTGATTGATAGCGTGAATATGGTCTATTGTCGAGTATCTTTTGCCTGATCATTTGGCGGGTTCAAACCTAAGTTTGTCCTGTATTAGCGATTAGCTTCGTAAATAATACCTTGCAGACGACGGACAGTAAGCTGATCGGCCTGTAATTTTTCAAGTCCTTGACGTCTCCTTTGCTATGAATTGAGACAATGTTTGCGTTCATCCAAGCTCCTGGTAGGTTCAAGGTCATAAGGCAATGTGTCATAGTGTACCCATTGGAAGAAAAAATGCTAAGTGAGCCTCACACGAATTCTGCCTTTTCGTGGAACGGCGGAACAGTGAAATTTTAAGTTAGGATGCATACGTAACCTTTATAATTTTTTAAGGCGTCGAAGACGTTCATGCGCTTCTCCTGATGACACCGCGATCTGATTCCGAGCGTTTTCAAGCACTTTGAAAGTGCTTTGAGTAAGGACCATCTGTGCTGATGCTGTGCTCAGAGGTCTACGAAATGCCTTTAGCCATACTCTGCCGCGCGTACTAAGCTAGTCAAACGAGAAATAGCTTTGGGCGACTTGAAGAATGCCCTCAAAAGGTTGTGGGAAGCCTGCTAGATTCCCGCCTAGGCGTCTGCGCGGCATCCCGCGTCGCTCTCTTTCCCTTTCTCCCGCCTCGGGCGGAGGAGAGACGGCTGGTGGCTAATCTCTGTCATTCGGCCGCAGCTCCGCCCCCGGCTTCCCAAGGGCCTTTGCCATTGGTGACTTTTGGCGGGAATTCGGGACCCGTTTTGGGTGGTCGCGCGGCGCGCGACCGTCCGAGCGGGGCCCAGAGAGAGACCCCCTCCGAGACAGCGTAAGGTGCGTACGTTGCTGTTCGTCCGGGCCGGCCTCTGCCGTTCGGACCAGTTCATACTCGAGCTCGCCAGCGTGGGTCCTCGATCCACCGCGGCTCGAGCCTGTCCAGGGGTCCAACGACCTCTGACAGGCGCACCTTGCGTTGACTGCCCACTCTCTCCCGCAAACGGCCCAACGGCCGACACGAGAGAGATCACAGCACTGCCGCGGGGACAATCTCCTGCAGCGGCGTGCTAGCGGCGCGCATTTCTCTTGTTGCCCCGAGCGCGCAGCGGAGCCTTGCTCTGAGCGCGCCCCGGGACGGGGTGACTGTTGAGTGCGTGTGTGTACCGATGGAGGACGGCGTCAATAAACGTCTCCTTTGTGAACTTGGAGGCCTGTTTCTTGCGGCGAGCCGCTCTCCTCTTTGCAGAGGTTGAACGCCGCCGCAGCGGTGCCCCAGGGTGCGTGTGGTGACGGCTGATCGGGTCCCTTGGCTCGCGCGAAGCTCGAACCCGCGGTGGGTAGTGGCCTGTGCCTACTGAGAAACCCACAACTGGCGCCCAACGTGCTAAGCCACCGGCTCTTAGCCATTGATAGCACATTTGCCGAGCAGGTCACCTTGACGATCACGCTTGCGCACCATGTCTGCCACCCCAATCGGGGCACTCGGCAGCTACGTGTCGGCTCCCTTAGGAGTCGTAGCGTCCGTTGATCCGTTGGCTGCTGTTTCTTCGAATAGCCAAACACCGTGGTTGGCCGCGGCCCCCATTGGGGCACACGGCGGTACAACCCCCAAAGTCGATCACGCAGCTCCCATTGGAGCTGTATCGGGAGCATCCTGCGGTGCACCCGTCAATCACATGCCTCCGCTGTGCGTGCTTTGCGCCCCGTGCGAAAGCGGTGCGTGCGACGCTGCCGCAACCGGCCGTCCTGCACAGCAGCAGCCGTGCCCCGCGAGCAGTCAATTCTGCTCTGGGAACGGTGAGGCGCTGGCCCGGCTCCCTGTGGAAACCGCGCCGCTCACCGAACTGGGCGCCTTGCCTCCTGCGTTCGTGCAGCCCGCCCAAGCCTCCTCTGAGGCCGGGGCGCAGTCGCTGCTAAGAAGTGCTGCCCAGATGATTCAGTCGCTGTCAGGGACGGTTGAGACGCTTTTGGCAGCGCCGAAGGTGTCTCACCCCGTGGTCAAGTTGCCCATGCCAACATACCACGGGTATGATGACCTCCTCAGTGCCCGGGATCTCCTTGAGTCCCTCACCCATTACCAGAGAGCTATGGGTCCCACTGATCAGGTTGTGCTTGCACACATCATCCCCACAACGGATGCCGTGCAACGGGCGGAACCAGGCAGGGAGAGGCGCCATTGTTCCGCGACCGAGCTCGCGGCGGTGTGCGCTGTTTCCGCTGTCAAAAGACGGGGAACTTAGCGAGAGAATGCCCCGTAACCAGGCCTCCTTTGAGGCAGGGAAATGGCGGCGCGGGTCGGTCGTAAAGGGACGATCGGCCCAATCCTTGCTAATCCCCTCAGCGTACAGAGCAAGCTGCCTTGCTAATGCGCACGCGCCGTTTATTCTGGTCACCATTGCTGGCCGCGAATTTTTGGCGTTACTAAATACGGGAGCCACTGCCTCCTTGGTCGGTGAAGAGGTGTTGTCCCACTTGAAAAAGCACTCGGTGCGCTTGCGGGACTGCCGTACGACATTCAACCTTGCGAAAGGCGTAGCCCATTCGGCTGGCGCCGTGAGGCTGACTGTCAGGTGGGGAGAGCGGACGAGACGCACGCGATTCATCCACCTCCCCGGCCTCAGTGTGCCCGTGATTCTCGGAAGAGACTTTCTCCTGAAAACCGGGATCGTGGTGGACATTGCGAATGGCGGCTATCGCGACGGACCATTTTCCCAGCTGAAGCCGTTCATCTGCCCACCGGCGTCAATAACTGCCTGCGCAGTGAAGGCGTTCGGAGAGCGCCACGCTCAGCGACCAGGGCCAAGCCCTTGTGTCGAGCGTTCCGTCGTTCACGCTCCCCTTTGGGACCGAGCGGCGCGGCACGACCAGGCACCACATCCGCTGGCCGCCTTTGCGGTAACGTTGGATGACACGCCAACAAGATCCACATCTGAGATGCGCTTCCGTTGAAGTGCAACCCCAGACCCGTCAAGGCACGCTCACATTAGCGGGAAAACGGGCAACGCAGGACGTTTTCCGCGTGCCGCTTCCCGCGCAAGCCGGTTTTTCTCCCGCGGACAGCCTGCTGTGCCGTCCCGCAGAGCGATGGGTTCGGTACCTATTTTTGCCGTGCCGCTGACGAGAACAGCCAATGGGCGCCGACTGTGAACCGTGACGTCGGTCCCAGTTCAGTGACGCCGTCGGCGGAGGCGGAGGCTGCGCGCGTCCGGCCGGCCGGGCACTCGGCGGCTTCTTTGCCAGCATGAACATGCGACTTGAGACGGTGAAGAAGCGACGGTGCAGAAGCAGCGAACAAACAAGTGTAAGTACGTTTACCGTAGCCAACAGCTTATCGCTCGAACCAGCCATCCTCGAGACAAAAAGGGCGACGGGAGGGGAGCTAGCAGACGATCAAGACGACGACGCGAGAAAAGGGGGCGCTTTCCAGTCTTCTCTAGTGTCACGTGACTATCCCCTTCTCTTTCTGCTCGTTCGGGTCCTCCCTCAGCGCCTCCTCTCTCCACATTCCAAGACAACCGCAGCGAGAAAACGCGCGCAGTGTGAGCGTCATTCTGAGGAGCTGCGAGGCAGCGTCGGCGTTGACGCTGTGCCGGTGCGGGAAGCTTCCCGCTAGTGTGAGCGCGCCTTCAGCCTTGCGAAAAGGCAGGTGATCGATGGGTTGCTGGATGAGATACTGTCGGCGGACATTATCCGTCGCTCGTCCAGCGCTTGGGCGTCTCCGGTTGTGTTGGTGCCTAAGAAAGATGGCAGCCACCGGTTGTGTGTGGATTATCGCCGTCTGAATGCGCTGACTCGAAAGGATGCCTATCCGCTCCCGACGATCAGCTCAATCGTAGGAAACCTGGGCAGTGCGCGGTACTTTTCCACGCTAGATGCCTCCAAAGGTTATCTACAGGTCCAGATGGCGGACGCTGACCGGTCTAAGACCGCGTTCATGTGCCACAGAGGGCTGTTTGAGTTCACTCGCATGCCCTTCGGTCTCTGCAATGGTCCTGCGACTTTTCAGAGGCTCATGGACTGCGTCCTAGGGGAAGCGAAATGGTCTCACGCCATGTGCTACCTGGACGATATCGTGATTTATTCACGAACCTTCGATGAGCACTTAGGCCACATTGCCGACGTGCTCGCGAGGGTACGGGCTGCTGGGATGACTTTGAATCCTGTGAAAGCCCAAATAGCGCGGACCCGAGTTCAGTTGCTAGGGTTCACGCTGGGCGGGGGCTCCATTGAGCCCGATGCAGACAAACTCCGAGCCATACTCGAGCTTCCCGTGCCCAAGGACGTACGCGGCCTCCGCCGTTTTCTGGGAATGGCCAATTTCTATCGGTCGTTCATCCCGTCCTGTGCCCGCGTGCAGGCACCCTTGACCAAGCTCTTGGGAAAGACTGCCGCGTGGCGATGGGGGCCCGAGCAAGAGCGATCCTTTCGCCTCCTGTCGAGTGCCATTGCCGAGACAGCGCAGATCAGGCTACCCGACCTGACCAGACAGTTCGTAGTCCAGACTGACGCGAGCGATCTGGGTTTAGGAGCAGTTCTCCTACAGGATTTCGATGGCGTGCTGCAGCCGCTGGCCTTTGCCAGCCGCTCCTTGCTGCCCTCGGAGAGGAATTATTCCGTGACCCAGAAGGAATGCCTCGCCATCGCGTTTGCACTGCGGAAATTCGACGACTACCTTGATGGAACGCAATTCGCGGTGCAGACAGACCACAGTGCGCTCAGTTGGCTGATGCGGCTCCGCGAGCCTGCGGGTCGGCTGGCGCGCTGGGCTCTCCTGATACAGCATTACCACTTTTCGGTGCAGTATCGAAAGGGGAGCACAAACGTGGTGGCTGACGCGCTATCCCGTGCCCCACTCGCCAGCGGCGCCTTGACGCCAGCAGGCGGAGCGGGCGAAAAAGCGGACGAGCCGCCGGGCGGCAAGGAGGGGGAGCCCGCAAACGGGCTAACCCATTCCGCTAACCAGGCAAGCAGCGCTTCGCAAAGCGGGCGAGAGGCAGAGCTCCGCGTGAGCGCCTCGGAGACGCCGTCGCGAGCGGAAATTTTGGCTGCAAACCTGAAAGGGGACGAGAACAGGCCCCTGTTAGAAGTGGGGCTTCTCTCCCGTAGCAGGCCACCGGTGTTGGGGGATTGCGCTTCGATCCCACCGCTGCCACCAGTTGTTAGATGCGGGCCCCTGGTTCGCCTGTGCCGTCTCTCGCCAAGGTCGGTGTCCCCGGGTTCCGGATCGGGAGACTGCTGTAGTGGAGTTGACGAAGAGATGAGAGGGTCTTCGAGGTGAAGAAGAGACTGAAGGGTTTATTTACATTTATACAAAGTTTGAAAGAGTGAATCGGGAGCTGGCGAACACACGCCAGATCGCTGCTTAAATAGGGCCCGCGGTCCCCAGGTTCCTAGTTGGGGAATCTAGTTCATTAAAAATGCGTCGAATCACTGTGATGTAGATCACGTGTCCAGTCTTCCGGGTCCGCCCCCAGCCACACACTCTTGCCACTTCTGGCAGATTAGTGTCCGCGCTGTCCAGGCTTCAGTGATGAATAGCCCGAAGGGGGTCCCATTGAGAGCGTTGAAGGTCATTCACCTGCACTTCACAGCGGTAGCGTGGGGCGAATGGATCCCACCGCAGTTCGCAGAAGCTTTCACGTATGGGTGTGGGAAAGCACAGTCTAAGTCGAAGTTGTTTTCGAAGCACGAAGACTCCAGAGACGTTGGCTTAGTCAAACCCGGCCGCATTTGTCACGGCTGATTTGCAGTTCCGCCGCTCGCCGGCACCCCGTCGTCCCCTCCGGGAGAAAAATGTCCCGGGTGGGTCCGGCGTTGAGAACAAAAGACAGGTTCACTAAAGCCGTTCTCAGACAGCGGGGAGCCGTTTCACCCCTTAAACAGCAGGGGGGGGGGGGGGGAATGACCCTTGTAGACGCCACCACCTGCACTCGTAGCGCTGCAACCACATCGACGGCCCTTTGAAGCCTCGGTAGATTGATGATTCCCAGTGGCTTTAATATTCTTGGCATGTTGGCGTCTCCAAACGTAACAGCTCCTCCGCGGCCAGGACAATCACGATCGGCCAGTGGTCACAATCACTGGTCGAGGAGAGATGACTTGAGTTGTAGCGTGGGAGGCCCTTCTTCATCTTGTCTGCAAGCACAGAGTAGAGTCCTAAACCTCGGACAACGGAGGCATTAGTCGAAATCAGCCACTCAACATGGCGCCACTCCCCAGGCAGTGCACGAAATTCACCCGAGAGCCGCCAGGCTGTTATGCAATACTACTGCATTGTCAATGTAAACGTAAGCACAAAATTTTGTAGCTGACAGCAATAATCTCGGCTACTAAGAACAGCTTCCATGTCTGCCAAATTCGCTGCCAAAGTCCGATTCGCCGAACACGGCTTGAAGAGAGGTGGCAAATTTGGAAGCAAAAAAAAGGATAATAGGACACCACGCCTAAACAAAGCTAACTAGTACCTAAAAAAATACAAAAAGGCACCGAATTGCCACCGAACGGATACCTCAATTATGGGAATAACCTGCTCAATCCGTCGGCATTTCCATGACATTTGCCCCTTTTGTATCGCACAGAAAAGTTATATTGCTGGAGGGCTAGACTCCATCGTAGCAAGCGGCCATTCTTGGGCGACATTTGACGCAGCCATGTAAGCGGACAATGATCTGTCTCGAAAGTAAATTTCGCCCCGTAAACATAACAGGCTAGCTTCTGTGCGGCCGAAACCAGACAAGCGCATTCCTTTTCCGAAGCGCTGTAGGCTTCTTCCCTTACGGTTAACTTCCTGCTGGCATAAAGGATAGGGTGCTCCTCATTGTCGTCTCCGACTTGGCTTAATACGACCCCCATACCCCGGTCGCTGGCGTCACACTGGACCACGAATTCCTTGCTGTAGTCCGGCGCGCGTAACACGGGCCGCGAAACCAGCACGCTCTTCAAGCTCTGAAACGAAATTTCTTTTGCTGCGTCCCAGATAACGCTATTCGGCTTTTCTTTGCGAAGCGCATCGGTCAAAGGACTTGCTAGCTGTGAATAGTTGGGTATGTACCTTTGGTAGTACCCCACAAGACCGAGAAATGACCGTACATCCGTCTTAGTTCGGGGCTGCGGGAATTCAGCGATAGGGGCTATCTTGAGGTCTGACGGTCTCCTCGTCCCTCTACCAACAACATGACCAAGGTAGGTGACATGTGAGCAGCCGAAACTACATTTTTCGGCCTTAATGGTTAGCCCAGCGTCCCTCAAACTCGTCAGTACCCTCCTGAGATGGGAAACATGGTCTTCCCAAGAGTTAGAAAAAATGGCCACATCGTCAAGGTAAGGCAGCGCGAAATCCTGCATGTCCTTGAGGATGATGTCCATTAGCTTTGAAAAGCTAAAAGGTGCATTCTTTAGCCCAAAACTGAGCACCAAAGGTTGGAATACCCCCATGGGAGAAATAAATGCTGCATACCGACTCGCGCTTTCCGAGAGGGGGACTTGCCAGTACCCTCTCACTAGGTCAAGGGTGGAGGTGTACTGTGCGAAATTTTCAAACACACACAAAAAAATTGCTAGCTCTCAGCGGTTCTACCTACGCAAAGAGCTCATCGTCTGTTCAGGAACTGTGTTCGCTGCACTCCTGTTAGTGCCTTTATCACTCGGTAGCATCCCAAATTAACACATGTCCTTTCCACCTGAATGGCACAATAACCTTGATCTAAGTGTTAAGAAAACAGGAACACCTGATCAAATCCAAATCATTAACGTAAAACAAAGTAGCATTTCCTTCCCTGTTTTTACACGCACACACAAAAAAGAGGAATAAAAAAAAACAGCTACTTCGAATTGCTACGCGGGGTCAAACATGGCTCACCACCCCCGCGTCGAAAGGATTAGTCCTTCAGCCGCGCCCGCCGGGGTCGCGCTCTGACTGATTGTACGACTGTCAACTCGTGACAAAGGGCAACTGAAAGAAGACATTGCTGATCGCTACTGTCCTCTCCACAGTCCCTCGACGCGCTCAGTAGGCCCCGGTAGCTCATGCAGTGCCGATAACCGATTCCGGGCGACGGACAGCGACCGGAGCGAGAAGCTGCTCTCTGTTCTCGCCCCAAGCAAGCCCGCCTACCCTTTCGCCCTGCGCGCTTCCTCGAATACAGTGCAGAAAGTGCAGGACCCATCCTTGTCAATTGTGGGCGCCGGACACGCCTGCATGCGTGGTCTTTATTGCTCGACCCCTGAGCTCGCATGCGCCGAGTGTACCGCAATCTAGCGCCCTCTGATCTTTCCTGCCACTTTGCCTTTTTCTTTACCGCCTTTCTGTCAGGTCGGGGTTGTCTGGGTCTTAACGCTGGCCGATGCCCTTTCAAGAACCTTGCTCCTGTCCTGCTTGCAAGATGCGCTTTTCTCCTTCTGTTACTGCGGTCACCTTTAGAAGCACCTGCGCGTGCCGCCTGACCAGTAACTTTACCTGCAAAATTACAAGGTTCCATGCGGGAAGTCTTTTCTTTCCCTTCTGCCGCACTTATATCTGTGCTAACATTAGCACCTGTCTGCGCTCCTGGATTTAGGGCTTGGCATTTCAACCGTTTTTTCTTGGTCCGTGCCCTCTTCCTGTTTTTACGCCTTAGCCCTTCCGTTTGTGGCTCCTGATCGCAACTAGCTTGATCTAGTTTTTCAGAGGCACCTCGGAGACCTTCATCCAATTGCAAACTGGCCGCTTTGCCTTCGCAGGTCAGTGTCAGCTCCACACCGCTGACAGACGAACCTTCCGCTGCCCCCGAGTTGGGCAGTTCGCTTTCCTGAAGGCAGTCATCCACCGCCCGCTTATCGGCCTGAGCGCTTACCCCTGAAACGGCCTGCTCGTCTGCAATTGAGCTTTCGTCCTCTGTCTCCGCGTGGCTTTCGATACTGCGTTTCAACATTACAGCTCCGCAGCCTTCCTGACGGTTGTGCGCTGTTTCACAATAATGTTTTATGTCGTCACGTCTGTCCAACTGGAACGATCCGGCCTGACTCGCTCTCTCTGGAGTCCTGCCTCTCAAGATCTCATCATCCAGTTTCTTTAGCTCATACGTGTGCGCTGTTTCACAATACTGTTTTATGTCGTCACGTCTGTCCAACTGGAACGATCCGGCCTGACTCGCTCTCTCTGGAGCCTTGGCTCTCGAGATCTCATCTTCCAGTTCCTTTCTCTCATGCGCAAGCTGCAACCTTCTGAGCTCCCATTTCTTTTTCTCTGCCGCTAGCCTTTGTTCCTCTATGTTTCTCCGCTCATCTTCCTTTTTCTTTTGCTCATCTTCCTTTTTCTTTCGCTCAGCTTTGACGAGTTCCCACGTATCGGTAATTATTCCTTCCTCGGCGGTTTCCAAGAGCAATTTGCAAATTTCCGTCTTTTTGATCTTAACCTCTACATCTACACCCAACTCTTCGCACAAGGACAGCAAATCTGACCTTAGCAACTTCATTAGGTCCATGTTTGCTGCTCTGAGCCTTGACTTTGCTGAACAACTGTTGACGTGAGCTACACGCACTCAGACTCACTGATCAACTTCCCTCGATTCCCAGCAGTTCAATGTATTAACCCAAACAATTGAAGCCTGGCGAATCTCAAGCAAAGTTCAAGCACTCACCCACGGAAGCAACACCCCGCCGCATGGTCGATCCCACCGCTGCCACCAGTTGTTAGAAGTGGGGCTTCTCTCCCGTAGCAGGCCACCGGTGTTGGGGGATTGCGCTTCGATCCCACCGCTGCCACCAGTTGTTAGAAGTGGGGCTTCTCTCCCGTAGCAGGCCACCGGTGTTGGGGGATTGCGCTTCGATCCCACCGCTGCCACCAGTTATTAGATGCGGGCCCCTGGTTCGCCTGTGCCGTCTCTCGCCAAGGTCGGTGTCCCCGGGTTCCGGATCGAGAGACTGCTGTAGTGGGGTTGACGAAGAGATGAGAGGGTCTTCGAGGTGAAGAAGAGACTGAAGGGTTTATTTACATTTATACAAAGTTTGAAAGAGTGAATCGGGAGCTGGCGAACACACGCCAGATCGCTGCTTAAATAGGGTCCGCTGTCCCCAGGTCCCTAGTTGGGGAATCTAGTTCATTAAAAATGCGTCGAATCACTGTGATGTAGATCACGTGTCCAGTCTTCCGGGTCCGCCCCCAGCCACACACTCTTGCCACTTCTGGCAGATTAGTGTCCGCGCTGTCCAGGCTTCAGTGATGAATAGCCCGAAGGGGGTCCCATTGATAGCGTTGAAGGTCAGTCACCTGCACTTCACAGCGGTAGCGTGGGGCGAATGGATCCCACCGCAGTTCGCAGAAGCTTTCACGTATGGGTGTGGGAAAGCACAGTCTAAGTCGAAGTTGTTTTCGAAGCACGAAGATTCCAGAGACGTTGGCTTAGTCAAACCCGGCCGCATTTGTCACGGCTGATTTGCAGTTCCGCCGCTCGCCGGCTCCCCGTCGTCCCCTCCGGGAGAAAAATGTCCCGGGTGGGTCCGGCGTTGAGAACAAAAGACAGGTTCACTAAAGCCGTTCTCAGACAGCGGGGAGCCGTTTCACCCCTTAAACAGCAGGGGGGGGGAATGACCCTTGTAGACGCCACCACCTGCACTCGTAGCGCTGCAACCACATCGACGGCCCTTTGAAGCCTCGGTAGATTGATGATTCCCAGTGGCTTTAATATTCTTGGCATGTTGGCGTCTCCAAACGCAACACCCCCCTCTGGGGTAACTGGAATCGTTTTCAGCCGGAAAGAGCTGCTGAAAGCCCCGCAAAATGAGTCCATGTGTAGCGAGATGAGCGACGGTCTCAGGGAGACGGAGCGCCGGGACGCTACTTGTATGTAGCGGGCGCAGGGGGTAAAAGCCAGCGTGTGTCGCGGCGAGCCCCGGGGGATTCATATTTGCTGGACCATGACGGGCTCGTGCTGAAATACATAGCCACCGATCATGAGTCCATTGACCCGTTCAAGGTGGTTATCCCCGAAAGTCTGAGAGACGCACTGTTGCGATTTTCTCATGACGAACCACTGGCCGGTCACGTGAGTGGCTCCAAAGTTTTTGCAAAACTGAGTCAATCGGCGACGTGGCCCGGCATGAAGCGTGACATTTTCCGCTATTGCCGTTCCTGCCATGTCTGTCTAGCGGTGAAGTCAAGGGGCGGCAAGCCGCCCGGAATGATGAAACCAATTGACAGTGTGCGTCCGTGGCAGATGGCCACCTGCGATCTGATGGGGCCTTTCCCCAGGAATAAGCAGGGGTTCATTCACCTGATGGTAGTAGCTTACCATTTTTCCAAATGGGTCGAGTTGTACCCGCTTCGGAAAGTGTCAGCACGAGCGGTGCTGGATAAACTCCAGGCAGTGTTCTGTCGGTTCGGCTTTCCGGAAAGACTGATCACGGACAATGCGTCCTATTTCACCGCTCGGGTGTTCGGTAACACGTGCCGTTCCCTCGGAATTGAGCACTACACCACTTCACCCTACCATCCCCAGTCCAACTTGACCGAGCGAATCAACCGAACGCTCAAGTCAATGCTGGCGGCCTTTGCCGAGTGTCAAAAGGACTGGGCAGACCATTTGAGCGAATTTGCGTTCGCCATTCGAACAGCTGAGAATCGCTCAACTGGTTTCTCTCCCGCCTTCATCAATTTCGGGAGGGAGCTGGCGAATCCGATGTCAAACGTCGTGCAGAGCCAGCTCGGGGATGAGCAGACGCGGGCAGACTGCTTTGCTTATGCGTCGACGCTTCGGGACCGGCTTGGTCGGGCTCTCAACAGAGCAAGGCAGAGTTTGGCGGCAGCCAGAGCCCAACAGAAGGCTCAGTATGACCGCAAGCACCGCAGCCTGACTTTTCAGGCGGGTGATCTTGTCCTGAAGCGCAACCACGTTCTTAGTGATGCGAGCAAGAGGTTCTCAGCCTCGCTCGCTCCTAAGTGGCTTGGTCCGTACCGAGTCTGGTCGCCGCTCGCGTACCTGTTGGAGGATCCCCTTACGGGGAAAACCAGCCGTGTCCACATCGCAGACCTGAAGGCCTATGCGTCACGGTCTGACGAGTTTGCGTCGGTACCCATTGGTATCACAAGTAAGCGCAAAGGCACAACTGGTGCTGCCTAACGCAACCGTACCGAGAACCGGTACAATCTGAGGCGACGGTCACCGATGTGATTGACGCCGGATGGCGCACTCTTCCGCAACCGAAGGCACGCAGCCTCAGCTAGCTGGCGAGCTTTCTCGTCGGGCCCTACCCCAGGTGAAGCACGGCGGTTTCTTTTTTTTTTGTTTGCCGCATGCTCAGTTCCAGCCTTGTGCAGTTATTTAGTCGTTTTTTGTTTTAGTCAGTCTGTAGCATGTTTTTGTTTCCAGTTTATTCGTTGTTTCTTCTAATGTTTCGAGATCTGTACTAATGTAATATACGTTTGCGTAGGCGTTCAGATTTTTTTTTAAACCAGACTTGTACATATTGTAACGAAGACAGGACCGGCACAGATCACAGTCTCAGCGAAGTCCAGCGCACAGCAGGGAACTCACAAGATGGCTGTCCGAACCACACACACACTTCGTCTTTGTCCACCGGCACACGCACACTTCGTCTTCATCGTCGGCGCGCTCCCATGATCACGCGCCATTACCCCCTCCATCAAGGCGGCGGCCCGACGCCGGAAACGAACACGGACAGCAGAGGTAATGTTCGGTATAGACGGCGGACGGCAGAGAATACAGAGAGCTGTTAAGCTGGTAAAGCGGCGGGTTGCAGCCTGTCATGGTAGGGCTTCATGCGCACCACGTGGACAGTCTCGGTCGGATGGCGCCGACGTGGTGAGGAGGTCGTGTCCCGCGGAAAACCTTAGTATGTGACATCACTTATACGAAGAACCACCTCGTACGGACCGAAGTAGCGTCGGAGGAGCTTTTCGGAGGGTCCGCGGCGGCGCACAGGTGTCCATACCCATACAGAGTCGCCGGGCTCGTACCGAACGCATCGGCGTCGGAGGTTGTAGCGACCAGCGTCGAGTTGTTGATGTCGAATCCGGCACCTTGCGAGTTGGCGGGCTTCTTCAGCCCGCTGGACGAATGTGTCAACGTCAGCGTAGGGGCCGATGTCTCCGTTGTTGTGAGCAGCGGGTAGCATAGCATCCAGCATGGTAGTGACACACCGTCCGTAGACCAGCTGGAAAGGTGTAAGACGGGTAGTCTCCTGTTCTGCCGTATTGTAGGCGAAGGTTGCCTAAGGAAGAACTTCATGCCACGTACGATGCTCAACGTCGACATACATAGCAAGCATATCTGCAAGCGTCCGGTTGAGGCGTTCAGTCAAGCCGTTTGTTTGGGGATGATAGGCTGTTGTCTTCCGGAGACTGGTGTGGGTGAGTTCGAAGAGAGATTGCATTAATGCCGCCGTAAAGGCGGTTCCACGGTCCGTGATGACGACTGATGGCGCACCGTGACGCAAGACGATTGATGTCAAAAAACTGAGCCACTTCTGCAGCACTAGCGTGGGGGAGCGCCTGTGTCTCGGCGTACCGCGTTAAGTAGTCCGTCACCACAACAATCCATTTGTTCCCAGAGGAAGACAATGGGAATGGGCCCAGCAAGTCCATGCCCACTTGTTGGAAAGGTGTTGTAGGCGGTGGGATGGGCTGGAGAAGCCCTGCGGGTTTAACTGGTGGTGTCTTTCGTCGCTGGCAGTCACGGCAGGTCCTCTCATATTGCTGGACTGATGAGAGCAACTTTGGCCAGTAATACTTCGCACGAATGCGGGCATACGTCCGCGTAACACCCAAATGGCCAGCCGATGGCTCGTCGTGGCAGGCGTGCAAGATTTCTGGACGGAGTTCGGATGGCACAACCAGAAGAAAGGTTTCCGTGTTATGGGCGAAGTTCCTCTTGTAAAGGACGCCATCTCGGAGACTGTAGGAACCCAAACCTCGAACGAAAAGCCGCGGAACAGCGACGTTAAGGCCCTCCAGATGCTCGATGAGCGGACGCAACTCTGAGTCAGCCCGTTGACGCCGGGCCATATCGGACGACGTGACGAGAGCAAAAAACGGGAAGTCGTCCTCCGTTTCGGCCGGAGCAACGTCGGCAGGTGCACGTGACAAGCATTCGGCGTCATTGTGCTTACGGCCGGACTTGTACACTACTGTGATGTCGTATTCCTGGAGGCGAAGGCTCCATCTCGCAAGCCGTCCCGAAGGGTCTTTGAGATTGGCTAGCCAGCCTAACGAATGATGGTCACTGACAGCTCGAAACGGGCGACCATAGAGATATGGTCAGAACTTGCTAATCGCCCACACTACCGCAAGGCATTCCTTCTCTGTGGTAGAGTAGTTTGCCTCTGCTTTCGAGAGGGAGCGGCTGGCGTACGCTATGACTTTCTCGTTGCCATCCTGCCACTGAACGAGAATAGCGCCGAGACCAACATTGCTGGCGTCAGTATGAATTTCAGTGGCAGCTCGTTCATCAAAATGGGCGAGTATTGGGACAGTTTGTAGGCGGCTGCGTAGCTCGTTGAAGGCAGATTCCTGATCATCATGCCACACAAAAGATACATTGTCTCTAGTAAGCATTGTAAGGGGCTCGGCAATTGTGGAAAAGTTTTCAACGAAACGTCTGTAATAGGCACAGAGGCCCAGAAACCTACGAACGGACTTTTTGTCGGTTGGGCGCGGGAACTGTGCCACAGCGGCAGTCTTCTCCGGGTCAGGATGGACTCCGTCAGCGCTTATCACGTGACCAAGAAAACTGAGCTCTTCGAAACCAAAGTGACACTTTTGTGGCTTTATCGTCAACTGTGCCGAACGGAGCGCCTGTAACACCATTCGCAGCCGGTTGAGGTGTTCCTCGAAGCTAGGAGCAAAAATGACAACATCATCAAGGTACACTAGGCATGTCTGCCATTTCAGCCCAGAAAGAACGGTGTCCATCATGCGCTGGAAGGTTGCTGGCGCAGAACAGTGTCCAAAGGGTAGCACTTTGAATTCATAAAGGCCGTCAGGTGTCACGAACGCTGTCTTCTCTCTGTCCCTTTTGTCCACTTCGATCTGCCAGTAGCCATTCTTAAGGTCGAGTGAAGAAAAATATTTAGCGTCACGCAGTCGATCCAAGGCGTCGTCGATACGTGGAAGGGGGTAAACGTCACGTTTCGTGACACGATTCAACTTCCGATAATCGACGCAGAATCGCAAGGTGTTATCTTTTTTCTTCACCAATACCACAGGCGAAGCCCAGGGGCTCGTGGACGGCTGGACTACGTCGTCTGCAAGCATTTCTTGCACTTGGGATCGTATAGCCTCCCGTTCCACCGGCGACACTCTGTACGGGTGTTGGGATATGGGGCTAGTCTCCTCGTTGACGATGATGCGGTGTTTGGCTACCGGGGTGCGCCCTACCTTTGATGTCGTGGCGAAGCACTCTGCGAAATCGTGAAGGAGCTCTAACAAGCGCTGCTTCTGACCCACCGACAAGCCGGGATTAATGTCCACGGTAGACAGAACGGTTGCTGCATCGCGTCCGTCCGGCGACGGTAGCTCCAGAGCACATATTTCTGCGGGCTCAACGAAGTCGGTAACGTATGCGACGGCCGTTCCTTTCGCAATAGGCTGGAACTCTGTTCCGAAGTCGGTGATCAAGAGTGTCGCAGAGCGATCCCGTAAGCGAACGAGCCCTCTTGCAGCGCAGATTCCTTTCTCGAGTAGAAGGCTGACGTTTCTCTCTGCCATAACGTCTCGATCACCGGGCGAGTCACTTTGCACGGGGACCATCATGCTGCACCGCGGAGGCACCGTCACGTCATCAGCAGCAATACGCAGGGCGGGTATCCTGGAGTCGTCTGGGTCGCTGGTTCCTTGACTGCAGCGCCGACTCAGCTCGTTCCCGACGGTCGGTGTTGACGTAGGTCGCCAGCAACTGGCTACGGAACCGTTCCCAAGAAGGAAACGTTGTCTCGTGGTTCTCGTACCACGTCCGCGCCGAGTCGTCAAGAGCGAAGTAAACATTGTGCAGCTTCCGCTCCGCATCCCAGCCGTTGTACCTAGCAACGCGCTCGAACTGGTCAAGCCAGTCCTCCGCGTCCTCAAACACTTCGCCATGGAAGGTCGGCGGCGTTCGCGGCTGGAGGACCAGGAAATGAGCAGCTGAGTTCCCGTTGTCAGCCATAGCTGCCGCGTCTCCGTTGCTAGCCATAGGTGCCGCGTCAGTCCTGCGCGTCACAGCTGGAGCCCTGGTCCTAGGGGATAACGGACCGTACTCTGGTAACTGACCTTGGATTCGGCGGCTCGTACTGCGATGAATCGGAGTCAAATCCGTGTTCATAGAGAGCCTTCGGGGCACGTAGAAGTTGGAAAGTACCCAGCACCTCCACCAAAAATGTAACGAAGACAGGACCGGCACAGATCACAGTCTCAGCGAAGTCCAGCGCATAGCAGGGAACTCACAAGATGGCTGTCCGAACCACACACACACTTCGTCTTTGTCCACCGGCACACGCACACTTCGTCTTCATCGTCGGCGCACTCCCATGAGCACGCGCCAATATGTAAACTTCAGCCTACTCGCGATTGCACTTTTCTTGTAGCGCAGAGATGGCCTTTTTTTGTACAGTGCGCCTTCTTTTCATTTACGTTCTGACCCCACGGGTGCGGCCTTCCTCGCGAACACGGGACCGGCTGGTTCGCGGAGAGGTCGGCGAAAGTCTCCCCTTCCGGCTGGGGAGTGGTTTGCTCGTTAAGGAGCGAGTGTCTCGCGGCATGGTTTTTGTGTGGCTATGGGGAGCGTGAAGAGTGCGTCTGTGTGTCCTTTGACCCCTGCCACGGCGCCTCGGGACGATTCCGACAAGCGGGTCGTTGTCACTGATCAATGTCCGCTTCTGCGCCGGTGCGTGCCTGGGATTATGTGCGTGTTCCCAAGATCAAAGGCAACGCCGAGAGGGGGGCAGGAAGGACAGCATCATTTCCCGTTGGTCTGACGGTGCCGACATGTCGGGCTGCGGGTCTTCTTCGGGATCGTCGAGCGTCGTCGACGTCCTCATGCTCAACTTTGATGACCTTGTGGAGGACATGGGACGCCGTCAATAAATCGTCCACCGGGACCCGGAAGGCAGGAAAAGCGTGAGTTGGCCGCCGACAGGCCCAATGGGCCGCGCCATCGAACATTATGAGGCTGCAGGCCACTTGTCAGCTGGCCTCGTGTACAGTGTACAGTGCATGTAGTTAGTTTTGTCTCCTTGAAACGTATGCAAGTGTTGTTTGTTTTCTGTTCTTGTTTGTTTGTCTTCTGAGTTTATGGCTGGAACTGAAGTGTGGTAGATTTATATGGATTAATTTTTTTATTTTGTCGCACGCTTTCGCCGATGGGTAGGAGGGCATTTAAGGAGAGGAGGATGTGGGAAGCCTGCTAGATTCCCGCCGTGGCGTCTGCGCGGCATCCCGCGTCGCTCTCTTTCCCTTTCTCCCGCCTCGGGCGGCGGAGAGACGGCTGGTGGCTAATCTCTGTCATTCGGCCGCAGCTCCGCCCCCGGCTTCCCAAGGGCCTTTGCCATTGGTGACTTTTGGCGGGAATTCGGGACCCGATTTGGGTGGTCGCGCGACGCGCGACAGTCCGAGCGGGGCCCAAAGAGAGAGACCCCCTCCGAGACAGCGTAATACCCTCTTTACACGGGCAGCCTTAACCATGGTTAAGCTTAACTGTGGTTATAGGACTTAACTATGGTTAGCGCAAACCGTAGTTGGCCGCGCTTACACGCGGTTTAGGCATGTCGGTTAGTGTGACGGAAACCACCATGTGATCACCTCCATTGCGAATTTGTGACTGCACGTATACCAGTGTATTATTAAATACGGTTACTTTAAAAAGGATAAATGAAAGAAAAAAAAGGTTGTTTATCACACTACCCCCTGCGGGGCAGAGCTTTGGTTACGCATGTGGCGGACATTAACGAAAAGCAAAAAGAAGTCTACAAACGATGGTTTTAGCTGACTTTTTAGCCGGCATAATAGCCACTTGTAGCCACTACTGTGCTGGGAACCGTCGTGGGAGCATTGTGCCTCTTTTGATTGCAAGCGCACCTCGTGTACGTGATCAGTGCAGTCACGTGCGGCGTCTAATTGCCTGCTTACGTTCTGTGTGTGCAATATCGTGTATTGCGAGTGTGTCGACATTCAGCATTCAGGCTGCGATGGCTTCACGCCGGCCTGTGGCGGACGGTGGGGACGACGCCGACGTTGAGTTTTGGGCTGTGTTTGCGGCGCATCAGGCAGCACTTCAACGTCTCCGCATGCAGCGGCTTGCTCTGAGCGCCGAAATCGACATGCTGGAAGCGAAAAGTAGGCGTCATCGCAGGCGATCGAAACGCCTTTTGTTGGCGGCGGTTCTTCAATGCACGCGGCAGCGAGCGTTATGGATGTATCCACGCCCAAATTCGTGGTACGAGACGACGCTGCCCCATCTTCCGGACAGCGGCTTCCGCGATAATTTCAGAATGAACCGCCCCACATTTCACTATATTGTGGGCGTTTGCGAGAACATGCGTCGGCAAGACACCAGCATGCGAAAGGCAATCGCTCTGGGAAAACGCGTGGCGATTGGCCTTTACCGCCTCGCAACGTCAGCTGAAGAGCGGACTGTAGCGAACCTTTTTGGCGTGAGCCCTGCCTCTGTGAACATGATATTTCGCGAGTTCTGCGCCGTAATTGTGAACAACTTGGAAGCTCAACTTGTGTGTTTCCCGAAGTTGCATGAATTGCAGGAGCACATGCGCCAGTTCGCTGCAGTTTGTGGCTTTCCTCAAGGTGTTGGTGCCCTGGATGGCTGCCACATCGAGGTGTGCCCTCCAAAGGAAGAGGCGGCAGATTATTTTAACTATAAAGGGTGGTACAGCATCATCCTCCTCGCTGTGGTTGACCACAAGTACAAGTTTTTGTACACCAACAGTGGGAGTCCTGGCAAAAATAATGACTCTGCAGTGTTTCAAACCTCACGACTTCCGCGTATTTTAGACAGTGACCTGTTTCAATTAGAAACCAGGACAATTCAAGGGGTGCAAGTTGGCCCAGTGCTTCTTGCTGACCAAGCGTTCGCCCTGCAGAGGAATGTAATGAAGCCCTACTCCTTTTCTGGAACTGCTGGGTCGCCCGCACAGACCTTCAACTACCATCTGTCAAGTGCCAGACGTGTCGTAGAAAATGCGTTTGGACGTGTTAAGGCACGCTTCAGAATGCTGTTGAAAGGCCTCGAGTGCAGTATTCACAATGTGAACATTGTGGTCCGAGCTGCTTGTGTGCTACACAATGTCTGCGAGCAATTCAGTGATGGGTGTGATGCAGGATGGCTGAGTGCGGTGCAAAGTGCAAACGAAAGGCGTCCCCAACCAGTATACACGAGTAGCCGATTAGAGCCGTCAGGAGTAGCAATAAGGAATGCCCTGGCGAACCACCTTGCAGGCAACTGAAGCATTTTGCATAAATCTGGCAAATCTGGCATAAGGTGGCACAATCTTTAGCTTTTCGTGAGAGCTACAAAAACAGACGCTTAGTTTTTTGCTGATCAGCAGAGATTTGGCTGTTTCATTACCAGTTTATAAAAGAAGAGCGTCCACTTCTGAACAGGCCATAGCAAAGTTAAGAGAAAAGTGACAACAGAGATGAATGGTAATGTATGCATATTCAAATAACCTAAAATGAGTGATATCAGAAGACATTGTTGTAAGACTGGACACGGGCTTTAGAATGTTCAGACGCTGGCGCTCAACGAAGAAGACGACGAGAAGCGCCGAACACTCCGAAGCTCGTGCGTTCTCTGGACTGAACGCGGTCTCTGATCTGTGCCTGGATGGTTCCGCTAGTTGTTCGTGACGCTGTGCTTATTACTGTGCTGTGCTCTTATTACTGTGCTGTGGTGTGGTGTGCTGTGTGTGTGCTCTTATTACTGTGCTGTGGTGTGGTGTGCTGTGTGTGCTGTATTAGTAGTGTGCTGTGTTATTATTACAAGTGGTGGAGGTGCCAACGATCCCTCGCCCTGGAGCTTCGCACCCGCGCATTGCCTACCACCTGCGGTCGCGGCCCTCACCTGCTGCCCGTCTACAGGCCACCTACCCGGCAGTTAGAACCCCAGCGACCTGCAACCCCACCTTACCATCCGGTTGCCCACCCCCGATCACAGCTGCAGCCACTCAACCCCTGGTGCACACAAGACAACCGCACTATTTGCTACGCCTGTGGCATCGCTGGTCATGTGGCTCGTTTGTGTCGCAGTCGTGACCACCGTCCCTACGATTATAGGCGTGAGCCAACGTACGACCTTCCGCCGTCGTCCTCGCCTGCGTCACACTTTCCGCCTCCGGATTCCTCTCCTAGTTACCATCCCCGCTCCCACCGCTCGCCGTCTCCTGGCCGTCGTTCCCGTTCTCCAATGCTCCGTCGCCAACCCGCCGTCCACGCGGAAAACTAACCACCGCAGTTCCGGAGGCAAGAACTGCGTCATCAGCGGCTCACTCAAGACCTGTTTCTGCACCTGCCAATATTACTGTTTTCGTTGAAGGAGTCGCCGTCGAAGCACTTGTTGACACTGACGCAGCCGTTTCGGTTCTCAGTCACACCCTCTGTCGCAGACTCAAAAAAGTGACGATGCCCCTTCCTCCCGTTTCTTTCCGCACGGCCAGCGCACAGGACATTCGACCGTTAGCCGCCTGCACCGCCCGCCTGCTCATCGGGAACGTTCCCTACACAATCGAGTTCATCGTCCTCGCCCGCTCCTCTCATGACGTTATCCTTGGTTGGGACTTCCTCTCCTCACATCACCCTGTTATTGACTGCACCCGTGCTCAGCTTGACTTGTCGCCCTACAGTGACGCCCCACGTAACCGGGGCTGCTGCCACTACTGTGGTCGTCTCAGAGGACACAGACGTCCCACCTTTCTCTTCAGTGCTGGTGCCTCTTTCTTGTGCTGTGCTCTCAGATGCAACTGTGACTTATACCCCCTCTTTACGATGCACTGACCAGAAGTCTGTTTTGCTGCCTCATGCTGTGCTGACAATTGTTCGTGGCTCCAGCGCTATTTATGTGGCCAACCCGTTCTCCTGCCCTACCACTTTACTCCGTGGCCAATCACTTGGTAACGTTGCTGTTCTCGAGCCCGCCTCTGCATACCCCCTCGTCGTTAGCACGGCCGGCCTTCACGTCAGCGCCATTACGCCTGTTCCCATCACGAATCAGTCGTCTGTCGATATTTTTCACCATTCCGTCGACGCCGCCCTGACGTCTACTCAACGAGACCAGCTTGTAGCCGTTCTGCAGCGTTTTCAAGCTTCGTTTGACTACCGGCAACCTTCCTTGGGCCACACCACCACCGTTACCCACTGTATTGACACTGGAACGCATGCCCCTTTGCGCCAACGTCCGTACCGCGTGTCAGCCTCTGAGCGCAGCATCATTGACGCCCAGGTGACCGACATGCTCCAGCGTCACGTGATACAACCGTCTCACAGCCCGTGGGCATCGCCAGTGGTTCTGGTCAAGAAAAAAGACGGAGGCCGATCGCCCAAAAACTGCATTCGTCACACCCGAGGGGCTCTATGAATTTAATGTCATGCCCTTCGGACTCTGCAATGCACCCGCCACATTCGAGCGCATGATGGACAACATACTCCAAGGGCTCAAATGGCACACATGTCTTTGTTATCTAGACGACGTTGTAATCTTTTCCTCGGACTTTCCGTCTCGCCTCCAGTGCCTCGAGGCTGTTCTTCGCTGCCTGGCCGACGCTGGCCTCCAACTTAATTTAAAAAAGTGCCGCTTCGGAGCTCGGCAGCTCACCATTCTCTGTCATGTCGTGTCGAAAGATGGCGGTCTCCCGGACCCGGCCAAGTTGCGAGCTGTGGCTGAATTTCCAAAGCCCACTTCTGTAAAAGACCTCCGCAGCTTCGTCGGCCTCTGCTCCTACTTCCGCCGCTTTGTCCGCAATTTTGCCACTATCGTCGACCCCCTGAACAAGCTCCTTTCCAGCCACGACCTTTCGGCCTGGTCTTCCCAGCACATCAGCCGGGAACCGCTGGATCATCGTTGCCATCGACCACCTTACACGTTACGCTGAAACATCGCCTTTACCATCTGCTACAGCCCACGACATTGCATCCTTCATTCTCCATCGCATCATTATTCGCCATGGTGCGCCCAAAGAGCTGCTCAGTGATAGAGGTCCGGCCTTCCTCTCAGAAGTTGTAGAAGCTCTCCTTCAGGAATGCAATGTTGTTCACCGCACCAGCTCCGCCTACCATCCCGACAAATGGCATGGTTGAGCGTTTTAATCGCATCCTCGGCGACATGCTGGCCATGTATGTTGCTTCCGACCATTGTAACTGGGACCGCGTTCTGCCTTTTGTCGCATACGCTTATAACTCCGCTGCTCAAGCCACCACCGGATTCTCTCCGTACTTTCTCCTGTACGGCCGTGAGCCTTATTGCACAATGGACACCATTCTACCTTACCGCCCTGATGCTTCCGAATTTACAGCTCTTTCTGAAGCCACAACTTATGCCGAAGAATGCCGACAGCTTGCCCGGTCCTTCACTTCTCACGCCCAGCAGCAGCAGAAAAGCACCCGTGATCCCCCTGCACTTTCTCCCGCTTACCTTCCTGACTCTTTGGTCTGGCTCTGTGTACCCTCCTCAGGTCCCGGCCTTTTGTCCAAACTTGTTAGCAAGTACCAGGGACCCTACCGTATTCTTCAGCAGACATCCCCCGTCAATTACCTCATCGAACCCCTTACGCCATCCTCTGATCATCGCCGCCGAGGCCGCGAAATTGTCCACACGACCCGCCTCAAACCTTACTACAACCCCGCCGTCGTCACATCGCCCTAGGCCGCCAGGATGGCGCCCTTTCGCCCGGGGGGAATTGTAAGACTGGACACGGGCTTTAGAATCTTTAGACGCTGGCGCTCAACGAAGAAGACGACGAGAACCGCCGAACACTGTGGCGCTCGAGCGCCGAACGCTCGGTCGCTCGTGCGTGCTCTGGACTAAACGCGGTCTCTGATCTGTGCCTGGACGGTTCCGCTGGTTGTTCGTGACGCTGTGCTTATTACTGTGGTGTGCTGTGTGTGCTGTATTAGTAGTGTGCTATGTTCTTATTACATTGTTTACATATAAATTACACAGAACTGGCAACAAAACTAAACTCCGATGTTGACCAGATTGCAAAACACTTGAGCTAAAGTAGTAACCTCTTTGAATGACCTGAGCATAGCTACAAAGGTAGTTGCAAAAAAATAATAAATACAATTTTTCACAAATCTTTCATATCCTGTGTTTTGCACTGTGCTTTCTATTCTTAAATACTCTGAAAGCAACAGTGATGTTACTGGTTACCTGCACCCACTCCTTATTCACATACTACTCTTGTAGTGCATATGCATGCTTACTGCTTTGAAGTTATGCCTGTAAAATATCGGTATTATGGCTGCAGGGCAGTGCGCACACCCGTGAGCGAACCTTGGTGAGCCTCTGTGCACTTCTCGAACAGAGGGGCTTGACATCTCGTCTGTTTTGCATCAAGTAGTGCCGTGCAGTGACCGAACGCTCCGCGTGTGCAACCTCGGACGATTAACAGCTGGACACCCTGCTGCAGCTGTTGTGTGCGAACTGTTGTGCGCGTGTTTTTCCGTTCCTTTATTAACTCTGCACGCGTGCGACTTGTACAAATGTATTATGTAAATAGTGTATTTATCACCTCATCCTCCATCCTTTCTTACTGTCCACTCACCTCTTTCATTTCATTTCTTCAAACTGCCTGCTGTCCTGTATTTCCGCTGCCCCAGCTCAGGTGCTTCAGTATCGATGACAGATGCCGGGGCTGGCAAAAATCTTTTCCTTCCTTTTGTTAATTTTAAAATAAACACTTACTGCTACTGCTAATCACATGCTGTTGTATCATGAATGCAAACCAACAAATATTGAGCATTCATAATGAATGTTCAGTTTATTTATTTTATTTATTTAAAATATCCCCAAAGGCCCTCATTCGAGGTTATTACATGGGGGGGGGGGGAAGTGGGTACAAGGCATTGTTTCAAGGTTATAATAATGCACTAGACCAAACCGGTGAAATCACAAACATCTTTTTTTTATGGTGCAAAGGCATCTATGGCCAAAGAGCGCCATGACACAAGGTAATTTTCTTTTTCTCAAGGTGGGGTCAAAGACCCATTTACCAAGCATTTCACCCTAAATAAGCCGAGCACCAGGCAGGGGAAAGCTTGTACCCATTGTATCACCGGTGGGTACCCGGCGGCACTGGGGATCGAACCCCGCACCTCTCGCATACGAGACAGATGCTCAACAACTTGGCCACCGCTGTGGTTTCACAAATATCAATGAAAAATAGACATCCACAAGAAGAGTCTGAACAATGCACATAGCAGCAGAATTTTAGGAACAGATAACAGCACCGCAAGGAAAAGACAACGCCGGAAAAAGTGCGCTGAAGTACATATGAAAAATAAAAGAAGACAAGGCAGAAGACAGTACGCTGAAAAAAACCTTTTTAGTTGTTGAAACATGTGTGATTAAGGTGTTGGAACTTATTTAGGTCGCATATGGCAATGTGTGATGGTAAAGTTCAGTTATTGTGCAAGGTAAAAAAGAGTATGCATAATGGGATGGCTGGTAGTTAATGTGTTTAACTTTGTGAGGATGATCACGACATGGAAAGGCAATAGGCAGTGGCTGAAAGAATTCACCATGAAGGAAAGGATGGTGATAAAGGTTACGGAAAGTGATAGGTAGGAAATTTTCTTACTCGGGTGTAAACTTCAATGAGGTGACACTGGTGTAACATGAATAATCAGAAAAGATGAATCACGCAGCACGGTTTTGCAAGGCTTTGATGTTACTTATGATATAAGTCTGATGAGGATCCCAAATGGCAGACGTGTATGAAGAGTTTTGGACTGAATAATGTGGTATGCGCAAGATTTTTTTACATTTGTTGCGGCCTCTCAAATTATGTTTGAGAAGTCTGAAAGTACGATTAGCGGAGGCAAGAGTGAGATTAATGTGATTAGTCCATGATAAGTTGGACTGAAGGTTCACGCCAAGATACTTGTAACTTGTGGCGAGTTCTACACTATAGCTATGAAGAGAGTAGGTGGTAGGAACATGTGGCTTGTTGGTGAATTACATGACCTTAGATTTGGAAAGATTTAATGGCATTAACCAATTAGAACACTGTGCTTATCGCTTCTAGATCAGACTGTAGTAATTGGTTGTCAGCGTTGCAGGTTATACATCGATAAAGCACACAATCATAAGCAAATAGCCTGATCATAGACGTCACGTAACTGGGTAAATCATTAATATAGATGAGAAAAAGTAAAC
Source organism: Amblyomma americanum (assembly GCF_052857255.1). Lineage (NCBI taxonomy): Eukaryota > Metazoa > Arthropoda > Arachnida > Ixodida > Ixodidae > Amblyomma > Amblyomma americanum. The sequence continues at coordinate 131,673,580 of NC_135502.1, forward strand.
TGCCTTCCAGACGTAACATTAGCAAAACATGAGTTTGAGTTGTTAACTGCTGTGAACTGGATTTTAGATGAAAATAAATCTGCTATCCATGCAATAATATAAGGGTGAATGTTCAGTTGTGAAGGTTTAACAACCTTTGGTGAGGAATGCAATCAAATGCTTAAGAAAAATCGAAAAATATTGCTTCAACTTGAAAACCAGCGTCAGTCAGTGCATGTATGTCGTAAATAAAACCGGCAAGTTGGGTGTCGCATGAGTAGCCCTTGCGAAAACAGCACTGATGATCGAAGATAATGCTATGATCGTCAGGGTAGTTGATAGGAGTATGTATGATATTTACTGCATTTACTGGTCATTTTACTTGAGGGGATGCTTGTAGCGTGACAAAAAATAGACAAGGGACAGAAGACGAATGGGACAAGTGCGACTCTCAACTAGTTTTATTGAAAGATCGATGGCACACATTTATAAAATTTCTTTTTTCCTTCAAGAACACAATCACCAGAACACTCATGCGAATGACACAAATTTCACACGCTTGCATCAGATCAGGCTATCTAAAAGCTTATACTCGTAAGAGTACATCTTCACCGAAGGGCTGCTGACGCAGTCCGGCCCTTTCTTTTTAGCACCAGATGTAGAAAAATACATAACCTGTAGTAATCAAAATTTATATATACGATCAACTTGTATCATGTTACATGCAGTAAAGTATGCATAGTTGTGTGCATTGGCTGTATATTCGCTACATGAAGGATTGCTTTTTCTGAAGAAGTAGAACTTTGTTTTAGTTGTACTCCAGACTAACATGCAATAATTTATATATGAAGAAACAAGGCATGATATATTTGGAGTTTAGCAGTTTGAGGAAGGATCATTCGGCCACGTGACAATATTCCAGTAACAGCCGAAAGCTTTCGCAGGTAGTCTGCATGACTGTCCCACTGTAGATGAGAGGAGAAATAAACACCAAGGGTTTTATGTTTCAGTTTATTTATTTCTTGCTACAGAGCAGTGGGCCCCGGGAAGAAATGCCGTAGCTTGGCAAGCTCCCAAGGCCCACAACATCCAGCAACAGTGGCACCATTGGTCGCATGCAAACAAGAAAGGCATACATAAACCTAAGGCATAATTCACAATCCATGAATGAATAGCGGAAACACAAACTAAGCGCACAATATAACATAAAGAACAAGTTATATACAAAATTCAAAGCATGCACTGGAAGCATGATTTAAACATTCTATATCCCCTTCAGCGGCGGTGTGTACAATTGTAAACATCAAATTTGGCGCCACTTTGCGCTCCCGCCCTTGCTTCAAACGGGCCGACACCCCACGTGAGCATTGATGAATGCCTTATAAGTGAACAACTAGTGAAACCTAGTTTCACCTAGTTCAGACGGCATGGCTCATGACTTTGAGCTCTATCAAGGGAAAGGCACTGGCGTAAGCAACGACCATTCACATTTGGGCCTTGGTGGTTCGGTTGTGGTGCGGCTTATGGAAGCGCTCCCGCATGGCCTCAACATGAGATGCTACATGGACAATTATTTCTCTTCTGTGCCGCTCTTCCGAGAGCTGAAATTGCTTGGAATTTTAGCGTCTGGCACGATTACGGCCAACATAATTCTAGGCTGTGAGCTGAAAAGCGAAAAAGAGCTGAAGAAGGGAGGGCGCGGAAGCTACGACTTCAAGATTGTTGAAGAGGAACACATGGCCATTGTTCGCTGGCACAACAATGGTCCAGTCAACATGATCTCTACAGCTGTAGGACTAGGCAGTATCACTAAGGTGAAGAGATGGAGTAAAGCAGCAAAGGAGCATGTCGACATCAACTGCCCGCAGGTAATCGCCGAGTACAATCGATTTATGGGTGGCGTTGACAAGTTGGATTTTTTGATGTCGCTCTATCCCCTTCATACAAAGACGAAGAAATGGCCAGTAAGGGTAATCTACCACTTCATTTCCTTTGCAGTTTAAGACAGCTGGCTTGAGTACATTCACGATGCTAATGCAGAGGAACTGCCAAAAAAGGATGTGAAGGACGTTATGGCCTTTCAGTCCGACATTGCAAGGAGCTTGATTGCAAGCAACAGGACTGCACCAAACAAGAGGGGAAGACCGAGCACCAGCTCTGCAAAGCCTGCCCAAAACTCACATATCGGCATGCCCATGCCGACAAACTCTACAAGGTTTGACGGAAACAATCACTGGCCCATTCACATGAATGCCAACTTCCTGCAAAGGTGTCGAAACACAGGCTGTGTTTCGAAGTCTTGAGTTTGCTGTTGCAAATGCGCAGTTTTCCTCTGCCTAAATGCCGCAAGGGATTGTTACTATGAATTTCATGCCAAAAAGTAGAAGCAATCGAAGTGGGCAAGCTGAGAGGCATTGAAAATTCATTCTGAAGTACTTGTGAAGAGTCACAGCACCTGGAAATAGTTCTGCCTATGTGAGTGGTTGTCGACATACTTTACGGCCTAGAGGCGCCATGTGTACAAATGTCCACATCACAAAAAATTTCTGTTGACTTAATAAACATGTTTTTCTTCATACCACTCAGTGTGGGTAGTTGTTTATAGGCAATATTTGAAGGAATCACAATTTTTCTTCTTGTCTTAATTCGCGCCTGAAGGGGATATACAGATTATAGCACTTAATTTCACAGCAGTGAACACATTGACAACGTATAAAAAAGAACAATTTTCAACATACATGAATGAAGACAACATGATATTGGCGTGCTGTCGGGTTATGCTAAGCTTTCAACGAACTTGCATATTTCGACCATATACGTAACAGCCACAAACCATAAAAAAGAGAATTATTTAGTGAAAGAACGCCCGGAGGTCAGCATTGCTGCATTTATTAATGTCAATCAAAGATGCGGTTGAGTAGTGCGGGTAGATAAGATCTGTTGTATCGTAGTAATGATAATTAGCAGTGAAACAGTACACGTAGCATACGGTCGAGCCGATCTGTATTCTCCTACTTCGTCGTCTCTTCTCCCCCCATGCGCGCGAGTGCGTGCAGCGCACTTGCCACACTTCATCTTTATCACATTTCCGCCGCACTTAAAAAAAAAAAACAAAATGTCTAGCGGATGTCATAGTCTTTGAACCATGCGGGCCGCTTCTTTTTGCGAGTACTTCAGCGAGGCGGCGCAGGAGGTGAAGCCGCAGTTGCCGCTGTGGATTTGCTACACGAGGGTTGAGGAGCGGCTGCCGATTCCAGAGCGGGCGGAACGGCTGGCATCATATGGATTGAAGGCGCGTCCGAAGAAGGACCCTGGACCACGGTTCCGGACTGTGGACTGGGCGGCGGCATTCGGTTGCCGTCGATAGGCGGCGAAATATCAGCGAAAAGGGCCGCTGGAGCTGAGGAGGACAGTTGCTGCTGAACTACTTCTGGGCGAACCGCAGAAAACTTGGGCGAGTGCCACACTCGCCCATCATCCAGCAGATAAGATGCAGGTCCACGCTGCTCCACAACCTTCCGAGGCTCCGAAAACCGAGCTGACAGTTTGCCTCGCACATTTGGTTTGCGGACACGCACGTACTGGCCAATCTGAAAGTCACGACACTGGGCGCCACTCCGCTGGTCCGCATAAAGCTTGTATTGCGCTTGTTTCTCGTCAAGCCTCTGCCGCAAAAGCTTAAGCGCTTTTGTCGGATCCATTGAGAAGGACTGATCCGGCAGTCCTACGACGTTAAGTCTTGTGCGGGGCAACCGGCCATGAAGTAGGACAGCTGGTGCAATTCCTGTCGTGGCATGGGGCGTACAGCGGTAGACACCGAGGTAGTCCACAATCGCTGTACGTAGGTCGCGTCGCTCGCACAGAGCTAGCTGAATGTGGGACTTAAGCACTCAATTGAATCGCTCAACGAGTCGATTAGCTTGGGGATGGTACACTGAAGAGTAGCAATGGCGTATCCCCCGTTCGCGGAGGAAAGTTTGCATGGCCATCGATGAAAATTGAGGTCCGTGGTCAGAGACAATCTCTTGAGGGTAACCCTCACGAGCGAAGAGGCCAAGCAGGAATTCTTGAACGGTTTGAGTTGTGATGGCATCAGCGAAGACAACTTCTGGCCACTTACTGTAATAATCCATGAGAGTAATCGCGAAGCGGCAGCCACTGGGAGCTTGGTCGAAAGGCCCCACGATATCAATGGTAACCTTATCCCAAGGTTTCTCTGGGAAGGCGACAGGTTGCAGAGGAGCTGCCACCGGACGAGCCGATTTGTCACAGGACTGGCACACGACGCATGTCCGTACTATTTCTTCGACGTGCTCGTCCATTCGCGGCCACCAGTAGAGCTCTCGCAGTCGACTTTTCGTGCGGCTGATCCCAGGGTGTGACTCGTGCGCGATGTCCATGAGGCGTCGTCGCAAACTTTCGGGAACGACGAGCCTGTCACCTCGGTACAAGACGCCTTGCACGACGGACAGCTCCGAGCGCAGGAGATAGTATGGCCTAAGGTACTCCGGTAGGGATTTCTTGTCCGGCCATGTCGCCGATGTAAACTGAATGGCTTGAGCAACTGCCGCGTCGCTGATGGTTGCCTCTTGAAGCTCTTGTAGAGTCACGGCTGGCGATAGCAGGCAGACGAAGTCGTCGTCACTAGCGTCGAACTCACTGGGCTCACTGCACGATGTGGTCGGTAAGGGAAGGCGAGACAGAGCATCCGCAACAGAGTTGTCATTGCCTTTGCGGTACTCTACAGTGTAGTTGTAGCACAACAGGCGAGCCGACCAACGTGAAATTCGCAACGGCCGATGGCCCGTTCCTTTCGTCGACAGCAAAATGACAAGTGCACTGTGGTCGGTGCGTAGAACAAAAGGCCGACCCCACAAATACACGTGCCACCGTTCGCACGCCCAAACGCAAGCTAGGGCCTCACGTTCACCAACAGAGTACTTTCTTTCTTGGGGTGTCAAGGTACGGGAGGCAAACGCAACAGTTTGCAGGGAATGGCCATTGTCTTGCTGAAGCACTGCCCCAAGGACATATCCGGAAGCGTCAGTCCTTACGACCATGGGAAGGGCAGGATCAAAAAAATGCAACACGTCACATGACGTCAACATGGACTTCAGTAGTTTGAAGCTTGAATCCGCAGCAGCAGTCCAAGTGAAGGCGGAGTCGCTGCCTCGAAGTAGGGCGCGCATAGGCTCAACGACGTCGGAGTAATGCGGGATAAACTTGGAGAAGAAACCCGCAAGTCCAAGGAGGGAGCGAAGCTCGCTGATGTTAGATGGAGTCGAAGCCTTCGTAATCGCCTCGATGGCAGAAGAAAGCGGAAACAGTCCTTCACCGCTGACAACATGCCCCAAGAAAGTGAGCTTCGGAACATCGAAGACACATTTGTGGTTGAGCTTGAGTCCGGCTTGGGACAGGCGCTCGAGAACAGCACAAAGGTTGGTCAGGTGCTCCTGTCGGGAGGTGCCATGGACTATGATGTCGTCGATGTAGAAGAGGACACCTTTGCACTCTTTTAAAATTAAGTGCATCATCTTCTGAAAAGCCGAAGGCGCTGAAGCAAGGCCGAAACACACTCGTTTGAAGCGGAAGAGGCCATCATGGGTAATGAATGTGGTCAATTCCCGACTCTCAGGGCTAAGTGGTACTTGATGGTAAGCCGAGGCAAGGTCCAACTTCGAAAAACGCTGTGACCCGGCCAAGCTATGTAGAAGTTCTTCCGTTTGAGGCAAAGGAAAACTGTCGACCACAATAGCCTTGTTCGGCTCACGCAAATCGACGCACATTCGGATGGAGCCATCTTTTTTCCGAGCCACGACTATGGGTGAAATCCACTTGGAAGCGTCGACCCGTTCAATGATGTCTTGAGCTTCAAGCTTCTGGAGTTCCTCGGACACCTGCTGACGAATGGCAAACGGCAGCCGTCGGAGCTTGCAAGCAACAGGAGAAACGGAATCCTGCACTCTGACTTTGTGCACGTAGCCACGAGCAACTCCGAGTTCCTTGGAGAAGAGATGTTCGAAGTGTGGACGTAGCTCAGGAGGTAACAGAGGCGTATCAGGTGTCATGGAAAGACATTCCAACGATGCACCTTTGATCTTCATTTGTAGAGCGGCAATGGAATCCAGGCCCAGCAGCGTTGTGCCTCCCGAGACAACGTACAACAGGATGCAGGCGGTACGGCCGTGGAACTTTGCTGTGGCAACAAAACACCCTTGGACTATAATCCGAGACTTAGAATAGTCCAATAGTTGAACTGCAGTTGATTTAAGCGGGAAACATTCAGCGAAGAATCGGTGGTATAGATCTTCAGAAATAATTGACACAAATGAGCCGGTGTCAATCAGGAAGCGGATGAACTTGCCTTCAATCAGGACTGAGGCGAAAATTCCGTTTTTTTGACTTTCAACATTGAGAATAGACGCACTGCTGGAGCCATCCGGCATCGACGATGTGTCAGCAGTATCTGCAACTTGCTGAACTTGAACAGGACGGTCGGACGACTTGCAGAGAGAGTCGAAATGGCCCACCTTGCCGCACCGACGACACTTGCGGTTGCGGGCTCGGCATGCAGGGTTGTTCGCTAGGTGAGTTGTAGAACCGCAGCGGTAGCACATGCGCTCTGGTATTGCAGCAGCAGGTTGTGATGGTTGACTTTGGCACTTGCAGCAATAGGCCTGAGGTGGTGTTTGTCTCGATCCGCGCTCGCATCTCACACGATGTACTGGAGCGACCTCCTCAGCCAATTCCCTGGCTTCCCGGGAAGCTTGCTCACACTGTCGAGCAAGGAGCATGGCGCGCGACAGAGTCAAGGAGGAGCCTTCCATGAGTAGGCACTCACGCAGATGGCAACTCGAGGCCTTCTCCACCAGCTGGTCCCTGATCATATCGTCCGCCATGGTCCCAAACCCGCAGTCGCCGACAAGGCTGCGAAGGACAGCGACGTACTCATCGGTTGTCTCTCCTGGAGCCTGAACTCGACGGCGAAAGCGATGACGTGCGGCGATTACATTCACGGACGATTTGTAATGCTCCGACACAATGGATATCGCCGCATCAAATTCGTCAAGGCGGGGCGCCTCGTCACCGGAGTGCGAAGCCGCAGCTGTAGGCGCTGGAGTGGACGACGGTTTCTCTTCAATGCACTTAAGAACAGAGGTAAACAGTTCTTTGTGGGGAATAGAATAGTAGAGATGTTCAACGTCTATGGCGGCAGCCAACTCTACCGGCACCAGCCCTTTCCTTATGCAATACGCCAAGCGTCTTGCCTTGCATGTCGTCCAAGTGATGTGGGTGATTAACACAGACTCTTGCGATGGAGAGGAAAACACGAAAGAAGGGCCCACTGTACTAGAAATGAAGTTCAATAAAACTTTTTGTTGGGCAAGTTGGTTCATTTTACTTGAGGCGATGCTTGTAGCGCGACAAAAAGCAGACAAGGCACAGAGATGAACGGGACAAGCGCTACTCTCAACTAGTTTAATTGAAAGATCGATCGAACATATTTACATAGTTTCCTTTTTCCTTCAAGAACACAATCACCAGAACGCTCATGCGAATGGCACACAAATTTCACACGCCTGCATCAGATCAGGCTATCTAAAAACATACTCGTCAGAGTACATCTTCACCGAAGGGCTGCTGATGCAGTCTGGCCCTTTCTTTTTGATATGGAACGCCTATATCAGTTCCCGCTTTAGCGCGCATTTGCTTTGACCAATGACCTCTTGTCTTTTTTAGGAATGACGAGCACTTGCAAGACTTGCAGTAAACTACCGGATTCGTTCCACTCCCATTCTCGACGCATTTTTCATGCTCGCACTAACACGGGAACTGATAGAGGCGTTCCATATCAAAAAGGAAGGGTTGGAGTGCGCCACCAGCCCTTCGGTAAAGATGTACTCTAACGAGCATAAGTTTTTAAATAGCCTGATGTGATGCGTGTGAAATTTGTGTGTCATTCGCATGAGTGTTCTGGTGATTGTGTTCTTGGAGGAAAAGGGAAATTGTATAAATGAGTGCGATTGATCTTTCAATAAAACTAGTTGAGAGTAGCACTTGTCCCGTTCGACATCTGTCCCTTGTTTGTTTTTTGTCGCGCTACAAGCATCCCTTCAAGTAAAATGAACCAACTTACCCAGCAAAAAGTTTTATTAAATTACCTGTCATTATTTTCTTTATCCTCTTTTGATTTCATGTAGTTGTCTAACAGCCGAACCAAGTTGGCGTTAATATCATTGCCCTCTTGTGTCATTCTAAGCATTTTCTTTCTAAATTTGTGGGCCCTTTTCTCCGCTTTCACCGCCTGTGCGGCTTCGTCTTTATGAAGCGCAAGAAGCTGGTGCACAACGGAACTGCTGTCCCGCTTGCGTCGGCTTCTGCCGCCTCCACTTGTTCCACCAACGTTAGCTCGGTTGCTGCAGCCCATGGTTCCACTGGTACTGGGTAGCACAGCCAGGGGAGACGTGCTCAGCAGTTGGGGGTCCGCTCTGTCTCCGAGGGGCTCGTCTTCCCCTGACGCCAGTACCTCGGCAGTGCCTGGCACCTCATTGACGACTGGCAGCTGCACACGACCAAACATAGTATATTGCATTTTTCATCTTCCCAGGTGAATGGTCAAAGCTGCCGTAATAGTATGCAATCATCAGCTGCCCCAACCTATGCCAGCTAGAACAAAGGGACAGTTCAAATCTTTTATCTGCATATAACTGCATAGATATATTATTGAAGAACTTAACACAGTCTAGTAGCTGCATAGATATATTATTGAAGAACTTAATTATAGAGTCTAGCAAAAACTAATCACTGAACAGCAATAATGAATAGCATGTTTAAAATGAATGAGACATCGATAGTGTCATTGGTAATATATAACCAGTCTTGTACACGTTGCATAAAATGTAACTGATTACAGTGGTCAATTACCGCCCCAGTATGGCTAAACGGCTCTGTTCCTGAGACCTGGAAATTGGCCACTGTGATCCCAATTACAAAAGCAGGGAAGCCACCGACGGATCTTGGCAACTTCCGGCCTATTTCTCTAAAATCAACACTGTGCAAGCTCACAGAGGTATTTTAGCCGGACGACTGAGCGGCTAACATTATTATATATGTTATAATAATAACGCGGCTCAATTATTATATATGTTGATGTCAGTACCCAGGGCTGTGTAACAACTGCAGTTTACTGTCCCTGCAAGCCTGCACTTGACAAGACGGTCAGGTTTCGATTCGCGGAACCTTCTTCCTTCTGTGCTGAGCTGGTTGCTATACAAGACTCGCTTTCCTCTGTAGCCGCAGTTACCTTGCTTCCCTACAGCCCACATTATCATCCGCACTGACGCCCTTCAAGCAATACGTCTACTCCGACGCGTCAGCCGCAGCCCAGAAATCTGCCAGAATATACATCGCCTGGTGGCTCGCATCCCGCAAGCCATTCGAATTGAGTGGGTCCCACGTGACCTAATCAATTCACAAAGCTCTGCAGATTCTGCAACCTGCTTGCCGACCCTACCCACATCAATGCCTCAATTCCTCAGTATAGATGATGCTACCCTCCTCACAAGGAACACCTCCGGTGCCACACACGTGCTCTCGTCCCTCAGAGTGCGATAACCCTCCGCCTCACGGGCTTACCCGTGCAGAGGAGATTGTGCTCCGGAGGATCCGGGTAGGGGTTGCCCTCACTCCTGCCGTAACTGGGACGTGGCCTCAATTTCGCCACTTATATCCTTCCTCTTTTCTTCCCAACTCTCCTTATGCCCAGAGGCAATAAACAATGCTATAAAAATAAAGGAAAACTGTATAACCCGTATTGTTAGTCTGAAAAAGTAATTGATTACAAAATTACATAAAATGTATTCAATTACAAGTAACAGATTACAAGTAATCAACTACGTACAACTTGGTATATAACCTTGGCAAGAGGCCAAACCAATGAACCAAAGTAGATAGAGATGAGGTGGTAACTGCAGTATGACACTTTGAATTGAACTGCTGTGGGTTAAGAACCTTTTGTTCGCGCTTGCCTGACAACCATGGTTGTACAAGTGTCGTTTTTTTCTGTGCAACCTCTTCCCTCCCTTTTCTACTCAGTTCTCTAGTATCCGCAGCCGGCGTGCCTTGTGCAGTATTCTGTACATTTAAAAAATTCATAGTGATGGAATTCCACAGTGACTGAGCGGTCTAATAATGGGTAATGTTTGAAATTGTAAATTACCTCCAAACTTTCCTCGACCCGCCCATCATCATTGATGGGTAGGCTGCCGAGGAAACTGTGCAGCTGCCAGTAGAACTGCCGCGGGACACCAGGAGAGCCAGTGGCAGTTCCAGTTCGTCTCAGCTGCCTGGAAAGATAGAAATGATTTCAATAATAAATGTGCTCTTGGTGATCTCTTTAGGCCATCAAACTTCCTGTGAACACTGGTACTTAAGACAAATGTTACATCAATATGCAGGTACCAACTGGCAAGTACTGGTGAAAATGTCACTTAACTGCACCAGTTGGAGCTTTTCAAGTGATTGGTTCAGCTGATAGCATTCTAGCAGTATCTGCATAGTAGGCCAGTGAGGCCTAAAGTTATATATTTCAGAAAATCGAGAAATTTGCTGAACTGTTACCTTAGCTGGTAGCCAGAAGTACCCGAGCACTCTATAATGACATCTTAACTCAGAAAAAAAAAGAGTGAAATTTTGAAGCACGTGTATTCGGTTCTGCACGCAATGCTTACACTTGAGCGGAAGTTGATTGACTGAGAATTTTGCCTGCCAATCAATCAGTGCAAGTTAAATAGGAGATAAGTAATGATCACAACGCTGACCATGCGTGCTGCCATGCGTGCTGGCGGCTGTATGGCAAGGTCACTATGTACAGCGCTCTGTCAGTTTGAAACAAAAGCTTTGAACGACAACAGCTGCCGCGAAAATGAGAAAGACAAAGTTTGCATGCAGAGCGGTGCATGCACGCGTACACAAACGAAGACGAAAAGGTGCTTTTCTTTTTTATTAACTCAGTACAGGTGAATAGCCACCCGATTCTTGGCCGATCCCCCAATGTGGGTATGTGTCATCTTTTGTTAGGCCAACAACTACGCAGTTTACGAAGAAAAAAAAAACGGACTGGCGCTGTGTAACATACGCTGCTCCCGTCACACGGCACTCGTTGTTCAGTTCTTATATGAGTACATACATAATTGAAACATCTTGGGCGCTCGCGAGGTAAATACGCGACGACGGCGAAAAGTTTGCACGTTGCTGAACCAACACACTGCTGCCGCACACGTGGGGCTGCCGTCGCGCCATAAAAACAGCGCTAGGTGAGCAATGCAATGAGAGTAAAGATAGCACTTACCGGTATTTTTTGTTGAGATTATCCATTTTCTGCTTCACCTGCTTTGCAGTGTAGGGGCCTTCGCCCGGCGCTAGCCCGGCGTTCAGCTCCGCCGCCATGGCAGCGTATATACGCGCATTGCGCGTATTTCCCCGCAGAGCGGGTAGCTGGTCCTCCCAGATGCGAATCAAAGCCGCTGTTGTTGCATCAGGCCAGTTGACACGCCTCTGGGAGGACGATTCCTGCGACACTGCTGATGCTGCCTCCATGCCTTCCACGGACGCCGCCATTTTGTCGGTTAAGCGCAAACGGAGGTTAGCCAGCTCGGTTTACGGTAACTACGGTTAGTGGCGTAACTACAGTTTGGCTTTCCGTGTGAGCGCGGCTAACTATAGTTAAGGGTAACCGTAGTTTACTTAACCATGGTTAAGGGTGCCCGTGTAAATGCGGTATAAGGTGCGTACGTTGCTGTTCGTCCGGGCCGGCTTCTGCCGTTCGGACCAGTTCATACTCGAGCTCGCCAGCGTGGGTCCTCGATCCGCTGCGGCTCGAGCCTGTCCAGGGGTCCAACGACCTCTGACAGGCGCACCTTGCGTTGACTGCCCACTCTCTCGCAAACTGCCCAACGGCCGACACGAGAGAGATCACAGCACTGCCGCGGGTACAATCTCCGGCAGCGGCGTGCTAGCGGCGCGCATTTCTCTTGTTGCCCCGAGCGCGCACCGGAGCCTTGCTCTGAGCGCGCCCCGGGACGGGGTGACTGTTGAGTGTGTGTGTGTACCGCTGTAGGACGGCGTCAATAAACGTCTCCTTTGTGAACTTGGAGGCCTGTTTCTTGCGGCGAGCCGCTCTCCTCTCTGCAGAGGTTGAACGCCGCCGCAGCGGTGCCCCAGGGTGCGCGTGGTGACGGCTGATCGGGGCCCTTGGCTCGCGCGAAGCTCGAGCCCGCGGTGGGTAGTGGCCTGTGCCTACTGAGAAACCCACAAGGTCCTGCCATCACCGATAAGAATTAAGCATGGAATCCCGGCTGAAACGTCTACGCGAAGCGGGCTTCCCGGATGCCCTCATTTCAGGGATCGGCTTCAAGCTCTTGAAAGATCTCCGCCATTCTATCCTCCCGCAGAAGCCAGGAAAGAGAGAAGATGGCTGTTATGCCGTGTCCGCGGGGGATCAGCCACGCGTTGAAGATATATTAGGGCATGCTGGAGTGAATATGATCCTAACTGCACCCAGAAAGCTGAACTTGCTTTGCACAATGGTGAACGAAGAAGCCCCAAAGCCAGCGAGGTGCAATAAGAAGCATGACAAAATGTTTACCACCTGTGACACTGAGTTTATCTATGAGATACTGCTGCCATGCGGAGCGTCTTATGTGGGTCAAAGCCGACGCTGCATAAAGGACCGCTTACGAGAGCACGCCAATAACAGCACGGCATACGGCAGCACGCTGGAAAAACACGTTTCTGCCTGTCAATACACTCCTAACCTTGGACGCAGCCAGATTTTGAGGCGGTATAGTCATCGGCACAAGCACGAGCTTTATGAAGCATTCATCATAGACAGGAAAGGTGCGTCATGGGTTAGCACACCATCGATGACATTGTCAAGAAAAGAGATTGCGTATGTTGAATAACCATGACGACATGATGTGACAGAAAGAACTCTTCCTCGCCTTCTTTTGTTTGTTGTTTTGTTTTCCGGTATTTATTGCGAGCAATGGAATAAAAGCTGCAGTTCAAAGTCGGTGCTGCGTGTGTGCGTGTTTTCTTTCTCTGTCCCGTGTAAGCCTCGTGTTTTTTGGTGATATCATGTACTAACTGGCCCGGCAACAATCATAAATGCCTTTTGAGGCGTTTTGCTGCGTCGAATTACCGATATGTGCCGCCATTTTTTGATCGTAGTTCAACGCAAGAAAGCCAACTCGATGAGTATTGAAAATGTTCTTTGAAAGCGGTTGTCACATATACGTCCTGACAGGTGGACGCAACTGTCGTGATTTCCTGACGGACTCAAAAATCGGCGCTTATCCGCCAAATGGTCCACTGAAAGTACACAAGCAGGTGGAATCATATCTTCATGCTGCAAAACCACAGGGACAACGCATTTTCTCCGAGATAGTGAGGAAGCGTCATGTATTCATAAAATAGGGAAAGACCCCAAGAAGCACAAGTAATTGGCCTAACATTGGAGCCGTATTGGCAAAGGCCGGCCCTACAAAGGGCCAGGATGGGACCATCCTGTTGCAATATTGGGCCGATGGCCTGTGCTGCTTGGGACGCAAACCGGTCAAAGCAAGCATAATGAATGAGCCGAGGAAAGACCGGGCGCATGAGCCGTTGGCGTGGAGAACTTCGCAGGATATAGTTTCCTCACCCAGCGTTGGTACGGTGGGCTACGGTTCCGCACCAGGTGTCACTCTTGCTGCCTTTGGTGGACGTCCAAGACTTGAAGCTTCCGATAGCACTGAAATCCCTTCGAAGCACACGTCTTCCTTATCAGCCTCCCGTGCTCTCTTGTGGCATGGCGCGTGGTCTGCAGAGAGAGTAGCCAGAAAAATGAAGGAAAAGTCGAAGAGCATCGTTCTTCTACGCTGCCACTACGATATACCAGTAGTGAGTTGTTTTTTTTTTTGCTTCCTCTGCGACGTTATCGTTTTGTTATACCGCGCGTGCACCGTTGATTGCGCTTCCACAACCGCGTGTCACTGCTGCTCATTCTTCGTGCCGTAAACCACGCCAGAATTGCGCCCCGTCCGATAGCGCAGCGCTCAGAGATTTGCCGGTTTAGCGCGGCCCCTGCCGAAGCCCTCCGCATCGCTGATGTATAATTCAGAAGTGAAGAGAGCCGCTTCTTCCAGCATCGCTCAGGCGACTCAGAGCCGCCTTCTCCTCCGCCGCGGGGGAGCAGAGACAGTTGCGGGCGCGCACCGCATTTTATACTCCGGTCGATGCGACGCCGCGAAGGGCTCTTCCTATATTCGTCCGCCCTTCATATTCTTCAACCTTTACTTTCTGTCTGCGTTTGATATTTCTCCCTCGTCTCATCTCTTTTCTGGGCGACTCGCAAAACTCTTTTCAGCCAAAGTAAACAAAAAGGGCCCCTTCTCCGGGACCTTTTACGAACCCTCTCCTTTTGCTTCTGTTTCCTGTGCGCATTTCCCTGCAGGCCAACCGGGCTGACGTCGGACGACTGCTGTGCTCAAGAGGGAGATGTACGGGAGAACTCTGAGGCGAGCTCCAAGTCAGCTAAAATTTTCTGCCAAGCCGGCGGTTTTTTCGCAAGGAGCTACTGGGCTCAGGTTTGTTCCAAGGGTGGCGAAAAGGTTTGTTTGCTGAGTGAAGTGAGTTTTGAGTCTTTAAATGTCGCTGGCTTGATGTCAGCGACACAAAATATTGATTGAAGGTGATTTCAAAGTATGGCGCGTCTGCCTGATCGTGGTACATATAAAGGTATACGTATAAAGGTATGTATAATCGAGTATATATAAAGAAGGGCAGCAAAAATGCAGACAGGTTAGATTTCGCAAGGTTTAAATGCTTATGCGATCCTTGTCCTCACAGAGAGGATCTAAATTCGTCCCATCGCCACAGATGTCCTTTCACTTTGACGAAATATAGGTGTATCCAGTGCTTCCTTTTTTCACGCACAGAATAATTTTGTCGTGCCTGCAGCATGCACTGATCTTCTTCCCTGAATTAATAGTCGTAACTTTAACAGATCTTTAGAAAGAAACAGAGTGGCTAGCCGCAACAATACTCCTTCGGTCTGAGTTCGAACCCGAGCATAACGGCGGTAATAAAAAGGAAATATGACCGAGAATGGGTTACCTCCTATGGGAGCACGAGAACGCAGTGTAATACCCCTGTCACACGGCCAGTTTCAATCACCCTCGAGTCGAGGGTCTTCGAGATTATCAATTGCCACCGAACTCGCCGCTGCTACACGGCAAATCTCAATGGCCATTGAAATGGTTCTCGTGTCTTACGCCACAGATGAGGGGCGCCACAATCGCTACTTTGGATTTTGCAAAAATAGCAAAAGTAGTTGATAAATGTATACTAAATGCTGAAATACAGACATACGCGAAATTCGTTAAAAACCCTTTTAATTGCACGTACGCGACGTACATATGCATACACTGCTGTAGCCACTTTAATACAAGACGAGCCAAAACCAAGCCAGTCCAACTGCGTCGGAGCGCTGCTTCGTCAGGCTTTAGACCGGGGAAATCGCCATGATATCTGAAAAACAAGAGCTATTTTTCTCTTGAAACTTTATGCGGGAGTAAGAATGGGCAAATCGAAGGCGAATACAACATGTTGTCAACGTTAAGTACGCAAGCAACGCAAAGACTGCAACGCAAAATGAATGCGCTTAAAACCAGTCTAATATAATTTTAAAATAATTTTACAGGCTGCTTACATTAAATTTTATGCGAATAATGTTTGTTCATGTTTTTTCACCGTGAATGTGTCGTGTACGAAAGTGCGCTTGGCGCCGCTCGGAGCAACGCTAGCAACCTTGGGCAGCGCTCGAAGGCCCTCGAAATCTCGATGGAGTTCCGTGCTGCTCCGTTGACTCGATAGGCTATTGACTCGATCGCCATTGAAACTGCCCGTGTGGCAGCGCTCGATCGCCTTTGAGTCGATAGACTATCGGTTCGAGGGCCCTCGAAATGCCCGTGTGACAGGGGTATAAGGTTGGGTGCCTGTTACCCAGCGATCTCTGGTTTGTGATCGGCGTAGCATGAATTCAGCCCATGATGGTCACGGATAGGGTTCTTGAGCGTGAAGGCGACTAGAGTGTTAAAACAGCTAGTTTCCCCAGTCATCACGTCCGGAATGGGTGATCATCGGAATGTCATCTAGTGTCATGAAAAAGCTCAGACAGCCACGAGCAGATCGGTAAGTGCCCCTTATCTTCCTCCTGCCCGCTTGAAAAATAAATAAAAATGTTAAAAGAATTGCTGGGCTACAAGAAGCGACCAGTATATGCTTATGGTTGTTTTCTAGCAAGGGTAGGAAAGCTGTGCATAAGTTTGCGAGTGACCCTGAAAGTTTTTAGGTGCTATAACGCGATGTTTGCGTGCAAGCGCGCAGTTTCGTTGCAGAACCCGCTTAGCAGTATACGAATAAAACACACTGTATCATGGGTGAATCGGGCCGCGCCGTTGCTTTTATTCCGACCGACGGCCCCGCTGTGGTTCTACCACCGATGGAAGTTGTCGCCATTTTAGAATCAGAAAAAAGAAGCTGTATAGGATATTTTCCGCAAGCCTGGGGAAACTTTCTCGTGAATGTCGTAAAATGCATTTGAATGATGGCTCTCATTCGAGAGTCGATTCGAACGATGTAGCAAATATTCGAGCCTTGCCTCTGCGTCTTATACAGAACAATCCACAGAAAATTACACGGAACCGTTCAACGTAGGTGCAAATATTTTCCACAATTTTGGTTCCTACGAACCAGGTCTGGGTAGGACAGGCTCATTGATGCTAACCTGCAGTCGCCTGCGAATTTAGCTAATGACCTTAAGGCCAGCTCTTTGAAGCCTGCAAGCTGTCTGTAAGGCTTTAAGGCTTCAAGACACGAATAATTTTCCTGGTACTGTTGTTCAATGAGATGCGCAGACCGCTCACTGCCCATTTTTGGAGATGCGTTGAGTACTTTCACAGACAGGCAAAACAAGCATGGATGGCTGCTAGTCAAAAACTCGCGAGCGGAAATCGCGTTTCCCCTCAGGCCCAGAGAAGTGAAGCATATCGAATATGGTTTGCACAATAGATTCTGTTGTCGCACCATTTTGAACACCACACTGTGGCTGACTAAAAGGAAACAGCAGCCACGGCCTTATCGTGCGAACTATAGCAGCATATTTCGGAACAAGAAAAAATAGTGGCAAGCCGCCCGTCAATGACATGGACTGTACAAGACGTGCTAAAAGTAACACTGTAGCTGTGCAAGGCAGACGTAGCATTTTGAATGACGATAAATGGAGAGCAGACTTCCAGAGATGCAACAATAAAAAGGGGTAATCGCCATCCGGAAGCTTAAAAGGCTTGAGCGAACAAGGTTGCCTCAATTTTGAAGTTTGGGGCTCTACTGCGGTTAATCATGCGCATGTAAATTGCGGTTAACGTTTATGTAGGCCCAGAAGGCCTTCAAAGAAGTAGACTACAGATCTCAAGTCTGCATCAACGGAAACCGTGTGATCAGGCGCGGGGATTCTGGAACTATAAGACGGTCCTAGAATATCCCACAAGAAGGAGTACCTTTACGAGGTCTCGTTGTTTTGCACAGTGACAATGTTAACTAACGACTTCGACCTCGTAGCACGCGCCCGTCAAGCTTTCGCTCGTGTCATTCGCACAATAAGTGTGGTACTCTCCTCACTGTCAATGGCTCGGATTGCGTAGTCCGTTAAAATTTTCTGTCAAATTTTCAAAATTTCAAATTGCTCATTTTTATGATCAGTATTTCCTTATCTAGGCTTGGCTTAGGCGCTGCACACTTGCAATTTTGTGCTGTCCGCCGCTGCCAATAACCCTTTAAGTCGCTACGATCACCTCCTCTCCGAGCACCTACACAGGTAACCGGGCGCACACACTTGTCAGGATTTCATGACGCTCCTTACCTATAGTCAATGACATTGTCTTCCTTGACTTGCTGCTGGTTTTCATCGGGCGAGATGTGTTTTGAGGTCTGTTCGCATAAAATATCATACCGAGAACACATGCTGGTGTTAAATGGCTCAGAGAGTAGCTATATAACCCGCGATTTGACTTCAACATCTGGATTCAGATGGCGCAAATATTATTAAGCAGAGCCGCTCTTTTACGCCGTTCATCGGAAATATCCTCACAGTTCAGTGCAGCGCGGCGAAAAAAAGGCGGCATAGGTGAGAAATATACCAAGAAAAAAGAGCAGCAAAGGGAGCGAGAGGTTACCATGTGAGTAGGGACGACGGGAAGAAATGCCACATTCGGCTGCCGGAAGGAAATGAGCGGATTAGTGTCAGGGAAAAGAGGAGTGAAAGGGACGAGGGAATTTGGAAAATGACAGGGTAGCCCTACTATGCGGACGGCGTAAGCGGATCGCCAGGATTGGAGCTTAGAGTTTTTTCATACGCCATTTCTTGTTTGGCGTCCATTCCACGAAGAAGATAATGCGCGGCTTTGAGAAACGATGAACCTACTTCTGCAGATGAAAGGCCAGATTGACAAAGGTAAGGACGTCCGTTGAACCATTTCCTGATTATTTTTCCGGAGGAAAGACGCCGAAGAGAAGAACACTCTGCGCAGAGGAGAGGCGCAGGCACCGCGTATTTCTACTTTTTCTCCAGTGTACGGCCTCCTTCAGGCGTGTACGCGGCAACCGACCGTTATCCCGAAGGCCGCAGCTTCGGCAGCGCGAAAGTTGCGACATGGAAGAAGCTTAAGAGAAACCTAAAGACGAAATGCGGGTGCGCGGGTGAAATAAACAAACGCTCCCTTCAACGGCTCTCGCTTGGCAACGCATCCGCTGGAATCTGAGTTCGAAGCCAAGGCATAATAAAAGAAACCAAGTCATGATAAGAAAAAGAAAGTATACGTCTGTTTGAAAGGATTCGGACCGCGAGGAATGACAGAAGGACGAAAAAAAGGGCTTTAGAATTGGAAGGGAAATAAGCTCAGTATTTTGGGGACGCTGAAAGACAGGTAACCACTTGAAATACCCGTCAGAGGTTTGAAAGAATCAGGAGGGGGACTGCTTGACCCAAAACATAGAAAAAAAAATATTTAGAGCTGAAGATAAGCAAAGGCCTGCCATATATAAAGGGCAAGGAACGAATAAGAGTTCGATCAAGTTGGGTTGCCCAGGTTTCTCAGGAGAAAGCGAAAGCATGTGAGAGAGGGTGCGGTGAGGGCGCTCCGTCAATGTCTCAACATGCACGCACCAGAGAACTGGAAAGCCTGCGCAGGAAACCGAAGAGAGGAATCTCATTTATCTCCGGCGCATGTGGTGACTTCAATCTACAAAAGTGAATCACGAGCTTGGAGAAAACAAAGAGGGCACTCCGAGAAGATTAAAAAGAAAAACGGATGATGGGATGAGGGCACGGAGGAGAACAAGGAAAACGAACAAGGGGGAGAAATTCAGGAATGGTGCAGGCTTTCAAACAACTTTCGAAATTGGAACGTGGAAAGAAAACAAAAGAAAAGCATATAATACATCTAGTCGTGTGGCAACTGTGGAATCTTACGGTTCTTGCTTGATCATGTTCATTTGCCGTGACGAGTTTAAAGAAAACGAATATGTACCGGGAACTCAACGTTGAAGCATAGATTCGATATCAATCGTGAAAGGAAAGTGCTTATGCATCTTCTCTATTTAGCAACGGTGGGATTATCACATAGGCTGTGCAAATGAATAATGCTTTCTTTCCGTACAAACCTTGCGAATAATACCTAAATATTGCATAATTTCAAAGCAACAAAGTATATATGCCATTGCTTTCATCAATTTTTTTTCCGTCATGCACACAGGGTGCTTCTAAACCAATCACGAACTTGATGTTTGACACATAAGGTAATGAGACGAATCGTTGTGCTGCTGAACTTCAGTCGAAACACATACTGCCCAATAGCGCAAACTAGCACGTTTCTTGAAAAATGACAGAAACCACACAACGGCACGACCTTACGATTTGTGTGCTATTATTCAGTACGAGGAGCAGCTACTAACATTGTGTTCAGCTAAACATATCAGCCCGCTCCTCTTTTGTCTACATTACATGAAAAGCCTAAAGACAAAAAAAGGAACCTGCCTTGAGCAGCAATGTATGAACACACGTAATGATGAATTAGTTGCTTTACGTTTCTAGAGATGGTACAAGTATGCTGTGTACTAGCAGCTACAGCAACCGCTTCGACATGTCCCAGGTACTACACGCACTGATCCACATACAGGTACGTACCTTCGTATGCCACCAACCATGTAAGTAGTCTTTCTAAAAAGTATACAGCCCAAGGGGTCAGCTTCTGAGCTCCAGAGCGAAGCTCCAATTTCATACTCAGGGTCTTTAATCTCACGAATGCGGGAGGAACTGAAGTACCCTTCCATGACTAGGACTGTCAAATGTGCTTAAGCGTAATACTTGTTGGTGGGCTAGTTGGTGTACGTTGGTGCTTAATTGGCCCGCTACGTGGCTTGGGAGCAAACCTCTTGGGCTGTGAATTTTTAAGAAATCCTGTACGCACAACCATATAAGTTGATGATGTGCATACAAAATATGTGCATTAAACATATAACGTCACGAGCGTGCCGATAAGTGCAGTTCCCTCAGTAGTGCTTCATGCAAAATACCAAGCAATAATAGCATTGCATAGAGAAAAAGCTCTAGAACTTGCGCGGGGAAACAAATCAGAACTATTGTCAAACCAACATCCAGCATTGATTGTTTTGGTTTGGTTTGGTTTGCTTTGGTTTATGGGGGTTTAATCTCCCAAAACGACTCAAGATATGAGAGACACCGTAGTGGAGGGCTCCGGAAATTTTGACCACCTGGGGTTCTCTAACGTTCACTGACATCGCACAGTACACGGGAATCTAGAATTTCGCTTTCATCGAAATTCGGCCGCCGCAGCCAGCATCGAACCCTCGTCTTTCGGGTCATCGGCCGAATGTTTTGGGTCAGCGTAGAATGCCATTTACGTTCGAAAGTAATGAAAGACCCACGATTCAGGAAACCGATGTTTTTGTCCGCTCCGGGATGTTTTAGGATCATCTTTTTTACAAGGACATTTGAAAATTTTATTTCTAGCATGTTTACGGTGTCTGCTGTTTGGTTTTGTCCACTGCTGCCGGTGACCATGCATATTGGGGTATGATCTCCTCCATCAGCCGCATGAAGAGCAGTTGGTTTCTCTATTTCGTCTGTTGTACTTTGAAAACCAATGACGGTTTCCTCGGTTTTAAGCGGTGCAGGTGCAAGAGTATAAGGACAGAAGAATGCCACAGATTCAGGGTAATTGCTTAGACACTCGCGTACTGAGATGTTTGTGCACGTTAAACAATCTGAGGAAACGATTGTTTACCCTTTCTTGGTCTTCCTCTCCGTTCTCAGTGGTGCTGCCTCTAATGTCAGGGCTCATAACAGCTAGCAAGCGGCGCCTGCTCTCTTATCAAAGTGCGTACCGATCAACAGTGAACACCGATCAACAGGAATAAATAGTGAACGATAAAAATCGTTGCAAAATGGCCGAAATTTATCCGAAGCACTCCACTACGGCGTGCCACCCAGCTACTTCAGCAAAGTAGTTGGCAGGGCACGCTGGCAAAGGATCCCGTTGTAAAAACTGACAACATTTACGCTCTGCAGCGTAATGCCTTTGTGCAGAGTAATAGCATCATCCCACACGAAGCCCCCCCCCCCCCCCCCCCCCCTGCTCTTCTACTTCTCTCCTCCTCCTTCATCAGACTCCTTCTCTGTGCATACTTCGGAGGATGGTGCCATTAAAAACTGCAGATGTAAAATAGGGCGACTCGCACAGATAAAAAAAAAAAACAGCCACACACTACAACAACAGCGCTGACCTTCGATTGTGTACTGAACAGAAAGCGAAAGCCCGTACGTATATAGTAGGGCGTAAAACAACGCTCACTGCACGTTCCGCGGTGACTTTGGTGTACAAGCAACTCTGTCACCTACCCGGAAGTGGCTCCTAAGTAAACAAAGTAAACGGTGCTGTAT
The DNA here is from genome assembly GCF_052857255.1 of Amblyomma americanum. Classification (NCBI taxonomy): domain Eukaryota; kingdom Metazoa; phylum Arthropoda; class Arachnida; order Ixodida; family Ixodidae; genus Amblyomma; species Amblyomma americanum. Next base: position 131,695,619 of record NC_135502.1, read on the forward strand.
GAGGATTCAATAATGTTTTCTGTATGGTTTATGCGGATACGATAAGGAACATTTCGAAAATTTGAGTGCCATAGGTAAAACAGATGCGGACACGTGGGAATACATGTGGGCGGCGTACCACGTCGTGCACCATGCGCAGCCCCCCATCCAAGTTCTGTTTCTATGCATCGTCAGGTGGCGCCCGCATGCAGTGCGGCACGGTTCGGAACTTGATCGTGGTACAGTTAACTACTTTTGTCCCCGACAGTACAGGACGATGGGAAGCAAACGGAAAGTAGAGGGAAACCATGTAAAAAGGCACGGGAGATGATGACGGCGCTTTGACAGTAACTTTTAGCAACGGTGGGCAAGTACAGCAAAGAAGCGCCTTCGTTCGTGAAAGCACAGTGCGCTTTCTATAGCGACTCTTCTGTCTGTGTTAGCCAGGGCATTCAAAGTAAATTCAAAGAACCCAGTGCAACGTTTAAAAGGGTGCGACGCATTTTGAAAGAAGCCGTAGGAAGTAAATGGCAGTGATATTCAATGGAAGCCCGCCTCCGAGAATTTGAAAACTGAGGCTCGTGGCGCACGTCCGGCGTTGGAGGCGTCGCCGAAGGGAAGACGATGGCGACAGCTTGTTAAAGACGTGTCCCACGCACATCGTAAACGACGCAGATTACGAGCAGGCAAGCATTTCTTCACAAGGAGGATTCCAGTAACTGAGGTCTCTTCTTGTACCAGGGAAAAAGAAAGCTACGTGGCGTAAAAAAATATTGCTCTTCATGATTTGACAGAGATGTGAGGGCAGCGTGAACTGCTCAAGCATTAGTTCGCTGAAGTAAGGAATGTAATCAGAAGCACAAATGAACGGGAGTCCTCCACTTGAGAAGAAATGGCTCCAAATACATGAAATATATTAGCTATCTTCATTTACAGGGAACAGGAAGGCGTTCATTTAAAGTAAAACACAGCGCTAAATGTTTGATGTTGATATTCCTGTTGACTTTTCACTCGCTTGAATAACATGTGACGGCAGGGGAATAGTTTGTGGGGAGTTTTGAATTTTTTGACTCCATACATTACGCGAATATATTTGTTTCGTTAGGATATCTCTTCGTTTACGCGAAGGTATGAACTATTTAAATTAGATGCTCTAAAGTAAGTAGGATTGTGCGGATGTGTGCAAATTTCGAATACGGTTTAAATTTTACAGATTGAACATTATTCGCATTGCATTTAAAAGCTCAGCCTCATACTATTTGATGTATTTGAAAAAGACGGAACGCAGAAATTCGGGACAAATCCAATATCTGGATGTGCTTTCCAAAGCATTTTTTTATAATCGTGGGAAAGACTAGGCGAGCTTTATGCAATGCGTGAAAGCATCATGGCAGCACCGTACGCCCTTCTTGTAGGAGTGAAATTTTACGAGAAATCGCATTCGTTCCATGGCACAAGACGAAAGCGTGGGATACCTTATGGCTACTTTATTTTGGGGCAAGTAAGGATTCCTTACCACTGTAAACACAATTGGGTTGCACCAGCCACGCGGCTGCGTTGCTTTTGCGTTCGGCTCCTGATTCCAATGTCCCGGGTTCAATCCGTGCGAGGGAGTCGTATTTCGAAGGAGGCGAAATGCAAAAATGTCGGTGTGCTGTGATATGGCAGCCGGGGTTAAAAGTGCCCTGATGACAACTCCATCCAACAGTAATTTTAAGTAAAACTGAATTATGTGATTCTATATTGGCGCCTTGATGCGTTTCCTGCAATAAAAGACGTTTTAGTGCTTGTAAAATGTGATTTAAAAACTTTCCGGTTACGAGATTCAAACTCGCGACGCCTACATCGAAAAGGACCCAAGGAGACGCATTCTACATAAGCTGTCCATTTCCTGTTGTCCATTACGCGTCCATTCTGTCCTCTCTCAGCGGTCCCTCAGATATACCCGCAGCTTTCAAGCTTCGGTGGGAAGCAACCCGGCCTTTGGGTGGTTGGTGACCGGACCTCACTCATCATTGGCTGGCATTGGCTGTGACATGCAGCTATAACTGCGAGGTACTTTCCTAGTCGCTTCGCACAGAAGCTTGAAAGCTGCGTGTATATGTGAGGGACCAATAACAGATAGACGCGAAATGGACAATTGAAAATGGGCAGCTTGTAGAACTCCACCCAGGATCGCCGTTTTGAGGAGAATGGAACGACCCAGGAAGTTCTAACGCTTAGAGCACAGTAGAACACAAGAGAGTTGCAGACGTTGATTCTTGCACTGCTTGCCGCGGCCCCGAAGGGTAATTATGCTAGTTTGGAGCCTCAGGTAAAGTGATAATTTTTCCAAAAATGAAATGTCAGCCCTCAAAGCGGATCCGTCAAAGAAGTGGCCGCTCGAACGTTGTCGCCCATCGCTCTGCCTTCCTTTTCTCCCGAGGAAGTTTGTAGAAACGTATGCCACTCCCCTTCTTCCGCCTGTCGGCGCAACTAACAAAAGCTCAGTTCGCCTGAATATAGCGAATTCTCTACCGAGCTCTCGCCCACAGCAGAGACGTTTCATTGTGTTCCATCGCTAATAAACCCCAAGATATAATACGGGCTACAAAGTTAACCATTAACATGTTCAAAAAGACTGAAACGCGCCACTCTAATGCTGACGGTCCCGCCTTTGGCATACACAGTGGAAGTCGCTGCTGACAACAGCGCTGCCGCATCTCCGTGACGTCACGCTATGACACTTCTCTATGGTACTTAGGTATAGTGAGAGTCATTGGTGATGGATTGAAAGTGCAGATATGCAGTCGGTATGCCTTTATGCAATGTAAGCAGTCGTGGTGGTTTGCAATCATTATCATTAGGCAAGCCACGCCCACTGTACCATGAGCCCCTCCTCCATTTGTTCCCAGTTTTCCTATCCTGTACTGATTCCATTTGGCCAAATCACTCGCTGCCGCCCTTTCCTTCGTGCGCCTTCCCTTCAGTAAACTTCGTGACCTTAAGAGACCATCGGTTAGCTTTTCGCCACGTAAGATTTAGTTCCATGCCAACTTCCTCTCTTGATCTCACTAGGTTATCAAGAAATAAAGTTTCTTTTGTAACCCACTCTGCCCTCTCGCTGTCGCTAGACGCACCCAGAAGATTTTAAACATTTTATAAATATTTTTGTATAGGTCGCCGCGGCTTCAACAAATTTTATGACACTTTTTCTTGATAATCCAGGTTTCTGCGAGTACCGCCAACACACATCTATAATATAGTTTCCATTTGAGAGGCCTTGGGAAACTGTTCTTCATGACCTGAGTGCCCGCCAACGTCACTATGCCTGACTCTTATCCTCCTAGGTAATTCATTCTCATGTATCAAATACTGGATCATTACTTGGCGTAGATACGTAAGTGTACGTTTTCTCTGGCCATTTACAATGCATGGCTGTCTATCTTCTACAGTTGTTGCGAGACCCATTTATTGTGAGACCGTTGGTTGTGAGACCCAGGTTGCTATTCTCGAGCAACCACTGGTTACCAACCATAAATTTAGCTGCCACCTGCCACGGTGGACAGGCTGTTATGACGTAACAAGTATCGTCACGCGTGATGGGAATCCCCATGACCACTTGCACAGACCCCTATAATGCTCACGCATTAAAGATAATAAAAAAACAACCATCACCGATGCTTCGCATTTCAGCGGTAGTTGCATGATTGACCTCACTTCGTTCATGAAATAATACGTTAAGTAAAGTGACTTTAAAGAGACATTAAATGGAAAGTAAACGGGAATGAGAAGCCGCACTGAACGGAGGGATTTCCCGTCAGGCGTGCTACCAGCGTTTCATCAGCACGAAAATGGGATTTAGTTGGAGCCAGAATCACAAAATTTTCTGATTTTTTTCAAGCTCTGACTCCCACGTAAGCCCTTCTGGTGGTATTGACTGTAAGGCGTTATGCCTTCAGCGAATCGGACAAAACGGCGGATATATCGACCAGAATATCTATTGTTTATCTCTCGGGAATGAGAAGAAATGAACGAAAATAATGCCACTTCTCACATCGATCACGCGGGTCTTCGTTACGTTGTTTATGAACAAGGTGGTGCCCTTATACCGTTTGTAACGAAACCCAGCTTATCACTCGTCATGCTCTGATGGTGGCGTTACCTTTCGGAGAGCGAGTGATATTAGACACCTTTAGCATAACGTGTACCTAGTTACCGTTACCGTTATCACTACCGGAGCACCGGGAGTCCACCCGCCGCCAGTGTGCACGCGCTAATTAGTCCCGATGCAGCAGGCGTGAGCTGCCGGGTACCTAGGGCCCGCTGACGCCCTCAAGGCGACCTGCGCATGCGCACTGACGGCGCGCGGGCTCCTGGTATTCTGGTAACGGCAGCACGGTATGCGGTAGGCTAGAGGTATCTACTGAGCTTCTGAAGATGCTGCGCACGAAAGCTTCACGCTGGCCGACTGGGCGCTATGCGAAGCGAGCGAAGCTTCGTATTCTCGTCTGCGTCATTCTAAGGCCACTGCGTGACAGAGGCCTCCCCTGTGCCCTTGAAACAGCCCTGTCATGTGCCATTCGCGGCCGTCCTATCCCCGCAAACTTCCTAATCTCTTCCGCCGACTCCATCCTCGCATCGCAAGAGAACGCATGGCGATGCTTTGTTATTTTGGTCCTACCTTTTGTCAATCTAGGGTTGCACGTGAAAGCGAAGAGCGAATCGTTGCCGGCGAAGATATTACTTGACCGCGCTAAGGTCCCGCAATTGTCCAAGAACGCCGCTACATTCATTTATTTTTTTTTTATTTCAAGTTCCGTTATGGATCACGCAGGGGGAGTGAGCGGTCGCGAAGTGATACGTAAGAACAATGCTGAACAGCTGGATAATGAACGCGCGTAGATTAAAATATTGCAACATCATTATACAGGACTACGGGGCAAATGAAATACGCAATACACATTGCTATAAAAATATGGCGAAAGCCGTTAATGGAAGGCCCCTCCGAGTCGTCGTGCAACTGAAGCCCGTCGTTGTTCTTTCTTGGGATGGCTTTTCTTGCCCTGGCTTCGCGCCCAAGTAGATGGGCGCCAAGTGAAGACAAGCGAATTCAAGAGCGAAGACCAGCCGAGAGTGAGAAGACAGAAAGAATGGACGAAGAGGGAGAAAAAGTAGAGTCGTCGTCATGGAGAGAGAGGTGGAAAGAAGAAAAAAAGAGTGGCTAAACAATGATATTAGTTGGCTAAAAGATGAAAACTCGAGCACAATGTCTTGACTAAGCCGTAGCATAGCTTAGGTAATCTTAGTAAATTTTTGGCTACTCCAAGCGCTGTTAAACATTTTCCTTTGTCCACAGATACGGAAATCTGCACGAATTGGACAGTACTTATATCGCTTCAACAGTGCCAGATAAACAAGGCTGCAAGTTTCAGCTTCAAAGGGTAGTACAGTCGCCCACACACCTGCATGGAGCGCTTGAGCGGCCCACCGGTTGGTACACTTGTGTCATTTACGAATGACCTAGGGCTTGAAACCTGACTCTGTCATGCGTACACATAACAATGGATCGTGTTCAGCTCCTTAGGTGTGCAAAAGACGTATTGAGCCCCCCAGGCAGCCAGTAATGAATGCAAAACAGAGCACCCCGTTCCAGCGCCCTAGACAGGTGTGTGGACGACTGCACTTGCATGATGCAACTGTCACACGCATTTCCTTCGAAGGGTAGCGTTAAGCTGCTGCTCACAATTTTGAAATGCCTGCCAAATCCACTCCGATTCGCCTTAATCACGGCGATATCTTCTCGATGATTCCGATCTGCGGTGTTTTCCTATTTTAGACAGGTACGAGGACTACCTTGGTTACCATGGTGAAACGTTGCTAACGTACAAGACTCCAGGATTTCACGGTTACCCTCATAAGCGGCGGCAGCTGCATGGATGTCCACTGTGGGGCAAATGCTTCATCCAATCATTTTCAATCACACTGTTCAGCGATCTTTTTCACTGAAGCTAATTCTCTCTCCGGTGACCCGATCCTTGAGAAAATAAGCACGCAAGGTCTCAGCAGAGCTTATTTACAGCTCCATTCTCGAAGCAAAACCCACTGAAGGAACCCGCTTGAGCCGTTGCGGTTGAGACAGCGCAAGAACTAGAAACCGCTCAAGATAGCAACATAAAAGAATTGATTGTAACGGAACGCCGCTTAATCGAACAAAGCAGCTGTTCATCGGCAGGATGATATAGTATGTCACGGAAAGAAACAATGCACGTGCATTTCATATCAAAAAGTAGTGCCCAGTTACTGGGGCTATCAAAAAGTTTTGCCCGTCTCTTCGTACAGTGACGAACGGAAACGAAATAGTAGCTTGAAAAAAAGAACACCGACGAGAAGCCGCCTGTTCACGTGATAGTTTTCCGAGTCATTTCGTTGCTCGTTCATCGTGGTTGGCTCCTGCCGGTGACGTCATTATTGACAACTGGAAAGCAATGGTGTTGCTGGGTCCGCATAACACCAGGAATGCTGCTTACGAAGAGCTAAGCGAAGAGTGAATAGTAAAAAAAAAAGACTTTTTTAGGGAAATAAACGATGAGCATGACGAGGATGTTTCTTCCCCAGTTGCTTATGAAATAAGGCGCACGCAAAGTGAGGGGGGAATTGTCAACCTTTATGCTAAAACAATTATTACGCTTTTAGCAACTGCATATAGGGAGCACGTTTATGATCGAAACTGAGAGGTGAAAACCACGTACCGCAATTCCTCGACGGGCGCGGAACTCGATGCCGTCCGGGTCGTCATTGAGTTCATTTGACAGAAAACCCACAGGAATGGTCTTTTTTTTCATATGCTAGAGGCATACCCTCCAAGGCCTGCAAGCTCCCTTTCGTCTCAAAAATTCCCTCAGAATCGTCTTAGAAGTCCGTTATGTTTATCGCGGCGCCACAACCAAAGGTCACGACGTACATATCCAGTGGCTGTCAGTACACTCCGGCATCAGAGGAAGCCTCTGTTCGGACGAATCCGCCTGATCTCCCCACAACGACGGATTTCATGTGACTGTCCCTGTATAGAGGCCTGATGCAGTGGGTAGGCTTCGCAGGCCTGCGCGGGAACTCGCACATGCCCAATAAAAGCTGGGCGAGTTTTGCAAACCGTCGCCTCAGTAAACTGGACCCTAGATTAATTCGTCTCCTGCCTTATACAGCGCGACTGGAAGCAAGATATGTCTCGGTCGGTGCTGCCGTTTTAAAACATTACCCATTCCGCACTGGTATGATCAACACCCCGGTTTTGACACTACGTGGCCGTGAGAATGCCCAGTGTTCAGCATCGAGAGACCTACGCTGTGCTGTTTTCCAGACCGTCTAGATTCTCGCCCTTCGACAGAGAGTAAGATACTCTTACTAACAGCAGCAATCAACGGCTATCAAGTCTTCAAAGACCTGTTTCGATAGCTCGTGGCCTTGTGTTTGTGCGAGAGATTGTGACGTGGCAGCAAGCATGACCTTACCCAATGGCCTTGCTTCTCATCACTTCCATCTTTCCCTTTCACATGCCTTCATTTTTCTTTCTTCGTTCAGGGTAGCCATACGGAACACCCTTCTGGTTAACTTCCCTGCATTCCCTCTTCCTCTGTCTTTCTCGTAGAGGCGTGGTCACATTCCTAGACTACTCAACTTGGCAGAATTCTTCTAACACCCGCGTAGACCCAGATCTTCACCCTTCTAAGTTTCAGATCGTGCTTGCGCATGCAAGGTGGTGGTGATCGGCGCGGAACTGCTCATAGCGGACGATGCCGTTGCGTAAGGGATTCCTTTAATTTCGATAGCCGAAAGTTGAATGGAAGTAGTGCATGAAACGGGGTATACGGAAAGCTGCGTCACGCCGGAAGCAGTTCTGCGACAATCGCCCCTGCCTTGCATGACGCAATGACGCCATTGAGTTCGGAATTTAGAGGCGAACATCTCGAAACACGCGTGCTAGGCCAATTCCGCCAAATTCGAGGGGGGGAGGGGGGATAGGAATGCGAATGCCTCTAAGTTTTTAACATAAATATGCAGTCCAAGTTAATGGAATCACTGTAAATAATTAATGCATTTTGAGAAATGAAAAGATTAAAAAAATTGAAAAGGGGGGGTTAAATGGTGTCAACATGCTCATAATAAAAAGTCAATGCTTGATGATGCTAAATAATAAAATTTAAAGCCTGTAATTGATCAAATAATTAGTTCAAAACAATTGAAACAAATCACAAATGATTTCAATGGTGTCAAACTGCTCAGAGTGGAAAGCCTAACCCACTACGCTATCGCGTCATAAACTTAAGGTTGAGCTTAAATTCTATTTGGGCTGGATGGTTCATTTCGATCCAGAAAGAAAAACAGTAGCGCCGAAAAAACACACAGACACAGTAGAAGAACGATATAGGACGAGCGCTATTTACTTCATCTGACTTAATTCCTTGAGAAGCGAGCAAATATACAGAAAAATCTAGGCATGCGCAGACCAAAATCTCACGTGCGATCAACAAAACCGTTCCAGATATACAACCTCAGCTTTAACAAGGCTCACAGGCTGACACACTCTTTTGCTCTTTTTTCTGATGTGGTACGCCTCTAAAACCTCTCGTGCCTTACTATCACCGCTCCTGCCCAGAATCTATATCTCATCAAGTCGTGGTTCACACTTTTTACATTGTTTGCAATTTTCCCCCGCCGAATGTTCAGCCGCTCGGTGACACACCTTGCACTCTGCGCAGTGTTTGGGTAGATGCGCTCCTCCTACTTCCTTGAGCGAGCGTGCATGCTCTGCTGCACGGTCATTGATGCACCTGCCCGCTTGGCCCACATAGGCCTTCCCGCAGGTCACTGGTATCTCATAGACCACACCATAGCGCTCGTCCTACGTCGTTCTTCTACTGTGTCTGCGTGTTTTTTCAGCGCTACTGTTTTTCCTTTCTGGATCGTGGAGCTTAAGTGGCCGCTCCAATTTTTTATTTGGTTTTGGTCATTTAGGAGGTTTACGAAGCAAGTATCCTCTCTCTGTGTTCACCTCGTCGCATAGGCTGCGTGCGAAAAAGGTCTCGTGTACTGCTCAGTGTTTCTTTTTTAATTTCAGAAATTTGATTTAGAGCACCCTCTTAAGTCTACGATTTTTGATATTCTGTAGCTGGCTAGAAAACGTCATGACTGCGCTTAGAAGGAAAAAAAACGAACAAGGGAACACTATAAACTAAACTCTCCTTTCCCAGTGGCGAAGCAAATAAGACGTCTATGTATCGAAGCCCCTTGTGCGAGACAAAGGAGCCGTCGAGCGAGCGCACAGCGGGGGCTCCCGGGGCTTGGCGGGGTTCTGGCAAGGAGGAACCTCCCGCGGCTTCGCCTTTTGCAGATTCGGGCCCGGCTCACTTACCGTATTAAATTTAATAAGAGACGCGCTGCCTCGCCGCCTCAAACTTGCCCCGACCGTTCCCGCTTCGGAGCGCACCCACGCGCTTATACGGAGACACGCACACACAAAAAGCGACTGACAGGCCCCTCGGAACAACCGCTTCGTTTCGCGCGTCTGACAAGAAACTAAAATGTCTCCGAACGTTCGCAAATTGCGTACAAAGAGTAGCAGTGGCTCGTAACTCGGCTCTGCGACAGTGCGTGCGCTCCGTCGCAAGATCGATCGCGTTTTGGAACGAGCGCTGCCACCGCCGCCGACAGAGCGCCCAAAGGAGCCGTCAAAGTGGATGATGACAAGGCGCGCGGAGGCGGCGAAAGGCGGGCAGCGGACGGTGCCGCATCGCTTCACGGCACTAATTAGCCGAGTTGGGGCGCGCCACACGACTCGCTTAGCGCACCCGGACGCGTAGTACACACGCGTAGAAGTGTGCTCACTCCGGTATACATGTCTGAGCATGCGCGGACAGTGTGCGCGCGAAGAAGCCATAAACCGGGCCTTTGACCCAAGACGTCCTCTTTCTTTATTATCTTAAGGTTCCCCTTTCTCGCACCTTCAATATAGCGCTGGAAGGTAGTACATGGCGCATCGGTGGGGCACGTGCACGCACAGTCAAGCGTTTAGTGAACGGAATATTCGCGAACGAAATTAATTCCATCATGGTTCTTGCACGCATCTTGGAGTATATATATGCGACTCGATTCTGAGCATGTGAATTACGCAGTGCACAATTAAATCTTAAGCGATGTTACATACATGCAACGAAACGAAATTACTAGACAAAATTCATGTCACATAAATTTTTTTGTGGCGAATTCACTGTCCTCCCAACACAATCATGCGATACTCTCTACACTGTCCTTGGGGTCTCTTTTTGGCTCATGATGAAGGGCTCGTGATTTCCCATTTTCTCTCGCAAGGAAGCATAGCCAATGACTGCATGCATGGCAGTACCAACGGTAGGCCAAAGGCGCTCAATCACGCTTGACACGGCATTCTTAGTAAACTACTGCCACGCGTAATGACAACGGCCGAAAGGGGCAAAGGAAAAGGCTGACAAGAGTTGTTTAGGGCTCTCTGAGCGGCGGTTAACTGCGCGGTTAACACGCCAAGAAAGCACTTGGCTGTGATACCTAGCAGGTTGTTTCGGGTTGCGACGTCGTAAATGGAGATGAATGCTTTCAGGACGTGAGTGCCCGCATTTTACCGCCATTCCCATTGAGTCAAGACGGGTGGGAAACATCACTGTGGGCACAAAGGACATCGCCAGACGCTTTGAACCCATCTGTTATGAGTCGTGCGCGGCGACCGGTTCCTTGCCCAGCAAGCTGGCAGACCGCCAGCGCGTAAAGACCTCAGACTTGCCATATAATGGCTCGCTTTTGAACCGCGCCGAGGTCACGGCGTCTGCTATCAAGTTTTGAGACAGCTTCGGAATGAACGCTTCGCGGCGTAGTCGATGCTGAGGTTAACGAAACCCGCAAACAAATTTCCGTTTTCTTGTAGTCACTTAACATACACAATGGGGAAAATATTCGGATACACGGCTTGAAAGAAAAATAACCGAGCGGTATTTTTTAACGGACGTACTCAAAATACACGCGACGAGACAGGCGCTATTACGTGCTTCGAAAAACAGTGGGGACTGTTTAATTTTCCTGAGAAGCAATGTTGCTGTACCCTCCCCAGAAATCTGCGTCTGCTGAAGCCTCCATCCCAAGCGAGGCGCTTCAATCCACGATCCACCTTCTCGTTCCAGAAGCGTCTCCTACCGGCCATATCCTCTCTGCACGCTCTCCCCAGCTACAGGGCTGCCCATCCACCCACAGGCACCCCTGCACTTTTGAAAAGTGTCATCCTCCATCTACCTGTCTAACTTTACCCTGCAGAAGTGCCACCCGCCCCAAACCACCTTCCGCCACGCTCCACAAGGTCTTCACCCACTAGAAGCGCACGCTGCATGGGAATGCAAAAACGAAGGCGAAATAGAATTCAAAGGCGCAGCGGGAAAGCAAGCTACCTCACAGAAGCACCACCCACCTGCCAGAACTAAGGGGATGCCAACGCACTCTTGGCCACCCTTGACCCACCTCTGCCCACCTTCCCTGTCGAGACAGTCTGTCGCCTGTGTGCAGGCTGAGCTGGGAGCAAAAGAATATACTGGAGTGCAAGCACCAGAGCAGTCATCGGAGGTAAATACAGCCGCTTTAGCGTAGATTTCGCATCGGGTGTTTGATCATAGCCTAATTTTAACGCGACAGCGTTATGTTCTCTTCCTGCAGAAAATCCGGTGTCGTCGGCGTCGGGGTTGTGAGCGAAAAATCTTCGGAGAAGCAACATAGGGGGGGCCATTTAGGTCACGTGACAGTGTGACGAGGTCATCACCTGGCCAACGGACTGTGAGAAAATTGAGGCAGGTCACTGTTATATTGATGATGGGTCGCGACAGGTTGCTCGGCAAGGACAACCTGGTACCCACAAGCCCCATCGGGGGCAGCACTTGCCATCGGAGGGCAGTGGCGCATCTCTTAATCGCTGCACCACTGCACCAGGAATGGCATGAATACTCCCAGGGATCTATGAAAGCCGATAATGACTAGTTCCGCATATGGCACAATCCTTTACAGCTATCGCGTCATATCTTTAAGGCGGAGCTTAAGTGTTCCCTCCAATTTATTGATACCAAGGTGAAAAAATTATTCTCGGTATGTACAGTGCAAATTCGAGTACGTTTTCAGATGTCATCATAAATATGTACGGAACAGTGCCATCTTTGAAGTGTGATTTCAGACCGACGCCCTCGTACGGTTTAAGTGTGGTCGCGCGCTTGTCGAGAGAAGACGAATGTATCCGCCATTTCCAGCGAGCATTACCTCCAGCAGTAGCGGCATCCCAGCAGGCATTTTCATTCGCAAAAGCAGCGAATGGCAGCGGTTCCTCCCGTCATTACAGCCCCCCTTCCCCCTCCACCTCCACTCAACGGGCTCTTCGACCTGGGAACTTCTGAGACTGATGATGTCGATTTTGAGGCCATTATTGACTACAGCGACCGAATTCCAGCACGAAAGAACGGCACAAATTCACAGCAATATCCGCATCGTCAAGCTCAAGGTGCCGTTGGTGGTATCGAGTTTCCCAATATTACCTAAAGGGAAAGCTGGCGTCACCGTATATGCGAGTTGCTCAAAGAGCACTTCATCCATCGCTAGAATGCCGGGAAGACGAGGTTGCTTATTTGGCTTGGCTAGCGCTGGCAGAAAATATGAATTCTGCCTCGTAATCGGCAGCTGCGCCGCGAGGCTCCCGTCTGCGCGCAGATAAAATTATTCATATTGTGCGTTTTTAACTTCTTTAAAGGGAAACTAGTGGGCAGTATAAAACTAGGAAAGTCCCTCAGGAACTATACTGACGTTTTCTTCTGCGCGGAAAGGTGGCTCTGTTGCTGAGAAAACCTCAATGAGCATCCCATAACCCTCCCATATTCAAAGCGCCTGCGAAAAATGAACTGCTGCGACGTCATAGAAGTGGCGTCACGGTCGAAGCTCCTGGCTGAGGCGATTCACCACCTAATAGCCTTGGATCCCAGCGTGGTCAGGAATCCACCCGAGTGTGACTGTCGGTGGCTGAAGTGTGGTGAGAGGCTGTTGTAGATCATTCTGAGTTGAGCAGGAATGCGACTGATGCGAACCGAGCGTATAGCTCGCATGGAATCGGTGTATGTCGTGCAGCCGGAGGAGTTACGGGGTGTTTGGGAGCGGTACTGCATACTGGTGATCACTGGGAGAGTTCATAAGGTAGCGGTCGAAGTAGGGTAGATGCAAGAACACAGGGTGTATGCGCTATGGAGAAAGTAGCAGCTCCGACGTAAGAAGCGTCTGTGGGGAGCAACGAAGGAGATCAGTGTGGTGAGTAACGCTTATAGCGCCGCGTCTGCCCGGGATGGAATCGGCTGCAACTTCTTTTCGAATGGGGGTGATGCGGAGGTTATCAGGTAGAGGGGAAGGGGAGAGTAATGATGAGGAGGTCGGTGGAATTGAGAGCAGCTTGATAAAGGATCTTTTGTGAGGTGCTGGGAAGACGGGTCATCGGCACACTGATATTTTAAACCGTATCTCCTCAGTGCTTTTGTGTGTTGGTACAACATGGATGTTCTCACCCCTACATACTGACGGGCATTTTCCGGCAGTGCCCTGTGCGTTAAACTGCACCGGTTGCACTCATGAATGATGAACGAATAGGAGGTGGGCTTTAGGATAGTTTTAAGACCTGGAAAAAGAAACGACCGAGAGGCTCCCTTTCGCCAGCCCAGTATATCTTGACTAATTTGAATACTAATAAAATCAAAGAAACGTTCAATTCTATACGCCAATGCAACAAATTTAGCTTTCGTTTGTTTGTTTGTTTGTTTGTTTGCTTGTTTATGGGGTTTAACGCCAGAAAGAGACTCAGGCTTTCAATGGCACCGTATAGGGGAGGACACCCAATAATTTCGACCACCTGAGTTTGCTTCAAGTGCACTGATACCGCCCACTACACGGGCCTCTAGGATGTCGCATCCATCGAAATGCGACCGCCGTGGCCAGGATCGCACTTGTGTCTTTCGGGTCAGCAGTCGAGCACCATAACCACTGAGCCGTAAGAGGCAGTGACTACCCAGGTGTCATCGCAGGCGCTGCGGACCTGAGCGCTAGCTTGACGTTTAATACCGCTTCTTTACAATATCACTGATCAATGGGGCGGTTAAGCTTAGAGCTACCACTGGAATTCGCCACACCGTTGGTATCCTGTCGCTGACCAAACGCGCACAACTGAGCCGGTTGACGTTGACGCTCAAGCACAAGTATCTCCTTCGTGGTTCCCCTCCCCGAAGAAAAAAAACGGCAAAGCCATATAAAAATGCATGTTTTGTCGTTTCGTAGTGCCGACAGAGTTTCCTGTTGTCTTGTAGTTTCTTTGCAGTGCTGTAGCGTTTTCTGTAGCATTTTCCTGTATTCAGTATTTTTTAGAACGTCTCTGCAGCAAACAAAGGAAATTTTGTTGTTGCTACAAAAATGTCTGTTGTTACTGCAATTTCATGCGCAAAAACATTGCAGGAAATGTCTTGTGGTCGCAAAACTTTTCTGTCGTGTTTTTACACTGGGCAGTTCATTGAGTTCGCCTACTTGGGCTTTTTCCCAATAATGACGCTGTAGCCTCATCTCGGCATCTCAAGTTCAGGCGTCAAGATCCTCTCGCTGATGACACTGTCGCTCAGCTTCATGGGCGCGCAACTCCACTCTTACATATATTTCTTTAGGCAATGTAGACTGTCTATGGAGTTGTCAGTAAGGTCGAAAGCCTTCCTATAGCTAAATACTGTAGACTAGTCGCTAGACAATAGAAATCGTATACACAGTCTATACATAATTTGTAAATTTATAGTCGTAAATTTAGTAGATTTTATCTATAGACTGTCTATAGACTATGAATAGACAGAAGGAAATATCTCTAGGAAAGCAATAAAGTGCAAATAAGTCTATAGAAAGCAGACGCACTGTTTTTACCAAGGCGACGGTCAGACCTGTGACGCAGCAGAGGGTGCTACGGGGATACGGTGGCTGCAGCTGGTAAAGGACAGGGTTAATTGGAGAGACACGGGAGGGGAGTCAGGATGATGATGATGATGATGATTATGATGTAGCCGTCGCTGGCTCACATTGCCGTTCACGGAGCTCTTCTGTGTACCGCTTCGGGTCACTCATGTTGTCTGCCATGGTTACGAGTGACTGCTCACGCCTCGAGAATGCGCGGCTTCAGACGAGGGACAACCGCCTCACATCCCACCACAAGCTAACGCAGGAAAGCCGGCCGACTGCGTTGAAACAAGAGCCTCTCCGAACGCGTTGTGCTATATATACTGAAGCGACGAAGAAGGTTGTGTAAGCAAGCGCGAAAGCATATACAGGAGCTGCGTGAACAACATGGTCCTTTATTGGACGAGGAACAAGGTACAAAAAAAAAGTGAGACGAAGACAATTTCTCCATTGTTATTCACTTTGTGTCTTCAAGAACTGTTCAAAGACTTGAATTCGGATGAACTACGTGTCAGATAGAAAGGATAGGATGTTAGCAACACCACCTTTGTTTACGATATTTTCCTTGTAAATCATGCAACCAACTACAGCGCAGCAGTGGAGATGCCCAAACTGGCAAATTCATTTATCAAATTTTAAGTGAACGAGATTACTGCAACATTCAGTTCTCATATGGAAAGAACAGCTTACAAAATGTAGTGAGGTGCTCCAAGTGGTGCGGAGCTGTATTTATTTGAGCCTTGCAGGGACCACAGAACCACGCCATGTGAAAGAAACTACCCGGAGACTAGGATTGTGATAGAAATCTGTAAGCGCGGAGGCTGTCGAGGACAGATTACCGGTAACTTTTTGAAAAACAAAAACAAAACAAATGTACATAAAACTCGAATCTTGGAGCACTCGCCTGCAGGGCTGGAGTTTGGAAGGCAACCAAGACAATGAAATTTAGATTACGGAAGGTGTAGACAGGTTAACTGAAAGGAAAGAAAATAGCGGTCACGTCATGAAATGTTGTGAAAATCCGCCCCAAATGGAGGGAACAAAAAGGAGAAAGGGGACTTGTTTATTACCCCCTACCCCTATCCTTTCTCACTATCGCTCCCCCCTTTCTTTCCTTCTTCCTGCCCTTTTATTCCCGCTAGTCGCATCTCAGGTGCTTTTGGTTTCGATGGCAGATGCCGCGGCTGGCAAGATCTTTTCTTTCCTTTGTTATTTTATTAATAAATAGCCACTAACAACAACAACTTGTTCAGTGCATCCAATGAGAATAATAGGTTACCGATGGTGTATTTTTTTTTGCTCAAAAAGCAGACTTAAAAGGAAGAAAATTGGAGCCCGAAACGCCTCGGTGATGAGGTTAAGAAATTAGTTGGGAGCGGAAATTAGCGGCTAAAGGAGCATAGTGTAATTGACGGTCAATGAGAAAGGCCATTGTCCCCTAGTAGTCGCCTTAATCTGGGTGCTCATTAGGATTAAGATGAACATGAATGGCTAAATACGGAAAAATTCCGTCTATTTTAATATCGCTTTTCAGGGGCTGGTATAAATTAAGTGCGCCGTAACGAGGCGCAACTACTGTAATTGGTCGGGTGACACGAGAAATAATCTGGACCAATTGGTGACAGCTGCGGGGCATCTTCAGAAGAATTGGCGAAAACGGCGTGTTTAGATTGGATGAACAATGTTATCTGTTACGGGAGCAAGGTTTATCACGGAGGGTACATGTCAGCACATGATTCTCTCCCCAATGTATGTCCAGGATTCTTCAGATGAATTAGATTTAGGCTGTTTTCACTCAGCGGCTCATCGTGAGTGTACTCAGCAGTACTTCTTGCTGTGCGATTTGGATTATAGCTTCTAATAACCACATACTGCTCAGACATGAAAGAGACACACTGGAGACGAGGCTGAAGGTACGAGCGGAAATTTTCAACTTGTTTTATTGCCATTAGGTGACGGCTTATACAGGCAGCGGTAAAAGAAACACGACGAAAAGCGGGATCACACGTCAAGCCTGTGAACATGCCAAACGAAATGCTGGAGAAATTTCTTTTCTCAATTGTGCAGTGAAAGCGATGTCTCACTGACGAAAGCATCGCAGTTTCCTTAATCTGATACACCTCCAACAGTTTACGTGCTACTGTGCTCTTTTCCCTGCCCGGAATCCTGATACTCTCAAGCCGCGGCTTTCGAGCTTTGCAAGCGATGCAACGCGGGAGCTAGTTTTCTCCTTTATTTTATGTCGGTACCGCGTCCACCCTTGCGCCCAAAATTAACGCAGCGGTTCGTGTGGCTTACGTAGACGCTTCTACATTTTCGTGTTTTTTCCACATTTTACAAACGCGTTTAAATGCTTCGTTCCGCATGCAATTGTTGGAGCTCCGCCACTTATTCCCAGGCATAGCCCGGCGAACTTTACTGGTGCTGAAAAAAAACAAAACACAATGATGTCAAGCCTATTTGTCGCCTTTTTTATGGTATTGTGGGCGACCTTGTATATATCAGGCAAAACAATGGGCTTCGTCCTCTGAACGTCCGTTCATTCCTATTATCGCATTTTTCGCTCTTTACCTTCCTTAGAAGGTTCGCGGCCAAAATTGAATTTTCGCTCGTCCCATCAGCCTCCTCGCGTGTGTATCTTTCATGCTTGCGCAATTGGTTGTTACCAGACTTGATCTTCAGGAGGAGGAGGAGGAGGAAAAAGAAATAGAAAAGGCGAATAGAAATAGAGAGGAATAGAAAGAATAGAAATAGAGAGGAATAGGAAAGGCAGGGAGGTTAACGGGAAGAATAACCGGTTTGATCTTCAGGAGATCACCAAGGGTACAGGAACCGGTATGCAGTCGACAGACACTGTTAATTCGTGAACAGGAGTTTATCGATGCATCCTCGATAGAAAATAACATGACATGGTGTGTCCTTCCAACCCGTTCTCACGGGCTCAAAGGATGGAGACTAATGAAGCTCTTGATCAAGCTAACAGCGGCGAAGAGAGCGATGGGCAGAAAATTGGTACAAGTACCGTTCTTAGGCACAATGACAGTGGCGTGGACTAAGGAACAAGCGCATTCGGGGCAACGGACATCAGTGGGACACATAATGTCGCGTCTTGTACAAATAGCCGGTGGCAGAGTAGGTAAAAGGGGAACAGTGGACGGAGGCCGCAGCTCACGTAGAGTGACGAGGACAGGAAGTTTGCGAGGCAAGGAGGTGGTGGGCGACGAAATAAGGGATAAACTGTAGACAAGGAAATAAGGGAGCAATTGGAGAACTTTTTCCTGCAGTGGATGTATGCCGCTGACGATGACCATGCCAGGCATAAGCCTCTTTCACACTCAAGAACCTCGCCGCTGGATTCCGCTATTCAAAGATGCCAGCAGTGGCGCAGCGTCACGTGAAAGGCGAAGGTAATGGCAGCTTACGATCTCTAGTAACGCTTACTCAAACGTGGGGTCCTTGCCGCCCGAAGTCGCAGGGAGCCCGCAGCGGATGGCGTCGTCGTGCAACGCACGATGAGAGGGTGACGAAGCGCTTATTTCGGAACGAGCAGAAATTCAAGTAGTTGCGAGCCTCTTGGCCTCGACGGCACGGACGCTAATGTTTTGCTTTCAACTTCGGTTCCTTCGGTAGAACTTGCATCGTTATATTAACACCGAACGCTCGCGAGAGAAGCGCAATCTCAGGGTTTTAACGACGTCTTGATAGGTTGGTTACTTAGGCTTCTTGGGAAACAGTAGATTTCGATTCGCAGTGCACACGGCCTCTCCGTCAAGCGTTAGAAACACCTGCTTCTTGGTGTTCTAGCCAATATTCTTCGCAGTGGCTTAAGCTTCGAAGCATTCTTCGTAGACTTCGAAGCTAAGAAGAAGCCTGCGGTCTTCCGTCGTAGCCCTTGCCTTTACTTGTATTATTAGCTGGTGGCTGCCGTGAGTCTGCCCGCGAGGTGGTTAACATACCAAGGTTCCAAGATCCGTCTTCAGAGGTAGTACTAACGCCTTGAACGACCCTTGGGTTTTTCAGCAGACTGGGCTGCAGACCGCCATCCTTGTCGTGGAAGCTTGGAGACGACTGCCTCACAACGCAACAATGGCCGATGTGCAGCCTAAACTTCTTCGCTAGCCAACTGAGAAGATTGTGCTAGTAACAAGCATTAAACACTGACGTATAAAACGTTCTAAATCGACAAGAGAACACGCACGCGCAAGACCGCGGGTCAACACGATAGCGCGGTGTTTTATTTTAGTACGGAATGAGAAGACGCTATCAAATTCATCTATGACTAGTCCACTAAAACGTGCACCCGTTTTAGGGTATGCAGAAAATAGTGACAAAACATAAATAAATGAACCTGTACGAACACAGACGCCTCGGCTAGTGCTCCTAACGCATCTCGGGCACAGGAGACGCTCTCACTAAATATATTTATAATCCCCTCCGTCTTCGAGCTTTTTATTCGAAATTCAAGGGGTGAAATTGGGGTTCCATAATTTGAATTGAAATTCTAGAGAAATTTATAAAAAAAAAGTTACGAAGCATGGGCTTTTTTGGGTTACTTTTTTGCCAAAAATTATTCACTAATAGTGCGTGAACTTCTGCGAGACATCACATGTCCAATCTCTTGCTCAATATTATTGCAATCATTGCAGAAATGGCAAAACTGAAACAAGAAATTTTTTTGATATCAGTTGTTACCTTCATTCTCTCCACTGTAAACACTGTAATAACAGTGACTGTCATGGGTGGTTTTTCATCCCCAGGTGCCGCACACAAGTGGCGAAAAGATTCCTTCGTCATCACAGCTGCGATTTTTAAGGAACAATAGCCTTGCAGCAGGATATTGTTTGGGTAGCTCCGCTAAAACGTCCACGCAAAGAAGACGTCCTCTCAGTGCCTGTGTTTGATCGCCTGCTTCCAATTGGTACATTTTTTTAATTATCCCTAGAGCTAGCAACAGTACGGGTGGCAAGCGTTCAAAGGGGATTAAAATCACCATTATTCCACTGGAAACACACCTCAAGAACAAGTACAAGCAATGCACTAGTTTCCGTGCTGGGCGTTTAGCTTTGTGTGCTGAGAAAGTACGGTTGCTTTAAGGTTCGTTCCTGGGTAAATATAGGGTTGAACCGAATTTAAAAAATTACTTGCGGCGTGGAAGTATCGGTCACAGCCGAGTTTTACCCGAAATTGAAGGATCGTAAATATAATGACCTTCCATTTCCAGGCTCCCGGAGAACCATGCTATCCTTTACACAACGAATCATTGCCGACGCTTAGAGTGTTAAGAGTGCAGTCACAGAATATTTTCGATCGTGAGCAATATTTGCTCTCGAACGAAATGTCACCGCAATTTTTTTTATTTACTTGCAGCTTTGTCGACAATGTGAGCTTAATTAAGTATACTGTTTCAGTATATTGGGACCAATTTTATTACTTAAATTCCAAGTGACATCTTATACACCATCAAATGCAATATCCACTGTTGGGCTTTATGAGCGCAGCCTCACAGAGGTTATAATATAGAAAAAGAGTGTCCGAGAACGATGTCAGCGAAGAAAGAAACAACTAATCCAAAATTAGTTCACGTAAACACGTGGCCTATGAGAAAACGACGACGGGATGCCGATTACAGTTGTAGGGGCGTCTGACCTAACGTCTGTGCTGCAGGTGATGAGCAGCCCGAAATCTGTAAACAGGCACACTCGTAAACCCGTTCGGTTCGGTTTACAGGCTAGCCGATAGAGACGTGCGTCGGCGTGTTTGTAGCGCACAGGAGAAGGACAGTGACTCACCCGTGGGAGGCGTAACTCCGGAAGCAGTGCTCACAGTAACGCTTGCCCAGAGCAACAACAGGAGCCACGTCCAGCATGGTGCGCCTCGCAAAACGAACCGACTCGTCGCCGGCGGTGCCGACGCGACGGCAGGGCGCGACGCGAAGGAGAACATCGCCCGTTCGCCGATGCCGCGTGGCCCCAGCGCCGGCTCCGCTTCTTCCGCACGCGCGAAGGAGAGACGCCCGCGGGCTCCGAGAGCCGGGTTCAGACTCCGCTCTGAGAGGGAGCCGGCGGTACACGGGAGATGGGGAGCTCCGCCGCCACCACTGACGCGCCACCCTCCTCCATTACACTTCCCCGCCCTCTCCTCCGCTCGTTCTTTTTATGCTTCCCTCCAAACACACTGAATTCTCTTCCACGTGCTCCTTCGTCTCAGGCTCCTTCCCCCTTGTGCAGCAGATGCAATTTGTTCTTTCTCTCGTCGTCCGTGACGTCACGCGTCGCGCACGTCGACGTGGACGCCGACAGGCGGCAGGAAAACGCGGGTCGGAGCCAAGGCCGCCGAGCATCGCGCCGGCCGTCGCCAGGGTGCAGTGGGCGCGCGCGAGGGACTGAAAGCAAGAGGAACTGTTCCGCATTCCGACGCTGGGCGCGACATTCGACTCCGATACAGCGTTCGGCGCTTCTCGGCAAACGCCCTATTTATTGGTCACCATACTAAACGCCTCTTAGCCACGAGGAGGTGGGCCTCCCCCTTTACGGTCATATAGAAAGGAGCTTAATAAATGCAGAACCACCGGTTTCAGCCATATCTTCGAAAGCCACGCCTTCTGCCTTCAATAGACCCCACAAACAGGACATCATTTCGCTTTCTAATATCGGGCCTCTGGGACCTGATCCAGAACTAGGGTGAAATAAAAATTTTACATGACACATATGTGGTTACACACTGCGACGTAGAAGTATGCATGCATATAAACGGTGGATGTATTGCAGAGGAATATCTGACAGCGGCGCAGCCGAACAGCTATAAGCAATCGGCGCCCAGCACGATGAACTAACTCTGTCCTCTCCACGTCCTGACCGTTATCGATGCCTACGGCCGTGACACAAGCCCCGGCGGCAATAGTACCGTCTCGGTGCTAGGACATGGCAGGTGCGTGGTAAGGTTTGAGCCGAACCACATGAACAGCGCGAATCGCAGCGCTGGCGGACGACGTCGGAGAATTAAGGGGGATAATCTCGTAATTCACCTCAGTAGCCTGACGGAGGAGGCGGTAAGGGCCCGTATACGGGGGCAGAAGCTTTTCAAAGAGCCCGATGCGGCGAGTGGGACACCACAGGTGGATTTGGCTGTCCTAAATTCACCTCTGACGGACTTCGGACGCAGAAAGGCAGGCGCGGGCAAATTGGCGCACCATGTCGACTCGTGCGATGACATTCTACGCACGCTGCGTTGTCAAGGTGACAGCGGTCGGTGAAAGCGGGTACCGGCCGGACAAGAGACAGAAAGGGGAAAATCCAGCAGTGTCATAGAGGGAAGAAGTTTAGGTGCGACAGAAAGAACAGAAGAGGAGGTGGCGTTCTTGTTGCGGTAAAGAAACTAATTACGGTACCAGTTGCTGCTTATTTTTCCGAATGTTTATTCACCCGCTTTAAAATGTAATACAACTTGCCGGTGTACTGTACCATCCAGCCGGCCTGTAGGATGGGTTTGCTGAAGAATTTTGTCGCCTACTAAGTCATGTATGTACGCGTTTTCCAAATTCGCTGCTAAATATCTTTGGACCTTGGTGGTTCTAATTTCCCAAATATCAATTGGGACACCCCATCTCAGCAAGTGATAAGGATGCGCACGCTTTCTTGCAGACTTGTGTAGATATTCACCTAACTCAGCTCATTACAAAGCCCACGCGATCCGTAGTACCCCTGCTAACATTCTCGACATGGTTCTCACCAATAATCTCTGTGCTTCTTCTAAAACGATCACCCCAGTGGTCCTTCTGGCCTTGACATCATTGCTGGGTTAACAATCACCGTGTTCTCGAAAATAAAATCAAGTGCTATAAGCTGATCAAGTGTATAACAAAGCTAATTTTGGCCAGATGAATCTCGAATTTAGTTCTTTTTCTGGGCTATGGTAGCCGACAGTATAGTCCAAAAAACATTTTTGAACGGGAAAGAGATTATGAAGGCATTTTTTTTCACATATTGTAAGATTTCACTGTAACAATCAATATATTCACGAATTTCCCGCCAACAAGCTCACATTTTTTTGCAATTACCCTTCTGCGGTCGTCAGAAGCGTTTCCCATTGGTTTTCTATAACAGTCATAATTGTCCGTACAAACGATGGAAACACGTTAAACGAAAGATTTGGCACCGCATCGGAAGAATGAACCATTACCTTCAGTATTTCCATAACAGTACCTTACAATTTTCCTATATTCGAAATCTGTGTCCAAATACAGCGGACATGTTAGCTGACTGTTCTTTGTCTTCCACTAGACAAACATGTACACTGTTTAAAACTAACCTAATCAGCCTCATTATAAGATTTATTCCGGTTGCCACAATTATGCGCAGTAGAAAGGGCCCTTGGTTGAATGAGGAGCTCCAAAGATCCAGTAAAAATGAACATGTTTTGCGTAGCGAGGCAGTTCGTGAAATCCTATTAACTTCATAAAAAAATTGCTGAAAAAGTGATAAATATTATCAAAGGTGGCTCATAGCTAGCCGTCGCCAGTTTTACAGAGACGTCTTGCCCATTATGCTCTCTAACAACTCCCGAAGATCCTGCAGCTTAATTAAACCGCATGCAATTCCTGATTTCTTCCTGGCAAGTTCTTATGGTGACCATCTGGACGATGCATATTGTGCTCAAATCTTTTAAAAATGCTTTCGCATCTGTTTTTACTCATGAAGTCATTACCTCTTCTGTAGTCCTCAATTCATATGATGTTTAATTATGAGCCCAAAAGTCAAAAGTGAAGACGGTATTCTTTCTTTGTTAACTGATCTTAAAGGTTTTACAAGCACGGATCCAGTGGGCTTTAACAGCAATATTCTCATAAAAATACCTCAAGAGCATTTTTCAAGTGTTATTCGCATTTTTCCTCAGACCTTATCATCTGGCTCAATCCATCATGATTCCCGTGTAGCCCCAAATCTTGCATCCGTTCTGATCTTCTAAACTATAGACCCATTTCGTTGACTTGCACTTTCTCTAGGCTCCTTGGACACGTCACACATACTCAAATCATTATCTTGAAGACGACAACGTTACATTAAATTTTAAGCACAGTTTCGCAAAGGATTTTGTTGTTAGATCCAGCTCCCTGGTCTTACTAGCGACTTATATACTTCAATAGACTTCAGGATTCGAGTCCTTGCTTTGTTTCTAAATTTTTACAAGGCATGTTTTCGGCTTCTCCGCCAAAGAGTAGTTCTCAGGGTACTGCATCTCAATGTTCACCCTCAGGTATAGCATGCATTAAAACTTCCTCTTGTATCGCGTTCAATTCACCTCTCTTAATGATTCCAACTCATCACTGCCTAAAGTACCGCAGGGAAGTGTGCTTGGTCCTCAGCTCTTTCCGATGTTTAATAATGATTTAGCAAATTGTGTCTTTCAATACGGCTTTTCGGTGGGCTAATTGGCCAATGAAGTCAAGTGAAGGAAACAGCGCAAAAGACAAGGACGTGAGACGACAGCAGAGGCGTTGTTGTGTTGTTGCCGTGTCACGTCCTTGTCTTTCACGCTGTTTCCTTCACATGACTTGCGCACTTTCCCAAGGTAGACTTTTTGCTGACGACTGCTTTGTGTACCTAACCATTAAAAGTCACGCTTACCGCGAATCTTTACAAACCAATCTAGATTCAGTTAACACTTCATCATCGTGGGTAATGACTATAAACAACTTTAAGGCAAAGCTCGTCTCCTTTAAAAAAATTTCTTGCCGCATCAAAACCACACACACTCTTGTTGATATAACAGTTGGGACACCCTCTACGTAGCAAATATTTAGAAGATTACCTTCTCTTCGACTTCACCTGGAACTATCACTTTAATTTGATTCTAGCAGCTGCTATTACCTCTCGTAAAACGTAACCTTTGACATGCTGCTACGTAGTTGCCAAAACCTGCTTATACTACCATCACCATCATCATCCTGATCACACCCACTGCAGGGCAAATGCCTCTCCCATGTCTCCCCAATTAACCCTGTTCTTTATACTACTTTCAGTCCAGCTAAAATCAAGAACGCTTCAGCCTCGTGGTACCCGGATCAAGCCTACACCATAGATGCAAAGAATCCCCGCAGAATCGTACTCCTCGTTTTTTTTTCTTCAGATTACAAATGTTTCACTAGCGCCACGACGATAAAATATCCTTCCGGATTTGACAAACTTTTCCATCGTAGCAAACTTGCTCGCGTAACACTTTTTCACAATACTTACCATCATCTGCTGCGTCATGATGATATCTTTCACTCCCTCTCAGTAGTTTTCCCATGCCTCTACCAACGCTTCATTATCAAACGCATCACGTGCCTCACTCCAACTTTTGCAACTTTTTCATACCGAAAAATTGATTGGAACTGGCCGCTGTCTGCAATCGCCAATTAAATAGCGATGACGTTATTTGATAAACGTTAAAAAAACTATGGGTAGTTTTTTCTTGTTCTGTTTTGCTCACCTTAATGCGTTTGATTTTTTTGTACTGTTTATCGTGCTGCTTTTTCATTACGTTCATTTTACGTGTTATTGATCCCCCACATTTTTATACTTGTAGCCTATTAATTGCGCTTTTTATAGTTCTGTTTATTGTTGTCTTTGTCATGTTAAATGTCCCCTGTTCTATGTCTATGTTTACATTTTTCTCAACCCCGCTACGTAATACCTGCCTGGTGAGGGCATTTAGGAGTTTCTATGAATTAAAGAATTGAGGCTTACGTTGAAAGCATATCTGTCAATGTACGACTGAAGCGCCGGACGGGGCCATCAGTCTGGGGATGATAGGCTGTAGTCAGCTTGAGCTGGGTGAAACAGGAGTGAAGAAGGTCGTCTACGACTCTTGGTAGAAAGTAGCGGCCTCGGCCGATGAGGAGTTGTGGTAGTGTGTTATGGCGAAGGATGTCGTCTTGGAGGAGAAAGCCTGCAACATCTGTAGCTCAGATCGTTGGTAACAGATGCGTGATTGCGTTTCTTGTCGCATAGTCAGTGGCAACAGTAATTCATTTAATGCTTGAGCTCGATATTGGAAAAGGGTCAAAAAGGTCGAGGTGGACGGTATATAATGGGTCATACGGAATATAAATAAGGTTGAAGGTAACGAGCCGGCAAAAATTATGCTTTTTTACAAGTGTTCACACAGATCGAAGGCGCCGACATATCGCTGCACGAAACGGTCCTGGTCAAAAGAAACGGCGGCGTGCCCGGTGCACATGCGGGACACACCGAGATGTGTAGGAGCGGGCAGATGCTGAGCTCTTGCACGACAGCCGACCTGGGCCTTTGGGGCACCGCAAGCAGCAGGCCAGTCCCGTCAGGTTGGAGATTGCGGTGGTACAGGATGTCAGTTTGAAGGACAAATGGGTGTACGGAGCCATCGGGGTTACCAGGGGAAATGCCTTCAGTGAGCGGACGTAACAAATGCTCGCGACGTTATTTTTTAGCGACGTGGAGCAGGTCGAAAATGGCAAAATAGGAGGTCCCACGTCGTTCGCACTTGAGTCAAGCGGCTGCACAGCATCGCGTGGCAAGCAGTTGGCTTCCTGGTGCAGACGACCGAATTTGTACACTAGACTGAACGAGTGCTCTTGTGCGCACAAGGCGCAACGATTTTAGACGACCCCTGGGGTACTTGAGGGAAGAAAGGGAGCAGAGAGCATGGTGGTCAGCAAAGACGAAGAATAGCCGGCCTAATAAGTTAGGTCGGAAAATAGTAAAATACTGAAACAAGAGCCAGGCACTCGCGCTCAGTTATGAAATAATTTTTTTCGGCGGTCGAATGAAGGCGGCTGGCGTACGCAATGGCGAATTCGTGGCCATGCTGATTTTGGGCTGATTTTGGAAGTGGTCGTGGCCAGCGACAATCTGGACCAGGAAGCCGGGGTTACAAAGCTAGTCCGCAAGTCAACTTCCGCCAGCGGAACCATCGACTAGGGACACCGACTATCGAGCTCCTGAAAAATATTCGTTTGCCTAAATAAAATTCTCTCTCTTCCGAAATATGTATTGTGAGATCGGTATCTTAACATTGATAACTTCAGTAAAACTTCTATTTGGGCTAGTTGGTGCATTTTTTAACCAAGGGAACGGAGCAGCGCAAAAACAAGCAATCACACAAGAAGGACAAGACACGACACGAGCAGCGCTCTTGTCCTCGTGTCGTGTCTTGTCCTTCTTGTGTGATTGCTTGTTTTTGCGCTGCTCCTTTCCCTTGGTTAAAAAACAACATTGATAAGGAGGCTTAAAACCAATCAGATTCGATCACCTTGGATTTAACAAGAAAATACTCATGAATTAATCCGAAGGTTTTGATCGCATGTTGTCCGCTATTTTTTCAGTCTCTACCAACTGGTTTGATTCCACGTGACTGGAGATTAGCTAAGGTTGTACCAATTTTCAAGTACGCCGATAATTCTTCACCACTCAATTATCGACCTATTTCATTAACTAGGACAGTTTGCAAATCCTTGAACACGTGATTCACTCTCAGGTAATGAGCTATTTAGAAAAAGACAATTTCATCTTTAAGTAAAAGCATGGTTTCGGTAAAGATTACCAATCTGAAACGCTACTTGCTGGGTTCACGCTTGACCTGCATTCATCGGTTGATGGTGGTATTCAAGTCGACTTCATATTTCTTGATTTTTCTCAAGCTTCTGACAGGATGCTTCACAACTGGTCATTCAAAAAAAAAAACGACACTGCTAAATATTCACTCCTTGACACTGCACGGGTAAAAGATTTTCTCTCTTGCAGGTTTCAGTTTACAACTGTTAATAACACTAGTTCGTCTTTCAGCCAAGTACATTCTAGCGTCCCATAAGAAATTGTTTTCGGCCCATTTGTTTTCTCGATATTTATTAACAATTTACCTAACTCAATTTATTCTCTAATCAGACTTTTCGCTGAAGGTTCTGTCATTTATCGTAATTTGTCGTATTCTGATGATGACCACCAGGCCACTTAATCTGACCTTTACTCAGTAATTGCAAAATGCTCTACTTGGCTCATGCAACTTAATCTCTAGAAAGTACAAATGGTCTTTGTGGAATACACTGGTATCCCCTCCTCGTCCCCCGCGCCAGCGGCGACCGTGACTTACACGGGCGCGCTGGCCGCCAGGAATGTGGAGAGAAGGCACCCCCGCGACTCTGCTCATTTCCGCCCCAGCACTGACGTGACGTCACGGCAGCGCGCTGCCTTCTGCGGAGAGGGTAGCACGCCTAAGCTTGACGGTAACGATTTGCTGCCAGGGAGGCAATGACCGAGGGGATAAAAGGGGTGATCGCGCGGCGGGAAGAAACTCTCGCCGCCGGACCTTACCTAAGTGCCCCACGGACCCCTTTCGCTGCCCGCCGGCCCCCGAACACCAACGCCGGTCGACGTCAACGACTTGGTGAGCTACTGAACATCTATTTTACGGATAGAACATTCTTCCGCAGTGTGCTTTACCTCGCGTTAGGATAATAAACTATTTCCTAGCGTGCCCTGCCGTTGCCTATTTCGTCCGGACCTGCCGTGGCTGCGACTCTGCGCCACGGGTTGGGGAAACGTGTTGCGTACTTGAATAACGCCTGCGTGTAGCTTGCACGGAAGCTCGCCTTCCCGGCCGGCTGGACGCAGAGTGACCCCATATCTTGGCGCCCGAACGTGGGGCGAACTAGGCCATCGAGCAGTGACCTTTGTTGGAGCGAACGACTACCGTCGCCCTAACAAAGGATTGCAGCCGACAGGAGTGACTTGCAGTCTTTGTTTATGCTGTCAGAGCCAGCGGCACATAACCAGGGCTCCCTACTTGACGCGCCGTTGGAAGGGTTTGAATTTGTGAATCTTGGGCGTTCCACGCGGAATAGCCGAGTAACATCCCCTGACGCGTTGGTAGGACTTAGGCCTGGCATGGGGGGCTCCACATCAGGCGCCTCGCCGCTCCGCGGCGCGAACAATGAGGCACCTAGGCCTCATCATTCGACGCCATCAGCGGCTGCGCCCAACTCCGGGGGCGTTAGTCCGCAATCATCCGAGGTGCTCTTGCAGAACGCAATGCAGGTTATGCGGAGTCTACCGGGTATTTTGCAAAACAATTTGCAAGCCCCGGCCCAGTCACCACGTGTTAGGATAGACTTGCCTACCTACACGGGGTACCACGACATTGCGGGAGCAAATGAGTACCTCGACCGTCTGCTGCATTATCAGCAAGTGACAGAAATCGCAGACGCCGAAATGCTCGCGCATGTTGTGCCTGTTTCTTTGACGGAGCAAGCGGCCCGCTGGTACCGACTAGCCGGCAACCGAGCGAGGACAATGGAACCCAGCACCCCGACGAGTCTCTGTTAGAAGTCTCTCTGAAGCTCGCCAAGGTAGTCCCTATCTACAAAAGTGGGAATCCTAATGAACTCGGAAACTATAGGCCGATCTCAATCCTTAGCTGTATCAACACTCTGTTTGAAAAACTATTGGCTAAAAGAATTACGCAATTCCTGACTAAAAATGCAATTCTGTCAACGTCCCAACATGGTTTTCAGAAATTTAGATCGACCACCACGGCTGTGCTTTCTATAACTGACTCAATCAATGAAGCACTCAATAATAACAATATTTCTGTTGGTGTATTCCTGGATATTAAGAAGGCATTCGACACTGTGGATCTCGATATTTTATGCAAGAAACTAGAACGATATGGGTTCAGAGGTGTATCCTCGATTTCTTTAGAAGCTATTTAACTGGGCGACGGCAGTGTGTTATTATTGACGAACACGCGTCAAGTTCGCGTTCTATTTCCGTAGGTGTTCCGCAGGGCTCAGTACTGGGGCCTATACTTTTTACACTTTACATAAACAACTTACCCGATTGCCTAATAAATACCCGTGCCATTATGTACGCCCACGACACCTCATTGTTGGTGACCGCTAATTCCGTTGAAACAGCCAAGCATACTTTAAACTCAGAACTTCAGAGAGTCAATAAATGGTTTTTAACAAATAGACTCACTTTGAACATAGGCAAGACTAAACATATTATATTTGCATCCCCTTATAAAAAATACCAGAATACCTGCTCCGCAATAACGATAGGAGATAAAGAAATTGAAGAAGTTAAGACTATTCAGTACTTGGGTGTAACCTTAGACGCTGCATTAAACTGGAAACCGCATATCGAAAAATTGCGTAGCAAACTATCTTATGCATGTTTCGTTCTGGCCAAAGCTCGGCGACATTTCGAAATACACACACTAAAAACAATATACTTTAGCTTCTTTCAGTCCCAATTAACTTACTGTATAGAATCATGGGGGTTCACTTACATCACTTACATTGAACCTGTTTTACGCCTGCAAAAGCGGGCACTGAGAATAATGACTTGCACAACACCATATACGCCTTCTCGCCCTTTGTTTCTTAGACTCCAAATAATGCCGGCATTGCAGCTTCGAGATTTTCGCGTTGCACTACTCGTACTAAGAGTCCTCTCCGGCACCTCCCCCTTTCCTTTGAACACATTCCATAGAGCCCCAACTAACAGCCGTTCAGCAGCACAGGGAATATTTCTGGTTCCTACATCTCACAATGACTATGGCCAGCGCCGCTTCGAGTATCAAGGGGTAAAAACTTGGAATAAAATCCCCTGTGCAGTCTTTGCAACGTCCAATCCTTATACTTCACTAAAGACCTTTTTTCTGTCACAAATAATTACCTGATTTACAATGCAAATCGCTTAGTGATTGTCTCTTATTATTCTCTGTAGTGTCTATGTTGGGTTTGCCATTCATATGTCATTGAATAATCACTTCTAAGGCAACTGCGTTTATTTTGTATAAAAAATGCTGTTCCTGTCTTCATATGTTTTTTTTTTGTCATGAGCCCTCTTGTATTTCTGTAATTTGAACCATCTTGCTTGTGCGCTTTGCATTTTTCCACCATTCTTATGTGTATTATTTTGGCATGCAGTAGAAATCATGTCCTCACTAATCTCTTTGCTTTTATTGCATGGATCCATAACTAGCCTTTGGCTAAGGATCCAGACAGTGATGTTATGTACTGTACTGAAGAAATGATAATAAAAAAGAATTGAATTGAATTGAGAGTACGTCCGAGCGACGGACGAACTTTATCGCCTCGCTGACCCTCGCGCCCCGAACACGGAGAAAGTTGAGCGTGTCACGAGACAAGCGCACCCGACTTTCACGGCTTACCTGAGAGGAGTCAGGTTCAGAGATTTGGATGAGCTGGCAGCTGAGGCGAAGCGCATTCAGGGAGACATCCTCTCTGCGCGAGCGTATCGGCCGCCCCCACCCGCATCGCTGTCACTTGAGCCGCGCTGCGCGTGGAATGGCAGCTCAGCGCGCAGTCCATCTAGAACTGAAGCGTCAGCACAGTTTGCTGACGAGCGTGTCCCAAGGGGTTGGGAGTTGTCCGACCGCGCGTTGGACCCATTCAGCTACGCGTTGCGAACAGCACACGCTGCCGCAGAGCGGAACGAACCGAGGCGAGATCGCGAGGCCGACACGCGGCCCCCACCATCCGCGCCGCGAGTTCGAGATGACCGACCGGAACGGGGCGACCAGCGCCTAGCCCGTCGGGGCCCGGGCAACCGTTGCTACCGGTGCGACCAGCCGGGACACTTCGCCCGCGAGTGTGGCCGCCCTCCCGCCCGTGACCAAACACGGTCGGGAAACGGCCAAAGCCGCCGGTGATCGACCTTCGATTCCGCGCGGCGTACACAGAAAACCACGGTTTGCTAGCGCCTTTGGCATGTCGCGTAGGAAATTCTGTTGACCTGTCAGCGCCGTTCATTGAGCTAACAATAGCTCGAAAGAAATTCACCGCGTTACTAGATACAGGAGCAAGCGCTTCTTTGTTCGGTGATGAGGTGTTAAACCATCTCCGCGAGAACAAAATCCGGCTGAGAGAGTGCGATACCACTTTTCGCCTCGCAAGCGGCACAGCGCAATCAAGCGGTGCAGCTAGGATAGTGGTTCGCTGGGAAAGACGCGTGCGGCGACAACGCCTCGTTCATCTTCCCTGTTTATCCGTTCCTGTAATTCTTGGACGAGACTTCCTAGCCAAGACAGGTATTGTGATAGACATCAGCAGCGGAGGCTACAGGGAGCGCACGTCAGGCGCCTTGAAGCCTTTCGCGAAAGCGCCCGCGGAGTCGCAGACCATTCAGACTCCGAACGCGGCGCGAGCGGGGGGAGACCGTGACAAATCCACCCCGCCAGCCCGAGATCCAGGAGGCGAGCGGACCGTCGCCGCTGAGAGAGAGAGGGCAGAGAGAAGGTTGCAGCGGTAGAAAGCTGCTCTGCCGCGCAGGGAAGGTCAGCGCACCCCTTGTTGTCGGAAGTGAACAGCGTGACGGAGAGGGAGAAGGCACGTTTGTAATCGCTCCTCTACGAGTACAACGCGACATTCACTGACCGCCCGTGCCTCACTACCCTAGTCAGGCACCGAATAGACACGGGTGACGCACCGCCTTGGAAGTGCAATCCTAGACCAATTAGCTTGGCCAAGAGAAAAGCACTGGCCAGCGCCTTAGACGAACTTATCGACACTGGCGTTGTTGAGAGGTCTAACAGCCCTTGGGGCTTCCCGGTAGTCTTGGTTCCAAAGAAAGACGATACATATCGACTTTGCGTGGACTACCGCAAGCTGAATGAGGTTACGAGGAAAGACGCCTACCCTCTACCCACCATTTCTTCCCTAGTGTCCAACCTAGGTGGGGCGAAGTACTTCACAACGCTCGATGCTAGCCGCGGATACTTTCAGGTTGAAATGAATGAGCGGGAAAAGGAGAAAACTGCTTTCACTTGTCACAGAGGCCTCTTCCAATTCAAGAGAATGTCTTTTGGTTTGGTAGGAGCACCCGCTACTTATCAGCGCCTAATGGACCGTGTTCTGGGAGATGCGAAGTGGCAACATGTGCTCGCGTACCTAGACGACATCGTGGTGTACTCGAAAACGTTCGAGGAACACCTGCGCCACTTGAGGGACGTCCTAGAGAGGCTGAGGTCCGCGGGAATCACTTTGAACCCGAAGAAGGCACAGATCGCCGCAACCCGAATAACACTGTTGGGGTTCACGATCGACAGAGGCCGCATTCTGCCGTGCGACGATAAGCTTGAGGCTTTGCTTAAGTTTCCGTCGCCCACAGATATAGCCGGACTCAGGCGCTTCCTGGGAATGGCGAACTTTTATCGCCAGTTCATCCCAGAGTGCGCAGCGCTGCAGGCGCCTTTGACAAAGCTTTTGAAGAAAGGCGAGCGCTGGAGTTGGGGTCACGAGCAAGAGGATGCACTGCGCAACCTCACCAAAGTGCTCGGTGACACGGCTGAGTTGCAGCTACCCGACCTAAACAGGGAGTTTGTGATTCAAACCGACGCAAGCGACCTGGGCTTAGGAGCAGTGTTGCTTCAGGAGCATGAAGGCGTTCTCCGTCCGGTAGCTTTCGCGAGCCGTTCGTTGACGCCGGCAGAGAGAAACTACTCGGTGACAGAGAAGGAATGTCTCGTGATAGTTTTTGCTCTGCGTAAGTTCGACTACTACGTCGATGGGGTGACATTTGTGATCGAGACGGATCACATGGCGCTCACCTGGCTGAGACGACTCAGCGAGCCGAGCGGCCGCCTAGCGCATTGGTCCCTGTTGCTGCAGCGTTACGACTTCACCGTGCGCTACCGCAAAGGGAAAAACAACGCTGTGGCTGACGCACTCTCGCGAGCGCCTGTCCAGTGCGAGGAAGGTCACGCGACCGACCGCCCGACAGCCGGGGAGAGCGAGGGACTGACCCGAGCCGTAGCCCATGTAAGGAACGCGGACCAACCGTTGATCCAGGGCGAGAGCGTGAACCACGTGGACTACGCGAGTTCCGTGGGGATCGTGTTCAGCAGAAAGGAGCTGCTCGAAGCTCAGCAGAAGGATCCGTTTTGTCGAAAGGTGTTCGACGGGCTCCGGGAGCCGGGCGGCAGGGCCGCCGCGCACAAGGAGACAGCTGGTTTTGCTGTCGGTGCGGAGCGCTCGGAAGCAGCTGGTAGTGCTGTGAGCGCGATGGATTCGTATCTGCTGGATTCCGACGGCGTCCTGCTGAGGTATATCCCCTCCGAGAACGACACGAACGAGGCGTTCAAGGTGGTCATACCGCGAGTATTGAGAGCAGCACTGTTACGCTACTTTCACGACTCGTGCATCGCTGGGCATGCAAGCGGCCCCAAGACACACTAAGTTGTGTCGCTTTGCTACCTGGCTTGGCATGAAAAGGGACGTGATACGCTACGCCCACTCGTGCCACGTGTGCCAAAGTGTGAAGCCCCGAGGCGGACGACCACCCGGCCTCATGCACCCGATTAACAGCCAGACTCCCTGGCAAATCGCGGCGTGCGACATCATGGGACCGTATCCTATGACACCGAGTAGGAACAAGTTCTTGCTGTTGGTCACGGATCACTTCAGCAAATGGGTTGAACTTTTCCCCCTTAGAAAGCTGACGGCACGAGTGATCATGGAGAAGCTGATGGACGTATTCACCAGGTTCGGTTTCCCAGAGCAGCTGATAACGGACAACGCGTCCTACTTCACTGCGAAGGTGTTCGTTGATTCGTGCGCTGCACTCGGCATTAAGCACAAGAAAACGACCACCTATCATGCTCAGTCGAACCCCACGGAACGAGTAAATCGCAACGTTAAGCACTTGCTTGTCGCGTACTCTGAGAGGCAGAAAGATTGGGACTCCTATCTGCCGGAGATCGCGTTTGCTTTGCGTTCGACCGTTAACCGCTCGACTGGGTATGCGCCGTCTTCTCTCAATCTGGGTAGAGAGCTGCTAAATCCGATGGACCGGATTCTATCGGACAGCAGGAAGACGCCAGTCGCTTCGTCAGCACGAGCTGAGTACGCGACGCAGCTGCGCGCTAAGATGACGGAGGCCTTACGCAAGGCTCGCCGCAACCTGAGCACCGCTAGGGCGCAGCAGAAAGCACAGTACGACCGCTCGCACCGGGATGTTCACTACGAAGTGGGCGATCTGGTGCTTCGACGCCAGCACGTTCTCAGCGACGCTAGCAAACAGTTTGCGGCCTCGTTGGCGCCGAAATGGATCGGGCCGTTCCGCGTGCGAGAGAAACTTTCCTCGCTCGTTTACAGGCTCGAGGACTTGCGGTCGAAACCGACAGGCGGACCGG
This sequence comes from Amblyomma americanum, assembly GCF_052857255.1. Classification (NCBI taxonomy): domain Eukaryota; kingdom Metazoa; phylum Arthropoda; class Arachnida; order Ixodida; family Ixodidae; genus Amblyomma; species Amblyomma americanum. Next base: position 131,730,773 of record NC_135502.1, read on the forward strand.
TGCACGTATGCGACCTGAAACGCTACGTGCAGCGAGAGGAGTGGGTAGAGGACACAGCCCGACCCGCGCCGCACTCGGATAACGAGCGCTGCGATCAGCCGGCGAACCCCGCGTCCCGCTATAACTTGCGCCCTAGGCAGAAACAGAATCTGCCTGCGCAGCCTAGAGCGAGGGCGCGAGCCGACAGGCAGTCTCGCTAGATGCATGAACGTACGGGCGGGCCGCCCATGCCGATCAGTGTCACGCAAGACTGACTTGCATTAACCCTCATGACTCTCGTGAGGGTCGAACAGCCACGCAGCACGCGCTGCGGGAGCTGGCTACATCTGTGTTGACCTTTTCCAGCGCAGATGGAAAAGAAGCAGGGCACATCAGAACTACACCGTTCAACTTCCAGCCACCATCCAGCTTCGGCAGCGCGCCGCGCCCAAGGCTCGACGCTACGCTTCGCCCGCGACCTGCAGTTGCCACCCTGGCCACCCCGGCTACCTGCCACAACGCATCGGAGCTGCCCACCCGTCGACTGTGCGCCACCGCCTGCGGGGCCCCATTACCACCGCAACCCTGGGTCCTCGCCTGCTGACCAGGTATGCCAGGGCAGCCCAACCGCGGCCTCAACCATAAAGCGCCGCAGCTCTGGCCCCTGAAGCCGCCTGACCCAGTACCTCAGGGGCGCAGCCATGTACCTGGCCTCCAAGCCATCGCAGCCGGCGCCAAGGAGGCGGTCGACCGAATTCACCGGAACGGCGCAGCCGCGCGCACTCGGAAGACCTTGAGAGGGAGCAAGATTCCAAGCGTCATCGTGCGGGAGGCCAAGCCCTCGGAGCGAAGCAGCTGATCGGCGGGGGCGTGGCGCGGCCGTCAACCGATCCACCGGCGGGAGCTGAAGAACTTCGATCCCAGGATGGTGGAGATCAAGTAATGTTGCCCCTGTTTCTGTGTTCGGGAGGCTTCTTAAAAAGGGGAGGATGTGGGATACACTGGTATCCCCTCCTCGTCCCCCGCGCCAGCGGCGACCGTGACTTACACGGGCGCGCTGGCCGCCAGGAATGTGGAGAGAAGGCACCCCCGCGACTCTGCTCATTTCCGCCCCAGCACTGACGTGACGTCACGGCAGCGCGCTGCCTTCTGCGGAGAGGGTAGCACGCCTAAGCTTGACGGTAACGATTTGCTGCCAGGGAGGCAATGACCGAGGGGATAAAAGGGGTGATCGCGCGGCGGGAAGGGACTCTCGCCACCGGACCTTACCTAAGTGCCCCACGTACCCCTTTCGCTGTCCGCCGGCCCCCGAACACCAACGCCGGCCGACGTCAACGACTTGGTGAGCTACTGAACATCTATTTTACGGATAGAACATTCTTCCGCAGTGTGCTTTACCTCGCGTTAGGATAATAAACTATTTCCTAGCGTGCCCTGCCGTTGCCTATTTCGTCCGGACCTGCCGTGGCTGCGACTATGCGCCACGGGTTGGGGAAACGTGTTGCGTACTTGAATAACGCCTGCGTGTAGCTTGCACGGAAGCTCGCCTTCCCGGCCGGCTGGACGCAGAGTGACCCCATATCTTTTACGAACCGAATTTCTCGCATTCAAACAGTGTACTCCTTAATAGGTCGTGAACTTCAAGTGTGTGCCCTGTGTACCCTGTAGCTAATGGCTAACGGACACAGGGAAAAGTGATTATCCTTTCCTCGCTCCCTTTTCTATCTCTCCCTCTGTTCCCCTTCCCACCTATAGGGTAGCATACTGGACGTCGCCTACTTAACCTCCCTACCCTTCCGTTCATCTCTCCCTCTTTAGAATACTTAACTATGCATAAGTACCTCGGATTTCACCTTCATTCAGACCTAGCATGGAGCCACCGTACTGACCTTAGTCTTGCATCCTTTACTTGGTCACTAGGTCTCTTAAAACCCAACTTCAAACACGCGCCCCCTCACCTTCGATCGCATGATTACACTATAATCGGACCTAAAATCGAATAGGCTTCGGCTATTTGGGGCCCTCATCAAGCATAGTTAATAAAAAAACATCGAATCATTGCAGAACTGCGCAGTTCGTTTTATTTACTAAGATTATTCACGTCATACCAGCATCACAGCCTTGAAGAAACGTGCAAGTCTGCAGTAATTATGTCTCCACGGACCAATTGCAGGATTATCACTTTTCATACCTAGCAATTCTGGACAAAAACATTTTAGAGCGGGAAACCGTTTATAAACGCAATTTTTCACACAATCTAGAATTTCACTATAACAATCAATATATCCGCAGTCTTCTAGTTTGTTTTTCTCTTCACGTTTTTGCCATTTTCAAAAGCGTTCCCGATTGGTTTTCTAAGCAGTCTTTACTTCCGATGCGATCGCCGGAAACAATTTAAGAGAAAAATTTTGCTATATATTCGAATAATGAACCATTGTCATCAATATATCTATAAGAGCATCTTACAGTTCTTCAATTTTCGAAATTTTTGCCCGAGAAAGCAGGACTTGCAATTTTGTCATCGCTTAACGACTGTTTTTATTTGCCTTCAATTTTTGAACGACGCTACCATCTCTTCAATGAAAAGCGTTTTTCATGTTGTGCATTCAGCTACATTCATACCACGCGACATAACTGACTGGAACGCTCTGCCTTCACGTGTTGCAACTGCTACTGATCCTGATAAATTCTACTAGAATCTGCCATATAATTCTAACAATGTAATTTTCATGTCTGCAATAACTACTGCTTAACTTCTAACGCACATTGTACAACATAAATGCACATTGTGTTCGTTTTGCATTTTATTTCGGTAAAAGATGTTTTTTATTGATTGATTTGAATGCTTGTGCTTTATTAATTTGCATTGGCTGGTATTATTTTTTACTGTCTGCTGCTTTGTTCATGCCTTTTTTTTCTTTTGTTGTACCTTTGCAGCTTGAACTAAATTATAAGGAGTTAGCAATTTTATTTCAACGTCACGTAATGTTTGTTTTCTTGTTTTTTTGTGGTGTCAGTATTTGGTATTTTCATCTATTGCATGCACTCTCCTCCCCCCCCTCCCCCCACATGTAAAACCCTCAGTAGTAGGGTCTTTAGAGGTATTTTGTATAAATTATAAAAATAAATAAATGCGCCGGGGACACCAGTATGAGGCGGATATACTTGAAAAGTGCTCGCGGAAATTGGTTAATTAAAAGTTTTCCACATGGCTGAACGAAACCTTGCAAGCCATAGCTTGAAAACCGGGGCGCTTCAATTTTGTTGCAAGTGGTCTTTCTTGAGCATTCATTAAATCTCACGCGTATGCCATCACCCGCGCGTTGTACAAGAGGCAAAGTGTGGTTGTAATGCTTTGAATTTGTCGAGATGGCCCGTACATCAGAAAACCCTTTCAAACACAATTCCAGTTGTTAATGTTCATTTCCTATGCAGCCTTTTTCATGTGGCTTTCTTGTTGAGAAGCGGACGATCGAGGGGTAATTTAATTGTAATATTGAGCAGACAATCCCAATCATCGGGGCGTATATGTTAGTTTACATGTAGCGGTAGGTCACTGTTGTGAAACAGGAAAAGAAATATACTTTAGAAGAGTTAACCGCCTGGCGAGTTGGTGATCAGACATAATAAAGAGATTGTTGCGCCAAGACAACAAGATACCGGAGCGCCCGTGGGGTCTTCTTTCTTGTGTGTGTTGTCTTGGCGCAAAAATCTTTTTTCCCTAACCGGAAAACAAGTTGGCCTAGAATGGAACGCTTTGCGATGCCTCCTGAAACGTCAATGACCGATGATCTAATAAAATTCAGACATACTTACTTTGGGCGTTGGAATGAAACCTAGATATCCTCGATAATGATTCTAGGGTTTTTCAGCATACATTTAAGATTTCGCAAGTGTTTGTGAGAAAAATAGTCACAAACTCTTCAGACAAGTCCATGAATATGCATTCAACCTGTGCACTCATATCAATGCAACGAGATACCTCTGAGAGAACTGGTAATACCTCAATTTATTCATCTCAAGAGATGAAAACGGCCGAGGGAAAAAGCTCCGCTACGCATTAGCTACGCGTCGCTGGACGTAAGTGTGCTCTGATACAGGTGATAGTACTTAATTTATATTACATGCAAATCATGTTTCCTATCGCACTGCTCAAAGTGTGAATCACTGGCCCAAGAAGTGAGCGTTTTATTTGCCATTTAGAGTTGACACTTTCTATGAGTTGACAGTTGACAGCCGTGCGGTGCGGGCGCTTGTTTCGGTGCTCTTCGGATCACGCGTGGAGACCAGAACCGGACGGACGGACGACTGCGAGAGCGCCGTCACTACGACAATTAGATGAGTTCTTTCCTTTAATATTTTGAGAGTTTAGATTTAGGCTAGTTATAGATCTACGCTAGTTAAGTGCAGTACTCGCGAAAGAGCAGGTCAGTGCCCTAATTGCCTGGTCTGTTCCGGGCGTCAGCTATACATTCGCAGGGCTCATTATTGAGTTAACTAGTTTAGACAGGTGGTCAGTATTTCTTTTCTAGGTTATCGGCTTTTGCGGCAGGCAGAATTTTATTTGAGCACGTGGTTACAAGTGTTTTTTTTCCTTTCTAGCATTTTGTGGTAGTAACAATAGAGTGCTGCTGAGATGGTCAAGCAACTGAAGGTTAAATGCAAGGAGTGTGAGGTGTCGGTGCATTTGAAAGAAACGCGGTTCGAATCTGTAGAGGAGGCCGAAAGCGCGGATTTTATGGGCAAATGCTGCGTATTAAGTGCACGCCTGAACAGAGTTGACGACGTTTTTGAACGGGTTTATTCTTACATCTTTTATGCCTCCCGGTACAAGGCTCTCCAGATAAATAGAGATGGCTTGCCTGTTCAGTAGGTTCAATTTGTCCGTTGAGTCCAACGGCACAAACAAGGCTGTATGCGCTGAGGAACTTCGCGCCGTGAAGATCGTTGGCGTTCTTGATGAGGACACCGTTGACGTGCTCGATGAGGACGAGTCGGCTTGTCGACGCAGTCTGTGCTTGGCCTTCTTGCGAACAACCGGTATGAAACCGTCGTCGGCCGAGGACGAGGAGTCTTCACTTGGTACCGAGTACACAACAGTGCCCTGGCTGCTCGAGTCACTCTGGCGGTGCAGGCGCTTCCTCTGGGCGGCTGCTGCCGACCCACCGGGTTCCAATAGAGGCACAGCAGCCTCCACTTCCATCGCCGTGGCAAAAATGGAGCGGCGCCTCCCTGATTATAGCACAAATTACCAAAAAACTGCACAGACGTGAAGGCAGCGTTCTGATACAGAAGAACTTCCAACTATGAGTAGGTGCAAAAGTAGGTGCAACTATGAGTAGGTGCACCTACTCAACTATGAGTAGGTGGAAAAGAACTATAATGGAGCCTGTAAGGGGTAATGATCGGGTAGCAGGTGGGGCATTCCCAGGCAGGACAATGGACGCAGTAATGAGAGAGACAAAAAGCGAACTGTTTAAGAATGTTGCAGAGCGCAATTTGGTAGTGGTAGCGGCGGGGCTAAATGATGTCCTGAATGGCGAAGCTGCTAAAGTAGTGGTAAGATTAGCGTAGGGAGTTGACGGTTTAAGGGCGATAGCACAGCAAGCCCAGATCGTAGTGTGCACAGTGCCGGATGTGCAAGGACGGAACGGAGAAATTGCCAAGGACGTTGTGGCTGTTAGTCAAGAGATAAGGAAGTTAAGCCAAGAGAAAGGCTTTGAAGTGGCAGACATAAACAGGGAAGTGAATAGAGCAGGCTTTGACGGAGGCTTTACACGAGATGGCATCCACTTTAATGGAAGGATAGGAGCCGAGACCGGCTGGCGCTTTGCAAACCGGGAAGTAGCTTTTCTAGGGGGTCCACTTCTGCTCAGGGCGTAGGGGTAGGTAGAAGCAAAGTAGAAAATGTAACAATGGAGGCTGTCGCCAATAAAATGGCCAGAAGGAGGTCCAGGGAGAAAACTACAAAAAAGAAATTTGACACCAGGATCAGAGAGAGAGAGAGAGGGTTTATTAATAGGAAAGGCAGAGAGCTTGGCCCGAAAAAGAAAAATATGGCCTGCTACTCTACTCTGGGGGAAGGGAAGAGGAGATAAGAGAAGGTCAACCAGGATCAGGTACATAAACATGCAAGGCGGTAGAAAAAGAGCGATGTGATTACAAATAGAATACATCAAGGAACAAATTGGCAAAAATAAAGTCAACTTGCGAGGAACATCTCTGGGTATCAGGTACAATTGCCGGTAAAAGGACGTGGCTAGGAGTAGTTTATTTAGGGATAGACGACAAATGCAGGCAAGAGAACAAGGATCTAGTTAAATGTATAGATAAACTTCTATTGGAGCTAGATGGCTCGTTGTACTCGAGAAAGGAAAACAGTAGCGCCGAAAAACACACACATAGCAGAAGAACGCCGTAAGACAAGAGCTTCGTTAAGTGCAACATCTAGTTATATGTATCAATGACGATATAAAGCAGTTTGGAGAAGGCGCCGATATTATTCTATTGGGTGACATGAATGGCCAAGTCGAGGATCTGAATGAATACACAGATTGTAACGGGAAGTTGATGCTAGACTTCTGTGAGCGAAACAATCTACTTATTGTAAATAAATTAAGTGTGAGAGACAAATCACGTGGGGATTCCGTAACAGGCAAACGACCATTAACTACTGCTTAATGTCGCAAGGGATGTATAGCAAGTTCGCAATAATGGAAATAGACGAAGAGGAAAAGTACATCCTGGGGAGTGATCATAAGTGTATTAGTCTACAGTTGGGAGGCCTGGTCAAATGAGAAATCCAGGGAAGTCAAAAAGAGTACGAAAAATAAATGACGAACAAATGGCGCGAATAGCGACCGGCATAGAGGAAGCAATAGAGAAACATGACATGGAAAAGTGGGATTATAATCATTTAGAACTGCTGATTAGTACAAAACAAAAGAAGTAAAAGGAGTAAACCGCTGGGGAGGAAAGAGGAAGCCACGAAGTTGGTGGAATATGAAAATTAGAGAGGCCATCAAGCAACGACGGTGGGCATCACGGGAACACAGAGAAGCAAAGAGGGCGCCGTTATCTGAGCAGGAAATAGGCCAAAAATGGGAATCTTATCGACAAAAAAAAAAGAACAAGTGCAGGTCCTCGTCCAGGCTAAAATAAAGCAGTCCTCTGTTCGCTGGCTGGCTGAAGTTCGCGATGCAACTAAACGGGGTTCAAGAAAATTCTGGCACAATATAAGCTGGCTGGGTAAAGCGGATCACAGAAAGCAAGAACAGATTCACGATGCCGAGGGAAAATGTTTAGAGGGAGATGACGCTGTGAAATACATTGCGTCAGTTACAGCTGAGCCATTTAGGAAAGACGACAGGGTAATCGCCCCAAATGAGAGAGCAACACAGAATAGCACAATAGAAAAGAGCCTAGAACTGGCCAATCTTTACGGGAAAAACGCAGAAGCAAGTATTCCAAAATGCACGTTCGCAGGGATAGACGAAATTCCAATCAAATTAATTTATGAACTTGGCCCAAGAGGCAAGGAAACGCTGATAAAAGCATTGGAGGCAGTCATAACAAATAAACAAATTCCGCACAGCTGGAAACAGAGTAAAATGAAATTGCTTTATAAAGGAAAAGACGATAAGACGAACAAAATCCTACAGTGTTGTTCATTACGTTTGTTCATTAAGACCAGAAATGGCTGTAAAAATTTTGCTTATGAGTAGCTCAAGCTAAACGGCATTAGCTTTGCGGATTTATAATTGACCTTTCGTGATAACTACCATAGATACTAGATGTTTTCATTCCAACCAAGGAAAGTAGTGGTGTCGCAAGCGCCAAATGATTACAAGCTTACAATCCGGTATATATAGGCGTAGCATCCCGACACATTCTGCTCAGAGCGCAGGAAAGCTGCTCCCATTGCCCGGTGTACTTCATGAGCTATCAGGTATGGAGGTTGCTGCCAACGAGGTTTCTTTGCGCAGTTATCAGGGCTGTTGCTCAGTCGGTGCTGCAAAAAGTAAAGGATTGTGCGGGCCCAAATTTGCCAGCATAAGAGCTAAGAACTTGGTAGTAATGCGTATCTACTGTAATAAGAACACAGCACACTACTAATACAGCACACACAGCACACCACAGCACAGCACAGCAATAAGAGCACAGCACAGTAATAAGCACAGCGTCACGAACAACCAGCCGAACCGTCCAGGCACAGAACAGAAACCACGTTCAGTCCAGAGCACGCACGAGCGACCGAGCGTTCGGCGCTCGAACTTCGGAGTGTTCGGCCTTCGAGCTTCGCAATGTTCGGCGCTTCTCGTCGTCTTCTTCGTTGAGCGCCAGCCTCTGAATATTCTAAAGCCCGTGTCCAGTCTTACAATTCCCCCCGGGCGAAAGGGCGCCATCCTGGCAGCCTAGGGCGATGTGACGACGGCGGGGTCGTAGTAAGGTTTGCGGCGGGTCGTGTGGACAATTTCGCGGCCTCGGCGGCGATGATCAGGGGATGGCGTAAGGGGTTCGATGAGGTAATTGACGAGGGATGTCTGCTTAAGAATACGGTAGGGTCCCTGGTACTTGCTAACAAGTTTGGAGGAAAGGCCGGGATCTGAGGAGGGTACCCAGAGCCAGACCAAAGAGTCAGGAAGGTAAGCGGGAGGAAGTGCAGGGGGATCACGGGTGCTTTTCTGCTGCTGCTGGGCGTGAGAAGTGAAGCACCGGGCAAGCTGTCGGCATTCTTCGGCATAAGTTGCGGCTTGAGAAAGAGTTGTAAATTCGGAAGCATCAGGGCGGTAAGGTAGAATGGTGTCCATTGTGCAAGAAGGCTCACGGCCGTACAGGAGAAAGTACGGAGAGAATCCGGTGGTGGCTTGAGCAGCGGAGTTATAAGCGTATGTGACAAAAGGGAGAACGCGGTCCCAGTTACAATGGTCGGAAGCAACATACATGGCCAGCATATCACCGAGGGTGAGATTAAAACGCTCAACCATGCCATTTGTCTGGGGATGGTAGGCGGAGCTGGTGCGGTGAACAACGTTGCATTCGTGACGGAGAGCTTCGACAACTTCTGAGAGGAAGGCCGAAACTCTATCACTGAGCAGCTCTTTGGGCGCACCATTGCGAAGAATGATGCGATGGAGAATGAAGGATGCAATGTCGTGGGCTGTAGCGGATGGTAAAGGCGATGTTTCAGCGTAACGTGTAAGGTGGTCGATGGCAACGATGATCCAGCGGTTCCCGGTTGATGTGCTTCCCAGCACATCAACCGGGAAGCACATCAAGCGCAGCACACCACAGCACAGCACAGTAATAAGAGCACAGCACAGTAATAAGCACAGCGTCACGAACAACCAGCCGAACCGTCCAGGCACAGAACAGAAACCGCGTTCAGTCCAGAGCACGCACGAGCGACCGAGCGTTCGGCGCTCGAGCTGCGGAGTGTTCGGCTCTCGAGCTTCGCAATGTTCGGCGCTTCTCGTCGTCTACTTCGTTGAGCGCCAGCCTCTAAATAGAGGCCGCTAGGGGGCCAGACGAAGAGAACGCCCTTCGCAAGTGCTCCTGCCTCGACGCCTCCTTACACCCGGCAAACATCAACGCAGTAGAAAATGGAGTACTCCATCGCTCTCTACTGATCAAGCGGAATCCGTGGATACCCGCTTTACATCCGTGAGTCCAGATTTCGCCATTTTCTGCCCGTCGGAAAATCCAAGGCAGAGAACGCCGCGCTAAGCCTAGGCGGCGTCGGGCCGTCGGCCCGAAGGAACGCTGCTACAGCTCACGCCGCACCCGTGAGGATGGCGGACGCTGACGCGGCGGCGTCGGCTGGAGCCACGACACCGCTCGAAGAGAATCTTCACAGCGACGACAACGCTACCAACAGCGCTACCGACAACGCTACCGACCACGCTACCGACAACGCTACGGACCTCTCGCAGAAGAGAACAATCGACAACGGGGGATGGTTCACTGCTAAATACCAGAACTCGAGACTGATTGCCGTTCCAGAGGCCGGGACAGACGCGGCGGACAATTCAGCGCTGAGCCAACCCAAACTCAAGTGGAATCCCGTTCGGTGAGAGAAGCTACCTCCTTTGCCAAAAAAACGACTTCAAAGTCATCCTTAGACCGAAGAATGGACTCAACATCAGCGAACTGAGCACGCATCAGATGGCCCGGGCTATAACCAAAGCATGCGGAAAACCAGACATCTGCAACGAAGGCAGCTTCCTTATACGGCTGCGCAACGGATCCAACATCGCTATACTCAGCACGCCATGCATGGAGACTGCCAGTGATGTGCAGTGTATTTCAAGTCTACGCTTTGCTGCAAAGAACTATGCAGTGACAGCTTACGTGGCCGCGCCGGACAATTCGTGCAAAGGTGTCATTCATGGAGTGGACGCCGGGACCACGCCAACTAAACTACTATCGCATCTCCGGGTACGTACCCAAGGAGTCAAAATACTTTATGCAAGAATGCTTGGCAAATCCCAAAGCGCGGTCATTACCTTCGAGGGAAAGATCGTTCCGCGCTACGTCTATTACTACGGCGGCGAGATACGTTGCTACCTCTATCGACCATCGCGGCAAGTGTGTTATACATGCTTAAAGGCCGGACATAGGGCGGACGTATGCCCGACGCCTGACGTTGTCGTCTGCTCTAAATGCACCGAGCCAGTGATCGAGGACGGACACTCCTGCGAGCCCAGGTGTGTGCTATGCATGGAAGCGCATCCTACGGGGGCAAAGGAGTGCAAGAAACGCCTCAGGAAACCGAGACCACGCACGAGAAAAAAAGAGGAACCAGGCGGCGGAGACAACGGCGGACGCGGCCGGGCCCGGAAACGCTGGTTCAGCGAGGACTCCAGTTCGAGATCCAAGTCCAGAACGGCATCGAGATCAGGATCAAAGTCGAGATCGGCGTCCAGGATCCGGGAGGATCCAGAAACCAAAAAGAGGCAGGTGCAGAAGAAGACCGCACCAAAAAAGGAGGAAGCAACCAGGGTGAGCTGGAAAGAGCATCTTTTCCCCACCTCTCCCACTGCTCCAAAAACCACAAACACACAGAAAACAGTGATAGGTAACAACGCTAATGGGGAAGCTAACGAGGACGTTCAAGAGCTAAGACAAATAATTCAGACGCTCAGGGCAGAAAACGCCGAGCTGAGACAGAAACTAAACGATCTGATAGACGAACTAAAGGCCCAAAGAACAAGGCAGAACAGCACTAACCCGCAAACAGACGAAGCTCAGGCGACAACTATAGGGCGCCAGGAATTTACAACTGCCATGATTGCTGTTAACAATGCACTGGCAAATCTTAGCAACCTCATCTCCAACATCCAAGACGAGACGCGCAAGGATAGAGAGCGTCTAGTACAATTGACAGCCATGAAATCCAGAGGAAAACCCTATAACAGGCCATCCCAGTATGGCGAGCAACCGTAAACGCTCGGTCAAGTTGGAAACCCTTGAAATATGGCAGTGGAACTGCCGTGGGATCCGCCGAAAGCAGGGTCTTCTTAAACAACACATCACAAATTGCACCTCTCCGCCAGACATAATCGCCCTACAGGAAACCGGCTGCTCACTCACTCTCGCGGGGTACTCCGTCTACGAGGGGCAGGGGCAAAGCAAGGTCGCCACGCTGGTTGCAAAAGCAGTCACCGCAATCAGACACGACATCGACGGAACGGACATTGACCACGTCCTTATAGAAATCATTACCCAAAAGAGAAGCCAAGAAAGCACCTTCCTACTTAACGTGTACAGCCCGCCAAGCCAGAGGAAAGCCAATTTCAGCTACCTGCTAGGCAAAGCAGAAGAAGCAGCAGGCAAGAACGGTATCGTTATTCTGGGGGACTTTAATGCCTGGCATAAAAGTTGGGGCTACGTTCGGGAAACCCCGAAAGGCAGGGATCTAGCCAGGGAAGCTGATCGTAGAAGGCTCACCCTCATCACTGACCACACCCAACCCACGCGAGTGGGGAACAGCATCAACCGAGATTCGTGCCCAGACTTATCATTTGTCAAAGGGGTAAGGCACGCAAGATGGGAAAACGGCGGCGAAACTCTAGGCAGTGACCACTGCATCCTGCGCATCCATATAGAAACCCTCCCGATCAGGCGACAACATGGCCAGGCTAGACTGACAAACTGGGAAGCCTATAGGAAATCCAGGGCACAGCATGAAGACGCTGAGATCACCGACATAGAAGGCTGGGTCGCAAGAATCAAGACAGACTGGCGAAAACTAACCCGAAAGGTCGCCCTCACTACCAACACACCCGAGGTGGACAAACATCTCTTACACCTTTGGGACGCCAGACGGGGCCTACTAAAAAGGTGGAAAAGGCAAAAGCATAATAGGCGGTTCAAGCGTAAGATCGCTGAGGTCACCAGACAAGCTGTAGAATATGCGACGGAGCTCTCGAGGCGCGACTGGAACCAAAAGTGCAACGAACTTCAGGGGACTCTAGGTTGGGCCAAGACATGGGCCTTGCTAAGGGCTCTCATAGACTCAACCACCACAAAATCCGAAACCCGTAAGACGACCCAAAGGATCGCGCACCAGTTCCAAGGCACTGACGAGGAAATGCTACAGAACATCAAGCAGCGTTACATCGGCAATGCAACATACGCCGACAGCAGCTTGGCATACACGGGTGAAACGAATCCCGCTCTGGACGAACCCCTTACCATAGATGAAGTCAGACACGCTGTGATGTCCGCCACAAAGAACACAACACCAGGGAGGGATGGCATCACCAATGCCATGATAAGGAATTTGGATGACAATTCAATCAAAAGATTCACGGAGTTCATCAATAAACACTGGGAACAGGGGACCCTCCCGGACGACTGGAGACATGCGGAAATAGTAATGATTCCGAAGTCCGGAAAGACTCCACACCTGGACAATCTTAGACCCATTTCCTTAACATCATGCTTGGGAAAAGTGTACGAGAGAGTTTTGCATCCCAGGTTGCAGACCCACCTTGAGGACAACGAACTCATGCCGCACACTATGTTTGGATTTCGAAAGTACCTATCGACACAGGACGTTCTCCTGCAAATCAAGGAGGAGGTGCTTACTTCCGTTCCAAAATATGGAGAAAACATCTTGCTCGCTCTCGATCTTCAAGCGGCCTTCGACAACGTCAGTCACAGGGCTGTGCTGGAGGGGCTCAGCAAACTGGGTTGTGGGCAGAGAATATTCAACTATGTGAAAGCCTTTCTGACTAACCGCACCGCTACCATTGGAATAGGAGGCATCAGGACTGACACCTTCAACACCCCAGAAAAAGGAACACCACAAGGCTCTGTGCTATCACCTATGCTTTTTAATATTGCAATGATTGGTTTAGCAAGGGCGCTCGAAGAAATTGAAGGAATCAGGCATGCCATCTACGCAGATGATATCACAATCTGGGTGACAAGGGGATCCTTAGGCGAAAAACAAGAGCTTCTTCAGCGAGCGGCAGACACGGTCAACGCATACGCCCGACACTGTGGACTTGCATGCTCCCCTGAAAAATCCGAGGTGCTCAGAGTCTACAGACAAGGGTATGATCTGCAAAACTCCATAGATATATACATAGGGGAAACGAAGGTTCCAGAAGTATCGAAAGTTAGGATCCTCGGCATGTGGGTCCAAAGCAACCGTCGTATTGATCACACGATCAGACAGCTAGCAAATACCACAGCACAGATCACCAGGATGATTGCAAGAATTTCCAACAGAAGAAGAGGTATGAAGGAGGAAGACACATGTAGGCTAGTACAGGCCCTCGTGGTCAGTAGGATCTTATACGGCGTCCCCTACCAAGCACCGCTCGTGCAAGAAAAGGAGCAGTTGGAGGCAATTCTTAGAAAAGCATACAAATGCGCTCTCGGACTGCCGGTCAGCACTTCGACGGAGAAATTCCTTAAACTGGGCAAAACAACACAGTACAAGAACATATCGAGGCCCACCTTATCGCGGAGAAAACAAGACTGATGCTGTCCGCAACAGGCAGAAACACGCTGCGGTTGCTGGGCATGAGGGATGCTTTGAAAGAAATCAATAGCACAGCGAGCGTTCCAAATGAAATCAGGAGGATAATTGAGATCAGTCCGATTCCAAAAAACATGCATCCAGATATACATAAGGCGAGAAGAAAGTCAAGATCTGAATTCCATGAAAGAAGCTTCGCCGGGGCAAAAGACGTATTATATGTTGACGCAACAACATACAGACACCGATATGGCTCGGTAGCCAGCGTGGTGGATCACCAGCTCAGGGAAATCAACTGCGCTTCGATAAAAACCAACAACATACTCGAGGCTGAGGAAGCAGCAATTGCACTCGCCATCACCCAGCAGAGTGACCAGCCCCATGCACACATCATTACAGACTCGCAAGAGGCGTGCAGAAGATACAGCAGTGGACGCATATCCACTGCAGCCATTCACATACTCAAGGCGAAGACAATCACTTTTACGAGATTCTTCATCACGTGGACACCAGGCCATGAGGCTGTCAAAGGGAACCAATGTGCGGACGCCAATGCCCGAGCATACGCCAACCGGGAGGCGCGCACCGAAGGGGAACTGGACGCAGTCACTAGACGGTATGGAGCCATCTTAGAACGCCAACGAGCCCTCCGGAGGACCTACCCGCCTCCCCACAAAGACCTTAGTAAACAGCAGTCGGTTGCCTGGAGACAACTACAGACTAACACATACCCCAATCTGAGTTTACTCAGCAAAATCTATCCATCCACTTATGAAAACAAATGCCCGCTATGCGGTGAACACGCAACGCTTTACCACGTTACATGGGCCTCTCAGAAAATGCAGGCAGCGCCGATAAACAACACACCTACACCGGAGCAGTGGGAGGCTGCGCTGTCCAGCTCGAAGCCTGAAGAGCAGCTCAAGCTGATCGACAGGGCTCGCAGGACTGCAAAGGCCGCTGGGGCCCTGAACTGAGGGCTCCACCTACGCTGCGAGAAATAACCCTTATACAATAAAGTTTTTCATTCATTCATTCATTCTAAATTCTGTGTCCAGTCTTACGCTACATAAAGTGTTCCACAATAGTGTTACGAAAAATTATCTGTGCGGCAGGTGCGACGGGCAGCAGATGGGTACACTAAAGAACCAGCTGCGCCAGAAGCAGCTCCAATGGTGTCTCCGTCCCGAGAACAGCGCCTGAACATGCAAGCGCCCTCGTCGCCTTGCGACTGAATGCAGTTGATGCTGTACGAGCGCAAACTCGGTCCGGGCCCGCAGATTGAATCCTGACACTGCCCAGGCCCGGCGAAACAAATTATTTTCTGGCCCAGTCCGCGGGCA